>NC_092716.1:58573329-58878623 GCF_047496885.1 Scyliorhinus torazame | reverse complement strand
AGGAGTGCCGCAACCTCAGTAATAGCACGCTCAGGGTGACAGCAGATGCCACAATGACAGGAGATGGATCACTTAACAATTATATTGGTTCAGTAATAACAAGCAGTGGCTACAGTCCAAGAGGAATACACCAATATTCACCACAGCTATATTCACACATTTGTTCCACACCAGCAGTGCAGCCAATGACAGCTCATGCGGGACAAACCCAGTATTCAGGCATGCAGCAGCCAGCAGTCTATGCAGCATATTCTCAAATAGGCCAGCACTACAGATTTCCCACGAATGGAATCAAGACCGAAGGAGGACTACCGCAAGCACAATCTTCACTATAGACTGGATGCATTAGTTACTGCCCAGGATTTGCTGCACCCCAGCCTGGCCAGACGGCATATTCCTATCAGATGCAAGGTTCTAGTTTCGCACCATCACCAGGCATTTATGCGAGCAGCAATTCTGTTTCCAATTCGACAAGCTTCAACGGTTCTCAGCAGGATCACCCTTCCAGCACAGCATGTGGCCAGGACCAATATGTACAGTCTTATCCAACTTCAACCTATGGCACATCCATGACCTCGAATGATACTGTTGATGGTACCTCTTCAACGTCAACACCTTATCAGCTACAAGATGCCATCCGACAGCACCATCACAAACATCGGAAAAAGAAAGGGACTCCAAATCAGACAGTGAAGTGATTTGACCACTTCTTGGTTCCTGTGGCACAGGGACGTTGATGGCGTTCATAACCAAGAGAGACATTTGACCATGATGATTGAAGGTTTTTGGACTCACACGAATGATTTGGACTTATTGTTTAATCACTGTTCCCATGACTCGTATGTACCTTACCTTATCGACCTGTTCTTTGTTCAATTTTCTCAAAGTGTACAGATAATATGTAACATATAAAAAAGGGGGATGTGGTGATGTGCATCAATGTAAATGCATGTAGGCTAGCTAGACACTAGAGGGAGCACCAGAAACATCACACACACACACTCAACCAATAGATCAATTAGATAGGACACGACCAATGGACATTCACGATACACACAGAGGTGACATCACCACAGGAGGGCATTACACCAACCCATATATAAAGAACACCACACACATGATCTGCCTCTTTCCAGTGGAGACAGTCAGTGAGTAGAGACACAGGGTTGATTCAATATTACACCCACCACGTGGATTGCAACAACTGTTTAGTCAGCCTGGGTAGCTATAGTAGGATTAGCAGTAGTGTCGAAACCGAGTAATAGAAGTGTAAATAGTTTAATAAACGTGTTGAAGTTATCTCCACGTCTGAACCTTCCTTTGTCAAGTGCACCACAAGGAAGCCGCTTATGTTACACCGACAACATAACAAATCAATCCGAAGCAGCACAACACAAGTGGGGTCTCACTTGCTTGCCCACAATTGCACTGCACTCCAGTGATATCCCTTTCCTCTGGGCCACCGGCCACTTTTCAGGGCCCTCTGCTCGGGCATGGTGAGGGGCCGCAGTTCTGCTGGTCCCTCTCCAGTCTTCTCTCGCTTCTGGCGGTTGTGCGTGGCCTTTTCCTGGGGGAGGGGGACACCCACAAATAACCACACTGTTAGATGGTCCGACACATGCAGCCCAGCAATTGGGTAGATGGTGGCCCAGTGACCAGGGCACCTGCCCATGGCGGATGGCATGGTTACTGGCATGTGGGGCAGGGTGGGGGTCCAGCCGTCCCCGGGGTGGGAGGGGCTGGGTTACGGGTGCTTGTGGGGGGGGTGGGGTTAGTGCCAGAGGCATGGAGCAGCCAACTCACCCTGGCGCCCTGAGAAGGTCATGAGGTTTTTTCCGGCACTGTACGCCAGTCCGGGCGACGGTGCCCCGGCACAGCGAATGGCAGTGCCTAGCGGCCTTCTTCCTGGGTCGGGGTATAGGGTCGTCCTTCTCTCCTCCACAGCATGCAGGAGGGTGTCCAGCTCAGCGTTCCTGAACCGTGGCGCTGCTCTCCTTCCAGCCATCTTGTTGGCTGGGACGGTTTGTTTAAGTGCGGCTGCGGTGTGTGAGCCTCATGAGTGCCAATCATGGACCTGTCGAATCTGGCACTGTTTTACATGGAATTGATTGCATTCCACGTGGCGACGGTGCTTGCCCCTTTAAAGTAGCTGAATCGGTGAAGGTGTTGTGCCATTTTGTTCTGTCATAGAACGCCATACTTCCTCCGTTGGCGTCAACACTTAACCTCAGAAACAGAATCCAGTACTGTGTCTCAGAAATGGAGAATTCAGCCCATTATCTTTCTCACATGTCCACTAAACTCTATTCATTGAGGGCTTTTCAATTCTCTCAACAACAGCGGCCAGCCTAAGCATTAGTGAACATACTGGTCTATAGTATAAGTAGGACATTGACTACATTAACGATAAGCCATTATTGGCGTTTGTAAACTGCAGGGGGCACCACATCCATGTTTATTTATTTGTCACACCTGAACCTATCTCAGTTTACGTACTAGGTCATATAGCTTTGCTGTACCAATCGCAGTTATTCAGATTAACCATATCTCAGATTAAAAAGAGCAGGCTTATCATCTTCTTTAATGGAGTCACAGGTTTCATGATGCGGCAGAAATGGTAGCTTTGTACACAAAAAGTTGTAAGTCGCAAAATCCAATATTCCTTATAAGTTCACATTTTTCAGAGCATTTAAAAAACTATATTGGACACTGTTTGCCTCTCTATAATTATTTTAATCTGACCAATTTCCTTTTGCATGTCATGACAATTCCATCACAGTAATCAGACCCAGAGCTGCCCAACACGTTATCATGGCACAGAATTTGCTGATTTGTTGGTTTTACATTTATTAAATCCAGTGTTTTAATCATTTATAGTTCTCTGGCTGGTACTCATTTTGGAATATGTAAAACATGCTCATTTTGTTTATTTCTGTACTTTATTAAACCCCACTTTTAAGTATTGAAACAATTTGAGGGAAGTGTAGTTAAACTGGAAGTGTAGCTGGGGCCAGTGTTTGAGTCGGTGAGAGGTTCTGGGCTGGATTTTCCAGTCTCCAAGCTGTGTGTTTCTTGGCAGTGGCATTCGCTGGCAGTGGAATTCTATCTTCCACCTCTTGTCAATGGGATTTTCCATTCTATCCACCCCACGCCGCCAGGAAACCCACGGATGGGGTTGCACTGCCAGGAGGGAAAGAGAATAGCAATTGCTGGAGAATTCCAGCCCGTGGGCTTGTGCAGGCAATGGGCCTTGGCTGTCGGCTACTGATGTGAGCCCTGAGTCATCACCTACAGGGAAGGTCCGCTACATCTGGTGCCACTCAGACCCATAACAGGCTAGCAGCAGGCTTCCCCGTGGGATGAAAGATGCAGGGTTGGAAGAATCGCCGCTGAGAGCTTTTGGCCAATCAGAGGCTGTCAACTCTACTGAACGGCAGCACTACTGGGAAGATGGTGGCTGCTGTCAGTATTACACCTATCTGAGGGCTAGGATCATCGCTGGATCCCTAGCACGAGATTTGTGATGGCAGGAGGGACCATATGAGGTAGGGATCGCAGGAGAGGGGGCTAATCAGAAAGGCAGGGTGGCTCTCAGTGAATTCCATTTCCCATTCCTGATGCTGGATGTCAATCAGACACTGAGTGCCTTTGAATGAGAGATCCCCGTGGGAGCACATGAGAAGTTGCTTGTCACATGGTCCCACATTGTCAACCACCCGCCCACTACTACGCATTAATTTTTAACTTAAGGTCCTCAATTGGTGGGGCATAACAGCCTCCCAATTATGCCCCTCAACACTACACCCACCATTGTGAAGGGCACAAGATTTAGACTCATGAATTCGAGACTCATCTGTTGCTCTAGAAATGAGGTGCAGGATACTTTAGCTCCTGGAAGTCATGTTAAATCTGCTGAACAAATTCCGACCTACTTAACAGAAAATCAGCCAACTCAGAGACAATCTTCCAGCAACAAGTAAACGGCGGGATCCGCTGCCAGACAGTTCCACAATGACACTGCAATCATCAGGGATGAGGGGCGGAATTCGCCCCAAACGGCGCGATGTCCGCCGACTGGCGCCCAAAACGGCGCCGATCAGACGGGCATCGCGCCGCCCCAAAGGTGCGGAATGCTCCGCATCTTTGGGGGCCGAGCCCCAACATTGAGGGGCTAGGCCGGGGCGGAGGGATTTCCGCCCCGCCAGCTGGCGGAAAAGGGCGTTTGTTGCCCCGCCAGCTGGCACGGAAACGGCATGTCGGGGCGGCGCATGCGCGGGAGCGTCAGCGGCCGCTGACAGTTTCCCGCGCATGCGCAGTGGGGAGAGTTTCTTCCGCCTCCGCCATGGTGGAGACCGTGGCGGAGGCGGAAGGGAAAGAGTGCCCCCACGGCACAGGCCCGCCCGCGGATCGGTGGGCCCCGATCGCGGGCCAGGCCACCGTGGGGGCACGCCCCGGGGCCAGATCGCCCCGCGCCCCCCCCCAGGACCCCGGAGCCCTCCCGCGCCGCCTTGTCCCGCCGGTAAATAGGTACTTTAATTTACGCCGGCGGGACAGGCAATTTCTCGGCGGGACTTCGGCCCATCCGGGCCGGAGAATCCAGCGGGGGGGCGCGCCAACCGGCGCGGCCCGATTCCCGCCCCCGCCGAATATCCGGTACCGGAGACTTCGGCAACCGGCGGGGGCGGGATTCACGGCGGCCAACGGCCATTCTTCGACCCGCTGGGGGGTCGGAGAATGACTCCCCAGGTTGCTCCTAGCCACCTGATCGGTGCTGTAGCTTAAAATAGTGAAAAGTCAACTCACTGTTTATCAAGGCATTAGGTAGCTTATGTAGAGGTGAAAAATGCAACCTGCGTGATATGATGGTGTTAGATTGGACTTTTGCAGTTGGATGACTAACGGGATGTACCATGAGCATATTCTGAATATTGGAAAATGAAGTCTTGCAGCCAGACAGCCATTAAAGAATCCATCAGTATGACTCCAAACCACTCTTGTCGGTGTAAAGATTTAGGGCAGGATTCTCCGTCCGTTTTTCGGGCGGGGGTGGGATTCCCGCCATGCAAGTTGGGGGCCGTTGGCAGCGGCCCCCTCGACGATTCTCCGGGCCCCGATGGGCCAAGCGGCCGTCCATTTTTGGCCAGTACCGCCGGCGTGAATCACTCAACTCACGTACCGGCGGGAGCTGGCAGATAAGTCGGCGGGGCGGTCCTCGGTGGGGGCGGGGGGGGGGATCAGACCCCGGGGGGAGGCCCACAGTGGCCTGCCCCGCGATCGGGGCCCACCAATCTGCGGGCGGGCTTGTTCCATGGGGGCACTTCTTCCTTCCGTGCCGTGCCCTGTAGGGCTCCGCCATGGCTGGCGCGGATAAGAGAACGCCCCCCCGCACATGCACCAAAATACGTCGGCCGGTAGAACCACGTCGGCCATTTTGCGCATGCGCGAGATCACGCCGGCCCTTTGGTGCATGTGCGAACTCGCACCGTCCCTTCGGTGCCAGCTGGAGCAGCGCCAAACCCTCCGCCGTCCACCTAGCCCCCGAAAATGCGGAGAATTCCGCACTTTCAGGGGCTGTTAACGCCGGAGTGGTTGGCACTGGTTTTCCCGCCGGCGTGGGGACTTAGTCCCCAGAAGGGAGAATCCCGGCCACAAGTCTTAAGCTGTAACAAAAAATTACAAATTCAGTGCAACATTGCTAAATGGCTTCTCCATTAAAATGATTGAATTAGTCAATCCTTACAAACAGACGTAGTTTGGTTGTGTAACCATTTTACAGTTACGTTTTTTGATTGATTTTTCATGGCTACTCTTTGGTTCCCATGCCTCCTTACACTGAGGGTAGTCTTAAGCTTGACCATGATTCCAGTCGTGTTGACAGCCCATGGTTATTTCTCCCAAGGAGCTGTTCTTACTGTGCCAGGCTAAACTGTGCGTTGGATTTTGTTACTTGCACTGGAGTAATAATAAGTTGGGCTGGTGGGTACAGGGTGGCTTTCAGCAGACCTGGTGGAGGTTGGGGGAGGGAAACCTGGTCAGGGCAGGGAGGTGTCAATTAGCCTTACCACCCAATATTCTCTCCATTTCCACCACTATCCCATGTAATTTGGAGCAGCAGCCAACCCAATGGGTGAAATCTTGACCGCCACCACCACTTAAGCATTATTAGCACATTTTCAACCTGTGTATGTTGCATGTTACACGTACAAGGGCAGCATGGTAGCACAGTGGTTACACAGTTGCTTCACAGCTCCAGGGTCCCAGGTTCGATTCCCGGCTTGGGTCACTGTCTGTGTGGAGTCTGCACGTTCTCCCCGTGTCTGTGTGGGTTTCCTCCGGGTGCTCCGGTTTCCTCCCACAATCTAAAGATGTGCAGGTTAGGTGGATTGGCCATGATAAGTTGCCCTTAGTGTTCAAAAAGGTTGGTGGGGTTACTGGGTTATGGGGAGGGTGGAGATATGGGCTTGGGTAGGGTGCTCTTTCCAAGGGACACTGCAGACTCGATGGGCCAAATGGCCTCCTTCTGCACTGTAAATTCTATGATTATTCGTTCATGGGACGTGGGCATCGCAGGCTGGGCCAGCATTTATTGCCCATCCCTAATTGCCCTTGAGGGGGCAGTTAAGTGTCACCACATTGCTGTGGGTCTGGAGTCAGGCCAGGTAAGGACCAGATGGGTTTTTACAACAATTGACAATGAATTCATGGTGGGAGGCTTTTAATTCCAGATTTTTAAAAAATTGAATTCAAATTTCACCATCTGCAGTGGTAAGATTTGAACTGGGTCTCTGGTTTACTAGTCCAATGGCAATACCACTGCGCCACTGCCTCCCCCAGACATTTCTTGTTAAATATGTAATCAAACTTCAATTATTGTTCTTTGACAGTTCAGCTTAGGGCCAAGACCACCGACTACTGCATCATTTGCATTTCTCCTTTTCACATCAGCCATTCTGTAGTTGCTCTGAGAGAAATGAGCTTGCCAATTAGTGTCAATGTAGGAATAGTTTTGAGCTGTGGATCCTTGCACATGATTAAGATTGCCAAATTAATTTTCTACAGCAAATTTATAGTCAACAGGCAAAGGAGACTTTCATCTTTTCAACCTGAGTTCAACTGAACCCATGTTCCAGAGATAAAAGAGCAGCATCGCATCCAGAGCACAATACTCCCCAGTAGGTGACCAGTTTATAGTTTAGCTGCGTTCATTTGCATATAAAATTATTAAACTTAGCAAAGCCAATTTAGCGAAATGAAGGACACATTAAAGGCAATTTCTATTCACATATTTGGCAGGTTACCGGAGAAAAGGGGTTTCCAGGAAGTTATGGGGCTGGATTCTCCGGTCGCCGAGTGCCCAGTGAGTTCAGCCGAGTCCCGCCGGTATGGGTTACGTATCGTCCTACCTGGTGGGACCTTGGAATTCTGGCTGCAGGGGCCGTCCTGGTGGGGGGCAGGGGGATCCGACGCCGGGGGGGGGGGGTGGGCCGCCACGGTGGCCAGGCCCGCGATAGGGGCCTACCGATCGGTGGGCGGGCTAATTCTGGGGGTGGGGGGCCTATGTTCCTCCGCCCCGGCCCCTGTAGGGCTCCACCATATTGCCCGGGGGCTGGCGTGGAGACGGCAACCCACACGCATGCGCGGACACACGCCGGCTGTGGCGCGCCGGCTTTCGAGCGCCGGAACAGCGGACACCACTCTGGTGCCGTACTAGCCCCTAGGAAGGGGTGAATGCTTGGGCCTGGAGGCCCGTTGACGCCGGAGCCGCTCGCGCCGGTTTTGACACTGGCGTCAACACTTGGCCGGGATTTCGGAGAATCCCAGTCCTGGTGTGGTGGGACGAAGAATCCAGTCCTGGATCTCTTGGGCACTAGAACACTAATAGGTAAATTCTGAAAAGATTTGAATTACATTTTCCAATTTATTTCGAGGCCAATGACTATATCCCAGTTTGTATATCTTTCAAAAATTATTTTCAGTGGTTTAAAATTAGATTATTCACTGGTGAAAATTTGACTCGACCTGTGATGAAAAATGTATTTTGTTTTTTCAATAAATACCATTTCAGCTGCCATATTCAAACTTTACCAAGTTGCCACTCTTAAGTATATCAAAAAATATTGTTTAAAGCAAAGTGTATCATTTTTTAAAATACATTTTAAAACATTGCCTGATTCCTTTGGTTCATGGCAGATTTTGGGGAAATACAAGTGACTTGAAGTTGAAAGTCGGTGTTTAAAAGCCGTGGGTAATTTTGCCAAATTTCTGATTGCACCAAAAATGAAACCTGTACTCCCATGTATTTTATATGCAGAGCATTTTTATCTGAAAGAGTATCAAATTAAGTGTAAGCATTTTAAAGGTTTAGCAATGTCCCTGTTATGATAGGGGATATTTGTATATAGTGCTGCGATGCTGTTTGTTGTACATAATGAAAATAGTCAGGTTACTGGTCCAACAAACCCACTTGTCTTTAAATTATATTTGTTACGGCAAAGACTTAAATAAAAGTAAAGGAATCTTAAAGGACACAGTGTCAAATCTCAGCGCTTTCGTTGCGATTAAACCAAAGGCATAAATTTGCATAATATTCACAATTCTGTAAAATCAAGTAAGAATGAAGATGATCAATTTATAGTACTGATAATGGGTGAAATTCTCCCGAAACGGCGCGATATCCGCCGACTGGCGCTCAAAACGGCGCCAATCAGACGGGCATCGCGCCGCCCCAAAGGTGCGGAATGCTCCGCATCTTTGGGGGCCGAGCCCCAACATTGAGGGGCTAGGCCGGCGCCGGAGGAATTTCCGCCCCGCCAGCTGGCGGAAACGGCCTTTGTTGCCCCGCCAGCTGGCGCGGAAATGACATCCTCGGGCGGCGCATGCGCGGGAGCGTCAGCGGCCGCTGACAGTTTCCCACGCATGCGCAGTGGAGGGAGCTTCTTCCGCCTCCGCCATGGTGGAGACCGTGGCGGAGGCGGAAGGGAAAGAGTGCCCCCACGGCACAGGCCCGCCCGCGGATCAGTGGGCCCCGATCGCGGGCCAGGCCACCGTGGGGGCACCCCCCGGGGCCAGATCGCCCCGCGCCCCCCCCAGGACCCCGGAGCCTGCCCACGCCGCCTTGTCCCGCCGTTCAAAAGGTGGCATCTTTGTGCCCAGGAATATGCAGATTAGGTGGGGTTACAGGGATAGGGTGGGGAGTGGGCCTCGGTAGGATGCTGTTTCAGAGGGTCGGTGGAGACTCGATGGGCCGAATGGCCTCCTTCTGTACAGTTGGGATTCTATGGTTTCTATGCTTTCTAAGGATGGGATAACTAACAGGCATTATTTTGGGTCAAGTTCCTTTGTAGTATATAAGCCTAGCAACTGGATCACAGTTCAAATTGAGTGCTTTCCGGGAGCAATGCTTGCTGCATTTGCCTGAACAAACTGACAATAGGAATATGACAAATTAGGCCTCTTTTACACGTTACCAGTGAGCTCTGGACCTGGAAGCAGTTCAGTGGTCACTTGAGGCAGGAAGGCAGTTGGAGAATTGAGATCCATTCCCTGGAGGGAAGTTGGTTAGTCAATGCAGCAGGAAATTCGCCAAGGCAAACTGCAGAAACCATGGTCTGGATTCTCCATTCCTGAGACTAAGTGTTGACGCTGGGGCAGGATATGTGGACTTTCACGACAGCAAAACTGGCACCGAACCTGGCTCGATTCAAAGACTGCGTGTGGGCTAGTACCGGCGCCATGTGGAACACAATCGATTCCAATGAAAAACGGTGTGGGATTCGCTGGGTCCGTGATTGACACTCTGGAGGCTGACAAGGTACAGCAGCACAAACACATTACAATCCCCACACACTCATCCCAGCCAACAAGATGGCACTGGCTGTGCTGGAGCACACCCATATAACTGATGGGTTGGCTGGGCCAGAGGGCACCTAGGGGGGTGGCCTGTGGGGGGGCACCTATAAGACCCGAGTCCCTAAGTTCACAGTGGGCAGTCAGCGATGTGCGCAGCTGCATGGCTGCCTTTCCCGCTGCGGCAATGGTGTTCTATTCCCGTCCACCCCGACCCCACAGCCGACCTCCTGACCACTCCCCGCTACTCCCACCAGGCCTGGCAGAAGTCCTCCAGCCAGTGGCGCGACTGTCAGCAAACTATAGCGATGTTGGACACTTTCCGTACCCCCTCTCACTCCCTCCGCAGCCGCGATGCTGGTTTCACGATTTTTAAAAGCACAAGTGAACCGCGCCATCGGGAACTCGGCCCATCGGAGGCGGAGAATCGCGGAGGCCTCGGAAAATACCGGGTCAAGCCCGCTAATGATATGCAAAAGCTGTTTACTGTATGTGTATTGTGGAATGCATTGACGCACCTGTCGAGGTGACGGAGAATCGCGATTTGGCACCAAATCAGCGCTTGCCGCGATTTTGGCATTGGAACCTATTCTCCACCCAATCACATTTCCCAATTTCAGCGTCAGCCAACAGAGATGCTGCTTGACTGAGAAACTTGCCCACTTATTATTACATGCAGTTAGTCAACAGTTTCACATTGGGGTGTGAAGTTAGGCTCCTGGGGCGAAATTCTCCGGTATCGGCGCGATGTCCGCCGACTGGCGCCCAAAATGGCGCAAATCAGTCGGGCATCGCGCCGCCCCAAAGGTGCGGAATGCTCCGCATCTTTGGGGGCCGAGCCCCAACCTTAAGGGGCTAGGCCCGCGCCGGAAAATTTACCCGCCAACTGGCGGAAAAGGCCTTTGGTGCCCCGCCAGCTGGCGCGGAAATGACATCTCCGGGCAGCGCATGCGCGGGAGCGTTAGCGGCCGCTGACGGCATTCCTGCGCATGCGCAGTGGAGGGAGTCTCTTCCGCCTCCGCCATGGTGGAGACCGTGGCGAAGGCGGAAGGGAAAGAGTGCCCCCACGGCACAGGCCCACCTGCGGATCGGTGGGCCCCGATCGCGGGCCAGGCCACCGTGGGGGCACCCCCCGGGGCCAGATCGCCCCGCGCCCCCCCCCCAGGACCCTGGAGCCCGCCCGTGCTGCCTTGTCCCGCCAGTAAGATAGGTGGTTTAATTTACGCTGGCGGGACAGGCATTTTAGCGGCGGGACTTTGGCCCATCCGGGCCGGAGAATCGCGGGGGGGGGGGACCGCCAACGGGCGCGTCATGGTGGAGAATTCGGCAACCGGCGGGGGCGGGATTCACACCAGCCCCCGGCGATTCTCCGACCCGGCGGGGGGTCGGAGAATCTCGCCCCTGTTTTGTAACAACTCATACCAGTTTCAGATAGGCACCCTAGGCAATTGCAGATCAACCTAATGAGTGGCACTCTTCTGATATAGACTGGCAGTGAGCAGAGGGCATGTCATATTCAGTCCCACTTGTCACCCAAAAGACAGGTTTTGTGCAAATGAGTTGTGAGGCCAATCTTTTGTTGATCCAAGATGAAATGAAAGGATTGAAGTGAGCAATTAGAAATTGATGGGATTTCTCACTACCAACTATTATTGTATGACTGCTCCTAAGTTATTTCAGTTCAAGCAGAAGGCGAGCTGCCATCTTTTCAGGACAAATTGAGATGGTTAATATTTTGACCTTGGTAAGAGTGCCCACTTCTTGTGACTTGATGGAAATGTTTCTAATCTAAGGTGTGAATTCTCCACCTCCCCAGTCACTGTTTCTCGGCAGAGCCACATCGCTGGCAGCAGGATTCTCTGACCCCGCTGCTGGTCAATGGGATTTCCCATTGTAGGCACCTCACGCTTTCGGGAAACCCGTGGACAGGGGTGCGTTGCCGGGGGAACGGAGAATCCCGCTGGCGGGATTTATGCCTGATACTCTTAATTGCTGTTATTTTTCTTCATTCTACTCCTCCATTTTGTCTTTTTATAGTCCCTCCTTCACTAGTCAAATTATGTTCATTTCGAACTTTTAGGCTGTTCCTTTTTAAAAAATAAATTTAGAGTGCCCAATTCATTTTTTCCAATTAAGGAGCAATTTAGCGTGGCCAATCACATCTTTGGGTTGCAGGGGTTAAACCCACGCAGAAACGGGAAGAATGTGCAAACTACACAAGGACAGTGACCCGCTGCCGGGATCAAACCCAGGTTCTCAGCGCGTGAGGCAGCTGTTCCTGTTTTCATGTTGCGTCCAATGTTTCTCACGTGAAATATAACTCCACTATGTCATATGAGAGTACCTTTAAGAAATGGGTGTTTTTATAGAATAACTGTAGTGGGTGTACCTTTAAGAAATGGGTGTTTATTACTGCAGTGATGTCAGAGAGTGGGTGGAGCTGGGCTGTCTGTCTGCTTTACTTTCGTTTTTGAGCAGGCTGCTATAGAGTGAGTTTTTAGTTTTGTTTTCAGAGAGAAGAGCTACAGTGAAAGCCAGCAGATGTGCATGGATCTCTCTACAAGCTAAAGCGTGTTCATTTGGGTGATTTCAAAGGGATAACTGCTCTCATTAGAGAATTTAAACCTGATCTTTGTGTTAAAAGGGTCTTTTGTCTTCTGGATGTTGTTTGGGAATTTGTTAAGGATTACATAGTGTTGTATTCTTTGGGGGTTGTATTTGAATTGATGGTTGCTAAGATGCTCGCTCTATATTTTAAAAAGGTTAACTTGAGTTCTTAGAATGAACATTGTTTTGCTTTAAAAATACTTTTCCATTTCTGCTGGACCACACCTGTAGAGTGGGCCATGTGCTCCCCATACCACAATCTAGTAAAAGTTGTGGGTCAGGTGAACTCCTGATACACTTTGGGGTTCTCTAAACCCTGGCCCATAACAACGATTTATGCTTGATGTCTTCCAGTGTTACATTTTAAAACTGTATTGCTCTTCTTTTTTAAAATTAAGTAACAAGATAGTAAAAATACTCCATTTGTGTGTATTCCTTGTCAATTTTCCATAATGAATTCAAACTTGTGTTGGAAACATGTCTCGCTGCAATTGCAACCTCCTGCCAGTGAAGGTGCTGCAGTGTCACCTTTGACAGAAAGGTGTCGTCAGAGCACAGCAAGCCAACACCACCAGTTACATATGTGAATTTAGAACAGGTGATTCTCCAGCCACATTGTTCCTGGCACAAATCCCATTATGTCAGGAGAATAGCAGGAGAGCCCCGAAATGGGATTTGCACCAGGCGCCGAACAATGCGTGATACTCCCGGCCACTGCGTCTGCCGTAATCTGGTTGATGCCCTCGCTGGGCATGAATCAGATTAGCATATTTAAATTATAACGTAAATATGCCGGACTGTTTGCAGCTGGATTCTCCTGCCTCCCTTTATTCTTACCCCTCTGGCACAATATGAGGCCAGTGGGAATCATTACTGGTCTCCACCACCAGAGACCAGACATGATGACCATGCTGGGGGGCCCTTGGGTGGTCGGAGACATGGCAGGGCAGTGCCCCGATGGCACTGCCAGAGTGCCAGGGGGCAGTGCTAGGTTGGCACTGCCAAGGGAGCTGAGCCTGAACTAGGGTAGTAGGGTAGCGCCTGAATAGAGGCAGGCCCTGAAAGGGGGGGGAGGCATGAAAGGGATGCATAAGGTAGGGCCATGAAGAGGGGGAGCATGAGAGCGAGTTATTTCGCAACCCCATAGTGGGGGGGAGGGGAGGGGGTTTCTGCTGCTGGAACTGGCAATTGGGAAGGCGGGCCTGATGGTGGCGAGAAGTGGGCTTGAAGCGAAATCTATTGACGAGCAAGCGCAGCATAAGGCATCGTGAATAGTGATCCTTGGGGTGGGTGGTGGGGAGGGTGAAGAGGGGGATTGATAGTGATGAGGCTGGTGGTGGGCGGTGCAAATCACATCCCCTTCCAATAAAGTGACTAAGGGCTGGATTCTCCGATTGCCAGAGTCGAAAAATATTTGTCGATTGGCCGGAGAATCCATTTTGATGCTGGAATCGGGGGCGGCGCCTGTTTTCGGACGCTCCGACCCCTCCAAAACAGCACCATCGGTGAGAACGCCGCACACTGTTGGGACGGTCACAGGACGTCACCTGAAGGCCCTCCCCCGATGCTCTGCCCCCGAGGATGGGCCGACATTCCCGAAGGCGTGGATCACTTGTGGTCTGAGGTTTCATCAACCTCACGTGGAGGCTGCAGACTCAGTCCAGCGCCGCCACAGTCAGGGGAGGGGAGCCGTTCCACTGGCCGGGGGAGGCTTCGGTGGGGGCTGAGGGGACTGCTGGGGGTGGTCCAGGGGTGGCGAGGGGGGGGTTACACTATCTGGCAGGCTGGGTCTGCCCGTGGCTGGCACCATGTTGTACATTGCGACCACTGCAGGTCGCTGCCGTGAAGCATGTGCGGCCACGGACCCGGCAATTCCCTGTCTGTATCTGCAGGGAAAGCCGGGGGCTTGATGACGCGCGACTGCTAGCCCCCCACCGGGCAGAGCATCAGTGTGGGGTCAACGCCGACTTTTTGGTTGTAATATTAGACACATGCTCCGGACATAGCCTCAAAATTGTAGAATCCAACCCTAAGTGCGGGAAAATCGCGATGGGAATCGCACCAGAACAACTGGCACAATCCGCATCGATTTCCGCGCCCAAAATGATAGACATTTGTTGGGAGAATTCCACCCAGAACGTTAAAGTGGAAATGTAAAATGATCACTTTTAAATCAGAATTGAATGATGTTTGTTCACCTGCTCTCTAACCTCTGCTGCATACCTCTGGTCCCCACATACAACACTGCAGGAAATTAACTATTAATAGATTTAAAATTGAACATCTGAGCACACTTCCTGCCAACTTTTCCATTATAAATGACCATGTGCACTTTTATAATGGAAACTGCTTCAGTAAGTTTATCACACTGTAATTTCATCCTCCTGCCTGTGGAAGTACTGCAATATCATCACTGATGAGAGTGTGTAATTATAGCTTGATTAGTTTATATAGGTAGTTTTCATTATGAATCCGAACTTAAAATTTATAATGTGAGTATAAAAATACAGAAGGAATGTACGATTTCAGAGGACAACTGTGTTATGTCTGGCCCTGATCTAATTATTCCTCACTCTCTAACCCCCCCCCCCTGCCCCCCCGCCCCCCCCCCCTCCCCCCCCCACCCCCCCCCCTCCCCCCCCCCCACCCCTCCCCCACCCACCCCTCCTCCCAACCCACTCACCCAACTGAACTTGGTCCAGAACTCAACTGAACCTCTCATGGGCAACACCATAGTAGCTTGTTATTTGCAGCACGGTAGCACAATGGTTAGAACTGTTGCTACACAGCTCCAAGGTCCCAGGTTCGATTCCCGGCTTGGGTCACTGTCTGTGCGGAGTCTGCACCTTCTCCCCATGTCTGCATGGGTTTCCTACGGGTGCTCCGGTTTCCTCCCACAAGTCCCGAAAGGCGTGCTGTTAGGTAATTTAGACATTCTGAATTCTCCCTCCGTGTATCCGAACAGGCGCCGGAATGTGGGACTCGGACTCGGGGAATTTCACAGTAAACTTCATTGCAGTGTTAATGTAAGCCTACTTGTGACAATAAAGATTATTTTTAAAAATAAATTTAGACTACCTGTCATGAGAATGTCGCTTTAAGAAATGTTTGGCTGCTCATGTTACTGCAGTGATGTCAGAGTGTGGGTGGAGATGAGCTCTGGTTCTGCTTTTTAGTTTCACTTTGAGAAAAGCCTGGGTGTGTCTGTCTTTTTGGTTCCATTTTGCAATGTGTTGCAGCTGGGGCGAAATTGCGCGATGTCCGCCGACTGGCGCCCAAAACGATGCAAATCAGTCGGGCATCGCGCCGCCCCAAAGGTGCGGAATGCTCCGCATCTTGGGGGGCCGAGCCCCAACCTTAAGGGGCTAGGCCGGCGACGGACGAATTTCCGCCCCGCCAGCTGGCGGAAAAGGCCTTTGGTGCCCCGCCAGCTGGCGCGGAAATGACATCTCCGGGCGGCGCATGCGCGGGAGCGTTAGAGGCCGCTGACGGCATTCCCGCGCATGCGCAAGTCTCTTCCGCCTCCGCCATGGTGGAGACCGTGGCGAAGGCAGAAGGGAAAGAGTGCTCCCATGGCACAGGCCCACCCGCGGATCGGTGGGCCCCGATCACGGGCCAGGCCACTGTGGGAACACCCCCTGGGACCAGATCGCACCGTGCCCCCCCCAGGACCACGGAGCCTGCCCACGCCGCCTTGTCCCGCCGGTAAGGTAGGTGGTTTATTCTACGCCGGCGGGACAGGTATTTTAGCAGTGGGACTTCGGCCCATTCGGGCCGGAGAATCGCGGGGGGGGGGCGTAACCGGCACGGCGCGATTCCCGCCCCCGCCGAATATCCGGTGCTGGAGAATTCGGCAACCGGCGGGGGCGGGATTCATGCCAGCCCACGGCAATTCTCTGACCCGGCGGGGGGTCGGAGAATCTCGCCCCTGAAGTCAGCCAAAGCAGCTGTATTGCTGTTCTCTCTGCCATGAAGGACTATCTCTTGATCATTTGGTGAATTCAGAAGAATTATAAATGTTTCCAGTAGTGAATGTAAACCCTGATGTGCTTCTGTTTAAAGGTTGTTAAATCTTTTGGATGTTAAAAGGACAGCTTAAAGGATTACTTAGTGTTGTATTCTTTGGGGGTTGTATTTGAATTAATGGTTGCTAAGATATTCACTGTTTGTTTTAAAAAGATTAACTTGAGTTCTTAGAATAAACATTGTTTTGCTTTAAAAAACCTTTTCGATTTCTGCTGTACCACACCTGTAGAGTGGGCCGTGTGCCCTCCATACCACAATCTATTAAAAGTTGTGGGTCAGGTGAACTCCATGATACACTTTGGGGTTCTCTAAACCCTGGCCCATAACAATTGGGGGCTCGAGAGGGATAAAAGTCTATCTATTGGATTGGCTTAGTGAACTTAAAGACAGCGAGGGGTGAGCATATTGTGGTTGCTTTTGGGGTGTGGTATTTTTGTTTAAGTGGGGAGTGTGTTGTAGACAATGGCTCTTTCAGAGGCTCAGAAGATTTTGGGGGTGGAGACGGTAACACGCAGTACCTTACGGACAGAGACTAAAAGTAGACTGTTAGATTTGGCAAAAACATTGCAGTTAACATTACCTGACAAAATGGGCAAAGATGAGGTAATTATGGCGGTGGCTAAGCATTTAAAGTTGCCTGAGATATAGTCTGACTCATTAGAAATGGCAAATATCCAGTTGCAGATTAAGCAACTTGAACATGAAAAAGAATTAAAGCAGCTTGAATATGCAATGAGAGAAAAAGAAAAGGAGAGAGAAGAAAGAAACAAAGACAGAATAGCCCTAGCAGAACAAAACAAAAAAGAAAGGAGGATACAGATCAGGGAAAAAGATAAAGAGAGAGTTTGAACTTCTAAAAATGGCCATGAAACATGACAGTCAGTTTAAATTGGCAGACGTAAAGGGAAACGTACAGGTGACGAGGATAGTGAGAAAGAGGTGGGTATCTATTCAAATATGTCCAAGCATTGCCAAGGTTTGACAAGAGGAGGTAGAAGCCTTTTTCATTTCATTTGAGAAGGTTGCTAAACAAATGAAATGGCCACAGGACATGTGGGTATCATTGATTCAAACAAAACTGGTATGTAGTGCTTGTGAAGTGTTTGCATCACTACCGGATGAGGTATCTGGGACATATGAGGAGATGAAAAAATCCATCTTAGTTGCATATGAACTAGTGCCTGAAGTTTACAGACAAACGAGTAGAAATTTAAAGAAAGAATTTGGTCAAACATACATGGAGTTTGAAAGGCTCAAACAGAGTAATTCTGATAGGTGGATAAGGGCTTTGAAAATAGACCGAACGTATGAAGCTCTCAGAGAAATTATACTTTTGGGGGAGTTTAAAAATTCAATTCCTGATGTAGTGAGAATTCATGTGGAAGAGCAGAGGGTTAAAACTGCGAGGTTAGCATCCGAAATGGCAGATGAGTATGAATTAGTTCATAAATCAAAGCTTGGTTTTGGACATCAGTTTCAGCCTGTGAGGAATAGAAACTGGGGACATGAGAAATACTCAAGTGGTAAAGGTAAAGGTGATCTGTTGGGAGATAATAAGGAGAGTGTACCTCAGATTAAAAAAGAAATCCAGGAGGGTGGAAAAGAAATGAAAAGTTTCAAATGTTTTCACTGTAATAAACTAGGCCATGTAAAGTCACAGTGTTGGTGGTTGAAGAAAAGCACTGGGAAGGCTGATGTGGTAAAACAGGATAATACAGTGGGGTTTATTAAAGTGGTAAAGGAAAGCCCAAGTGAAGGGAAGGAGGTGCAAAAGATTGTACAGACTGATCGAGAGGTGATTGATAAGAAGGTGCCAGATCTCCACTTGTATTTCTGTGGGTAGTCCATATCTAGTAAATAATTTAAGTAACTCTTCCACAACCTTTTTAGCTGTAATATTACATACTGGAATGGCCTCTGGAAATTTAGTAGACACATCCATTATAGTCAAAAGATATTGATTCACACTTTTTGTTTTATCCACTTGTGTGGATAAAGTTTACTCATGTGTATCAGGAGGAGTAGGTAAAGAAGTCACAATTTTAAGAGGTACGGGAGCTAGTCAATCTTTAATGGTAAGAGATGAGGAGTTATGAAGTTTGGGAAGAATGTTGCCAGAGAGGTGGTAATATGTGGAATTCAGGGTGAGAGGAGTAGCATTCCATTATTTAAGGTAAGGTTGGAAAGTCCAGTGAAGAGTGGTGAAGTGGTAGTAAGAGTAATAGATAAACTATCTTGTCCAGGAATACAGTTTATCTTGGGTAATGATACAGCTGGATCGAAAGTGAGAGTGATGCCTAATGTGGTTGATAAGCCAGTGGAAAATCAGACAACTGAAGTGTTGAAGGACGAATATCCTGGGATCTTTCCGGATTGACACGTAATTGTAGTAACAAGGTCGCAAAGTCACAGGTTAAGACAAGAGGAGAAATCGAAGGGTGAAGATGAAGTTGAAGTGCAATTATCAGAAACGATTTTTGATCAGATGGTTGAAAAAGAACAAGAACAGGTGGAGGATGAGGCGGATATTTTTAGTTCAGGAAAATTGGCGAAGTTACAACAGAAAGATATAGAAATAAAACGGATATATCAGAAAGCATACACGGAAGAGGAATCTGCGTGTATACCAGAGTGTTATTACCGTAAAAGTGATGTCTTGATGAAAAAATGGAGACCTTTACATATGCAGGCGGATGAAAAGTGGGCAGAAGTTCATCAAGTAGTATTGCCGGTAGGGTATAGAAAGGAGGTGTTGCGAGTTGCATATGAGGTCCCAGTGGGAGGTCATTTGGGAATAATGAAAACTCAAGCTAAAATCTAGAAACATTTTTATTGGCCTGGTCTACATAAAGATGTAATTAAATTTTGTCAATCATGTCACACATGTCAAGTGATAGGGAAACCTAAAGCAGTGATAAAACCAGCACCTTTAATACCCATTCCAGCATTTGAGGAACCTTTTACAAGGGTCCTAATTGATTGTGTAGGGCCGCTTCCTAAAACAAAAAGTGGGAATCAATATCTTTTGACTATAATGGATGTGTCTACTAGATTTCCAGAGGCCATTCCAGTACGTAATATTACAGCTAAAAAGATTGTGGAGGAGTTACTTAAATTCTTTACTAGATAAGGCCCACCCACAGAAATACAATCGAATCAAGGGTCAAATTTTACCTCGAGGTTATTCAAAGAAGTTATGGATAGCTTAGGAATAAAACAATTCAAATCAACTGCGTACAATCCAGAATCGCAGGGAGCATTAGAAAGGTGGCATCAGACATTAAAAACAATGTTGAGGGCTTAGTGTCATGATTATCCAGAGGATTCGGATAAAGGAATTCCATTCGTACTGTTTGCAATTAGGGATGCACCTAACGAGTCAACCAAATTTAGTCCTTTTGAACTAATTTTTGGTCATGAGGTAAGAGGGCCACTTAAATTGATTAAGGAAAAATTGGCGAGTGAGAAATCTGAAATTACATTATTGGATTACGTGTCAAATTTTAGGGAACGATTAAATAGAGCAGGTGAATTGGCTAGATAACATTTGAAAGTTGCACACAATGTGATGAAACGGGTAGCAGACAAGAAATCCAAAGTTTGTAGTTTTGCAAGTGGAGATAAAGTTTTAGTGTTGTTACCAGTGGTAGGAGAGCCTTTAAAAGCTAGGTTTGTGGACCTTATCAGATTGAAAGGATATTAAGTGAGGTGAATTATGTGGTAAAAACACCAGATAGAAGGAAGACTCACCGAGTGTGTCATGTGGACCATGTGAGATGGTGGCATAGTGTCTTGACACTGGACTAGTAATGCAGAGACCCTGACTCGTGCTCTGGGAACAAGCCTTCAAATCCCACCAGAGCAACAGGCGGAATTTAAATTCAACAAATGATCTGGAAATGAAGATAGAGGCCGGAATTTTCCGGTCATTGCGATTCACTTTTCCATTGGCCGGGCATCCCCGCCAGCAGGTTTTGCGACGGCATGGGTTGGTTACAATGGTAAATTCCATTGATAAGCAGCGGGAAGATAGAATCCTGCCACCAGAGAATGTGCGCTGCCAAGAAACACGTGACTGGAGAACTGGAGAACATCGCCAAGTCTCTGCAATAAGCGATTATTATTATTATTATTATTGTGACTGGGAAACTATTGCGGATTGTCATAAGAACTCATCTGGTTTGCTTATTTGGGGAAACAAATCTGCCAACCTTACCTGGTCAGGCCTGTGTAGAACAGAGAACATACAGTGCAGAAAGAGGCCATTCGGCCCATCGAGTCTGCACCGACCCACTTAAGCCCTCACTTCCTCCCTATCCCTGTAACCCGATAACCTCTCCTAACCTTTTTTGGACATTAAGGGCAATTTAGCATGGCCAATCCACCTAATCTGCACGGCTTTGAACTGTGGGTGGAAACCGGAGCATCCGGAGGAGACCCACGCAGACACAGGGAGAACATGCAGACTCCGCACAGTGACCCAGCGGGGAATTGAACCTGGGACCCTGGCGCCGTGAAGCCACAGTGCTATCCACTTGTTCTACCGTGCTGCCTGGTATGAGATGAAACATCTACAGCAATGCCCCTCTGAAATGGTCTAGCTCAGTTCAAGGGTGATTGTGAATGGGCAACAAGTGCTGGTCTTACCAGTAAGTACATTTTGTGAACAAAATTCCAAGAATGTCGGCCTGGCCTGAGCTGAATTTACTCCTCTTAGCAGGACTGCTTCAGTTGATCTCAAGGACAGTTGCTACTCATGATCACTGGCCATTGACTGCTACTAGGGTATACTCATTGGTTTCCAGTAAGAATGGGGAGGGATGGTCAGCTACTACCCTCCTGTTTACTAAGATTTACTATTGGGGCTAGATAATCTTGGAAGTTGATAGCCATGGAGTTGTAACCCAGTGTAAGACTTTCATGAAAGGGAGGAAGAAAAATGAGGGGCGGGATTAGTTGTAACAAATTACAGTTGAAAGGTTGATTCAATTTACAGAACCTTCCCCTACACTTGGGCAAACTCAGCTCAGAGTCTGTTTTTTTTCAGGGGTGGAAACCTGAGGTTGATTGCAAGAGATGCATGAGTACAGAAAACATTTGTACAGTTAGCAATGTGAATGAACCCAAGGGACTTTGGCTGGCTTCAGATTTTCACTCCAAAATATGAATGAGGAAATTTATATTTAGTGCGATAATGGCACAGAGGTATTCAAATCCACAAAGCTGCAAACTTTTTTCAAACCACCAATGGCATAATAACAATGAAGATAATAAGTAAATTTGAGACTGTTAATATCACGAACATTAAGAATTTATGCAGACACATAAGATTAAAAAGCTTGCTACTCCAAAGTTATTCATTGCCTGGTTGTCATGCTGATAGAGCGTTGATGGCTTCTTCATCATTTTCATAAATGGGAGCATCTGAAAATTAATCATTGCGCCACTGATTAGATGATGTGCTTTAATAATATAAGATTTCAAAGGAGAAGTTTGGTATCTACTTAAATACCAGTTCCAAAAATTTATGATGAACTCCAGCACCATTTGGGGGACATTTCACTCTGAGTGTCGAGCTTAATGAAAGAAAAGATATGAGCAAACAGGTGAGTAGGACTGACAGAAGGTGATAATTGAAGTTTCAGTCCATTTCCACCACTGCCTGGAGCCTTGCTCACACCTTAAAACGTGGAAAAGAGAACTTACAAAAAAACAAATGTCCCTGTTGAAGGTCATTCAGGGGCAATTTGTGCAGAATTGGACAGTGAAGAAGAATGGGCTGTCGGAAAATGTAAGTGGAAAGGAAACACTGAATTCCAACTCCCACCTACATTTATGATATAAAGGAAGGTAAAGTTACAAAGTCTCTGCATTCCTATTATTTCGAGTTTAAAAATAATATAAATATAGTGCGATTCGTAAAAGTACAATACCACAAATAATTTAAAATTGTATTGTAAGTGGAGAAGCAAATTCGTCCCAATATACTAGAGTAATTCAATTATATCTTATTTGAATAAAATGTTCAAAAGATCAATTGGACTAGTATTTCATACTAATGATAAAATTTAATGATGTGATTAATTGTACAAATGCTCGTGTTCTTTATTTTAATTTGGCCCTGTTTCAGTTGTATGATACATCATGTTGTGTCTCAAATTGCCGATTGCTCAAGTGCCTTTTGTAATATTTCAAAATCTACGTTTTGTAGAATAATGTTTACCACTGTAAGCATTAGAAAATGCATATTTTGTAAATCGCATTACTAGAACTGCAACAAAACTTACATTTTTTTAAATGCAGTCCTGTTTCAAATAAATCTCCTGGATCATATACTGACAGAAAGAGCCAATAGATTCTAACCATAAATCTATAATGGTAGCTTTGTGATGATTGCCAATTATTATAAACAGGGGGCGAAATTCTCCCCCAACGGCGCGATGTCCGCCGACTGGCGCCAAAAATGGCGCCAATCAGACGGGCATCGCGCCGGCCCAAAGGTGCGAAATGCTCCGCATCTTTGGGGGCCGAGCCCCAACATTGAGGGGCTAGGCCGGCGCCGGAGGGATTTCCGCCCCGCCAGCTGGCGGAAATGGCGTTTGTTGCCCTGCCAGCTGGCGGAAATGGCGTTTGTTGCCCCGCCAGCTGGCGCGGAAATGGGGCGCATGCGCGGGAGCGTCAGCGGCCGCCGACAGTTTCCCGCGCATGCGCAGTGGGGAGAGTCTCTTCCGCCTCCGCCATGGTGGAGGCCGTGGCGGAGGCGGACGGGAAAGAGTGCCCCCACGGCACAGGCCCGCCCGTGGATCGGTGGGCCCCGATCGCGGGCCAGGCCACCGTGGGGGCACCCCCCGGGGTCAGATCGGCCCCTGCCCCCCCCAGGACCCCGGAGCCCGCCGACGCCGCCTGGTCCCGCCGGTGAATACCAGCTTTGATTTACGCCGGCGGGACAGGCAATTTCTGGGCGGGACTTCGGCCCATCCGGGCCGGAGAATTGAGCGGGGGGTCCCGCCAACCGGCGCGGCCCGATTCCCGCCCCCACCCAATCTCCGGTACCGGAGACTTCGGCGGGGGCGGGATTCACGGCGGCCAACAGCCATTCTCCGACCCGGCGGGGGGTCGGAGAATGACGCCCAGGGTCACTGCTGCTTGGCTATCATTTGTTTATATGAACAAAAGTGACGGTTGTTATGAATGTTACATAGGAACTTTGGAATTAAGAGCAGAAGTGGACAATTCAGCCCTTTGAGCCTGCTCCGTCATTCAATCAGATCATGGCTGAAATTCACCTCCCCACCTGTTCCCTATGTCCCTTCAACACATTATTTATCAGAAATATCTGGGGCGAAACTTTCCCCCAACGGCGGGATGTCCGCCGACTGGCGCCAAAGACGGCGCCAATCAGACGGGCATCGCGCCGGCCCAAAGGTGCGGAATGCTCCGCATCTTTGGCGGCCTAGACCCAACATTGAGAGGCTAGGCCGACGCCGGAGGGATTTCCGCCCCGCTAGCTGGCGGAAATGGCGTTTGTTGCCCCGCCAGCTGGCGCGGAAATGCGGCGCATGCGCGGGAGCGTCAGCGGTCAGTTTCCCGCGCATGCGCAGTGGGGAGAGTCTCTTCCGCCTCCGCCATGGTGGAGGCCGTAGCGGAGGCGGAAGGGAAAGAGTGCCACCACGGCACTGGCCCGCCCGCGGATCGGTGGGCCCCGATCGCGGGCCAGGCCACCGTGGGGGCACCCCCCGGGGTCAGATCGCCCCGCGCCCCCCCCCAGGACCCCGGAGCCCGTCCAGGCCGCCTGGTCCCGCCGGTAAATACCAGGTTTGATTTACGTCGGCGGGACAGGCAATTTCTGGGCGGGACTTCGGCCCATCCGGGCCGGAGAATCCAGCGGGGGGGTCCCGCCAACCGGCGCGGCCCGATTCCCGCCCCCGCCCAATCTCCGGTACCGGAGACTTCGGCGGGGGCGGGGGCGGGATTCACGGCGGCCAACGGCCATTCTCCGGCCCGGCGGGGGGTCGGAGAATGACGCCCCTGTATCTCCTTCTTGAATCATTTAATGACTCAGACTCCACCGCACTATGAGGCAGCGAGTTCCACAAATTCACCACCCTCTGCGAGAAATAGTTCCTCCTCAACTTAGTTCTAAATCTACTGCTTCCCAACCTATATCTGTGACCTCTCATTCTAGATTGCCCTACAAGGGGGAACATTGGGGGCTGGATTCTCCGGTCGCCGATGCCAAAATCGCAAATCGCCGGAGAATCAGAGTTCCGACCAAATCGGGTTGGTGCTGCTTTCGTGATGCTCCGCCCCTTCCAAGAGTACGCCGTGCCATGTATCGATAGCATCGGGTCGGAGAATCGCCGGGGGCTGGCGTGAATCCCGCCCCCGCCGGTTGCCGAAGTCTCCGGCACCGGATATTCGACGGGGGCGGGAATTGCGCCACGCTGGTTGGCGGGCCCCCCCCCCTCACGATTATCCGGCCCGGATGGGCCGAAGACCCGGTGCTAAAATGCCTGTCCCGCCGGCGTAGATTAAACCACCTACCTTACCGGCGGAACAAGGCGGCGCGGGCGGGCTCCGGGGTCTTGATGGGGGGGTGCGGGGCGATCTGGCCCCGGGGGGTGCCCCCACGGTGGCCTGGCCCCCGATCGGGGCCCACCGATCCGCGGGCGGTCCTGTGCCGTGGGAGCACTCTTTTCCTTCCGCCTTCGCCATGGTCTCCACCATGGCGGAAGCAGAAGAAACTCCCTCCACTGCGCATGCGCGGGAATGCCGTCAGTGGCCGCTAACGCTCCCGCGCATGCGCCGCCCGGAGATGTCATTTCCGCGCCAGCTGGCGGGGCACCAAAGGCCTTTTCCGCCAGCTGGCGGGGCGGAATTTCGTCCGGCGCCGACCTAGCCCCTTAAGGTTGGGGCTCGGCCCCCAAAGATGCGGAGCATTCCGCACCTTTGGGGCGGCGCGATGTCCGACTGATTTGTATGATGGACCTTGGACTGAAATTGCCAGTTTGAGGTATACGTTGGTGGAGAATATGCTGCCAGCACTCTTCTCATTTAGACAAGCTTCAAATGGCCTAACTTCTAGTTTTTAAAGGGACCACAGCCGGTCAGTTTAAAAATAAAAAAATATATCTTTAGCTTTAACAAGGAGAAGAAGTACTCTTTCCGGCCTTAAGAAAAAATACTTTTGTCTACTATCAGCCCATGTAAGTCTCCCTGTGGAATTGCTTCCCCAACCTGCAATGTTCTGCTGGTTGGCTAAACCTGTGCAAGGGCCAGACCATCTTCAAATGGCAAGCTACCTTGGAACACCTGTTTAACCTCTAGCTAGTTGGCAACATGTCAATGGCACCCTCTACCCACTGGCCATGTGCAGATGCTATTCAAATCAATCTCCGTGTTTATATATTACAAAACACTACGCATAATTTTCAGAGTTTGAAATTTCTATATGCTAGTTTGGTGCTATCCTTAATTCCCATACAAAAGCCACATCATGAGAGATGTCACACAGCAATCGATGTGCATTTGGAAGCACTTATTGTTACAAAGATGTTGATGTTTCATTTCCTTTATGATTTTAATGGGAAAAGGACAAAATTTTTTTTAAAGAAATTAATTTGTGACTTCTACTGTTCATTTGCCTGTACTCAGATTTGTCATGCAACAGCATTCCGTCGATCTAAATATATGGGCCGGGATTCTCCATTCTGGAGCCTAACTGCTCCTTCCACCGGAGATTCGGGAGTGGTCGCTGTTGGCGTTAGGAGCGGGGCCAAGGTATGAGTCTCTCCCTTTCACCATACAAATTTATACATTGAGAGAGTTCGCCGGATTCCGTTAGAATCTTGGTATCGGGTCGCTACATTGAGCAGGCAACCCGATCTCGAGGTCTGGTGACAGGACCTGCACAATGCAACGCCTGAGCCTACTCCTTACTCTCCCGCCCCCCCACTAGCAAGTAGGGGCAACCTCTCCACCACCACGAGAATTACCCCTCCCACAGCACGCACACATGAAGGTGACCAAATCCCTCACCACCAACCCCCATCAGTCACCCCCATCAGAGACCTGGGGCTGGATTGTCCGTTTTTGGGACTATGTCTCCACGCCGTCATGAAAACTGTGGTCTTTTATGGCAAAAGAACTGGCGTCAAAAGGCCACAGATTCACCATCTTGCAGGGAGCTGGCAGGCAGCTGTCATGGGGCTCGCAGCACCAGCTACCGATACGGCTCCCCGCACTTCCAGGTCAGAGGCCGCGCATGCGCACGGTGGCGGCCTCCAGCGGCCGCGCTGTGTTCCATGGCGGACTCAGCCCGCGGACTTGGACCGTGAAAATAGTGCCCCATACTATCTGCTCGCCCGACCTGGACCACCCGCACAAAATAACCCTAGTCCCGAATGAGGCCCTCCCCCTCCCCCCCCCCCCCCACCCTCCGATCGGCCATGAGTGGTCCACGCCGTCGGGAATTCGACCGATCAGGGACGGAGAATAGCGGGGCGGTGGATAATCGGCGTGCCGTACTCCCTGAGCACGCCGCTTTTCGGGGGCGGAGAATCGTGGAACCGGCGCCGGTTCCGATTTCGTGCGGCAAACTGAATTCTCCCTCCCATCGCCGAACGCGATTACGGCGGCTGGATGTGGAGAATCCAGCCCCATATCAGAAACCCACATCAGGGGCGAGATTCTCCGACCCCCCCGCCGGGTCGGAGAATCGCTGGGGGCCGGCGTGAATCCCGCCCCCGCCGGTTGCCGAAGCCTCCGGCACCAGTGATTCGGCGGGGGCGGGAATTGCGCTGCGCCGGTTGGCGGGCCCCCCCCGCTCGATTCCCCGGCCCGGATGGGCCGAAGTCCCGTCGCTAAAATGCCTGTCCCGCCGGCGTAAATTAAACCACCTACCTTACCGGCGGGACAAGGCGGCGCGGGCGGGCTCCGGGGTCCTGGGGGGGTGATCGGGGCGATCTGGCACCGGGGGGTGTCCCCACGGTGGCCTGGCCCGCGATCGGGGCCCACCGATCCGCAGGCGGGCCTGTGCCGTGGGGGCACTCTTTCCCTTCTGCCTCCGCCATGGTGGAGACCGTGACTGCACCCTGCAAGATAGTGGCACAGAGACTCCCTCCACTGCGCATGCGTGGGAAGCTGTCAGCGGCCGCTGACGCTCCCGCGCATGCGCCGCCCGGAGATGTCATTTCCGCGCCAGCTGGCGGGGCACCAAAGGCCTTTTCCGCCAGCTAGCGGGGCGGAAATTCATCCGGCGCCAGCCTAGCCCCTTAAGGTTGGGGATCAGCCACCAAAGATGCGGAGCATTCCGCACCTTTGGGGCGGCGCGATGCCCGACTGATTTGCGCCGTTTTGGGCACCAGTCGGTGGACATCGCGCCATTTCCGGAGAATTTCGCCCCAGAGATCCACATCAGAGATTGCATTAGAACTACCATCAAAGACCCCCATCAGTCACCCCCATCAGTCACCCCCATCAGAGACTCCTGCATGAAAGCTGAAGAGCAGTCCAGGCAATAGGTTGGAGCATCACTGCATTTTCACTTACCCTTCCCTAACATCTGCTGCTTCAGACAAAAGTATTTGAAGCAGCACCTGCAGAGGCTTCCTCAAAAGCCAAGTACACTTGAAATGAAATGTGATGAAAATCATTTATTGTCACAAGTCAGCTTCAAATGAAGTTACTGTGAAAAGCCCCTAGTCGCCACATTCCGGCGCCTGTTCAGGGAGGCCAGTAGGGGAATTGAGCCGTGCTGCTGGCCTGCTTTAAAAGCCAGCTCTTTAGCCCTGTGCTAAACCAGCCCCTACACTTGAAAGGGCTTCAACTCGCTCGACAGCCTTTGAAGTACAAAATTCCCATTCAATTTCACACAGCAATACAGTGCACTAGCTAGAGATTGACAATTTTATTACTCCAGAGACAGGTGCTTAGTGGATTCTTTATCTATCTTTCCCTTCACACTGGAATGCAATTCAAGTACTCTGCATTGATGTTAACCACAATGTTTAAGAACACTCTATGATTCACAGCTCCTCACCACTTCAAAAGGAATTAATATTCCTCATATTCACAGCAGAAAGGAATCTAATGGTTAACTGATGGGGGGATCAGGTGGAGGGGGTCACTTTGGGGGGGGGTCTGATGGGGGGACTGGAGGGCTTGGTGTGTGGGGATCGTTGTGGGAAGATGTTGGATCACCCTCATGTATGTGTGCTGTGGGGAGGGGGGGGGACTGTCAATTCCCATTGTGGTGGGGGGGGGGGGGGGGAGGATGCCCCTACATGTGATGGGGGGGGAGGGGAGGATCTCCCTACTTGTCAGCGGGGTGGGGGGGGGTAGGTGCAGGGGGACAGGATTTGTATTGAGTGGGGCCTTCTGATCAACTTTGAGGAGACATCAGTTATGCATTGATCCCTTTGACCCACTTTGGGATCCAGCATGTAAGGGCCACACTTGGGCATACTGGGCGAAAGCCTCAAACAGTGTATTTCCTGCTGTGGGGGTCGGTGCATAAAAGGTGGGGGGGGGGGTGGTTGCGCAGGTGAATGAGGCTGTTGATGGTGGGGGGTGAATCGGGCTTCCAGCTTCAATTATATTGAAATGGGTGCAAGTCACCGATTTGTATCCCCCTGCTGGCGTGAGGTGGGTAGAGCGCTGAGACCCCAGGCACAGGATCGAAGCATCACAACGGCGCTAAATCCGTTTTTCTAAGGGCGCTCCGTTCTCTGCCCGATCGCTAATCCTGATCAAGTTGACGAGCAATGGAGAATCCACTGCATGATACGTATGATCATGATTATGAACTCTTTGCAACACCATTATTCATGATGAATGAGGAATGTTAGATCATTGTGCTCCCCAATCCTCCAGTGACAAATTAATAGCACAATCCGCTGGAGAACTGTTAAGAATACACTGCAGCAAGCACTGGGACTTCCCGGCCGGGATTCTCCAATAATGGGGCTATGTCCCCACGCCCGCCAGAAAACGGGCGTGAATCACTCCGGAATTTTTCTAAAAAGCTCCAGAGTGATTCTCTGTTTATAAGGGGGCTTGCAGATACTTGACGTGCACCGCGCAGCTCCTGCTGTCAATACCGGGCCCTGCACTTCCGACCGCGGGTCCACGTATGCGCGCGGCGGCCGCCTGCGGCGCCGGCCCCACGTGACATGGCGGACCCACATAGCGGGCTGGCGCAGAAGAAGGTAGCCCCATTCCAGATCATGTGCGCCCACCAATTGGTGGCCCCCGATCGCGGGCCTGGCTATCGTGGAGGACCCCCCCGGAGACTGATACCCCCGCCCCCCCCCCCCCACCAGGACGGCCACCGCAGCCGCGACGCCGAGCTCCCGCCAGGTGGAACCATGTTAGAACCATGCTGGCGTGAACTCAGCCGGTCGACCGAGGAGAATCGCCACGGGGGCTGCTTTCAACGGCCCCTGATCAACGCCGAGTCGACTGCGAGTGCGCAGCTGGCAGCAATTTTCTGGTCGCCGTAGAATGTGCACACCATCGCAAGGGGCTATATTAGAATGTTCTGCCTGACCGGTCCAGGTACCAGAACCACGGGCGGGATTCTCCGACCCCCCCGCTGGGTCAGAGAATCGCCGGGGGCTGGCGTGAATCCCGCCCCCGCCGGTTGCCGAATTCTCCGGCACCGGATATTCGGCGGGGGCGGGAATCGCGCCGCGCCATTTGGCGGGTGCCCCATTCTCCACCCTCCGCACCATGCGCGATTGCGGCGGGGGGACTCGGAGAATCCTGGCCCCCACCTCACTGAATATTCAGCGGGCACCAACGTGACATCACACAGCACCATTTACAACAGCTTCATATTAACGTGAACCTGGTGACCTCCCCACTGAAGGGGATATCAGAGGTGAACACTCAGGCAGCCATCACTCTCCAGGGTGGATATTGCAGAGGGGGCACCGAAGACGACCCGGCGGTCCCAGATAACTTCAACTTGGGACCGGGGAGGTGATCAGTGTCTCCATTGTGGGGGGAGGGGTCACTTGCATGTACAGGTCAGCCAGGACACCAGGGTATGGGTTTTGCCCACTTAGAAGGCATGCCCAAGGTACAGGGTGCAATAGACACCATTGATGAGCCGCAAGGTATACCACTCCCTAAGATTCAAATCGTTTGTGACCACACGATACACATAATGCAGGTGTGTGCCCATTTCCTGGAGGCCATCCATGACACTTACACCTTGGCCATTCTTAGATCCCAGCCATTCTTATGCAAGATGAGTGGTGGAAGGGATATCCACCAAGGGACTTGACAATCCCACTCAGGACGAGGCTGATGATGGCAGTGCAGAGGCAACAAGCACCCGCTGAGACTCGCTATGAAGAGGCTCATCAATCAACGCGCATGCTGGTCGAGAAGGCGATTGGACTGCCCAAGATGTGGGGCGGAATTCTCCGCAATTGGCGCGATGTCCGCCGACCAGCGCCAAAAACGGCGCAAATCAGTCCGGCATCGCGCCACCCCAAAGGTGCGGAATCCTCTGCATCTTGAGGGGCTAGGCCCGCGCCGGATTGATTTCCACCCCGCCAGCTGGCGGGATAGGCCTTTGGTGCCTCGCCACGCGGAAATGACTTTGCCGGGCGGCGCATGCGCGGGAGCATCAGCGGATGCGCAGTGGAAAAGAGTGCCCCCACGGCACAGGCCCGCCCGCGGATCGGTGGGGCCCGATTGCGGGCCAGGCCACCATGCGGGGACACCCCGGGACCAGATCGCCTCGTGCCTCCCCCCAGGAGCCCGGAGCCCACCCGCACCGCCTTGTCCCGCCGGTAAGAGAGGTGGTTTGATTCTCGCCGGCGGGACAGGCATTCCAGCAGCGGGACTTCGGCCCATCCGGGCCGGAGAATCGCCGGGGGGGGCACCCGCCAACCGGCGCGTCGCGATTCCCGACCCCGCCGAATATCCGGTGCCGGAGAATTCAGCAACCGGCGGGGGCGGGATTCACGCCAGCCCCCGGCGATTCTCCGACCCGGCGATGGGGGTCGGAGAATCCCGCCCGTGGTTCTGGTACCTGGACCGGTCAGGCAGAACATTCTAATACAGCCCCTTGTGATGGTGTGCACATTCATGGGTAGGGCTCTAAATACTTTGGACGCATGAGAATGATGATGACTTGCATTGAGGACAGTGCAATGCTCCTCTCAAACTCAGCAATATGTAACAGCAGCGGCACGTCTTCACTGCGTCGTCAGTGTGGGAGTTGCGAGAGACAAAGCACTGCCATTCCGACACTGCACAGGGATGAAGTGTCGAGTGTGCACTGGGATTCGCTGAGAATGGTGCCATGAAATGACAGGGCGGTGGATCTACAGGTGAACAAAGTGACGTTGAAAAGATATGCTCAATTACAATGGCAACCTTTATCTACTAGTGCCTAGGTTCACCCATGCCTACTAGGTGCCTAGAGTATCTTACTCTTCCTCACCCCCACCCCCCCCCCCCCCCCCCCCCCCCACACACACACACACACTCCCCACCTGCTTGGACTAATTGTATTCCCAGGATCCACAGCTCAGGTTGAGGCGTGGATCCACAGCTCAGGTTGAGGTTGAGAATCTCTGTGTCTTGGGCTAAAGGTGTGTCACTCACAAGGAGAGGCTTTCAGATGGGTTTAACATGCCCAGGATCTTCTGGGTGGAAGGCCCCAAGCTGTGCTCCTGCCGATCCTCTTCCCTTTAGGTGCCCGGGGGCCCTGGGCTTTTCCATGGGATGGAGGGCAGCTGGAGAGAGATCCAGAAGCCCCACCGTCCTCTGGTGCTGATACTCATGGATCCCCACTACTGCTTGCACCATGCAGTTGGATACCTCCATCATGAAGCTCATGCCTTCAACCAGGGAGGTCATGAGCTGAACCATGGAGCGGATGCCCCCCCCATGGAGTGCACATCCTCCACCAAGGTTTCCACTGCAGTCACCCCCTCAAGGTGTTGGCCTTGTGGGAGTGATGGCACCATTTCTTCGGACAGAAGGCGATGGGTCTCCTACAAGTGTCTATGCAGTCTGAGGAGGAATGCTGTAATTCAAGGAGAATATAAGCATATTTGTGAAAGCTTTGGCAAGCCTCAGTGATCGGGCAGTGAGGTCACATACCAGTGGTTAGCCATAGAGGCAGCCATTGCAACTGCCAGATTCCCTCCAAGGCCTGGGAGCATCCGTAAGGAGGGACCCACCCTGAGAAGCGCTGGCAGACCACCGCACATGGGATGTCCTCCCAACTTTGGAAAATTAGGGATATGAAGTGACTATTAATTGGACACTTAAATGGCTCAATTGACCACCCGGTGGACAGCTGTGCCATTTATGTTCCCATCGCCATATCAGTGGAAACATGTCAGCCAACCCTCCTGGACTCTCCCCATGCTATAATCCGAGCTTCCCCTCTCCCCCCGCAAACTTCAGCTCCAAGTGTGGACAACAATAATTAGTTGCTTAACTTTCTTACTTAATGTATCACATAGGGCTGGTTGGCTCAGTTGATTAGAGTGTGGCATTTAAAAAGGCCGATATGCCTGGACGACATGCAGAACAATAATTTTCACTGTCCCTCGTTACATGTGACAATAAATCTCAATCAAAATGTTCAATCACTCTACTGGCTGATGCGACCATCAATTCACTCAAGGACTCGTGTCGGAGTAAGACAGTGGTTTTAATTAACTATCAACTTTGCCTGCCTGTGACTGGTACATACTGAGGACAGTCCCACAGGCCAACTACTCTTATAGTCCTTCAAAGGGGCGGAGCCATGGGCAGGGCCCGTATATGCTCCATCATCCTCCAACATCTCCCCCTGTGGGTGAAGCCATACAATGGCCCACAGATAAAACCCACAGGGTTAATAACATAGAACGTAACTGGTGAATTAACTGTATTTACAAACATAGAACATAACTGGTGAATTAACTGTATTTACATTCACCACACTGGCTGAGGTAGTTCTTGGGGCCCTCACCTTGTACATTTGTGATATCATTGAGCCATGACTTTGACCAGTGAAGATGCTACTTGAAGAAAGAGACTAAGATCTTGAATGAGTGGTGCAAAAGTCCCAGCAAATTATGACATTACATACATAACTCCCCCAACAGAAGTGACTCACTATAATCTCCTGCAATTGCTGCCAATATACATGGAAGAAGCTGTAAACAACATTTCGACCATGAGTTTTTGTCAGCATGTAGGGTTTGCCTTTTGTTCTCTTGTTATTTTCTATATACCATCTGCAGATCCAGATCACACCTGCTGCCGTGCAAGCAACACCAGACCCAAAATTAAAATGATAATGAACTGGCTGTAATTTATCACTGAACTTACCTCCGGGTTTCTCATGTTGACCTGTTCCCAACATGCATGCTTGTTAACATCCGAAACTGGATGATTGTGCAACCTCCTGTAAAAGGACCCTGATTATCTGCTCCCATGTACTAAGGGGACATTCATTTCTTTGTAAATAATAGGTTGCAGTTAATTGCAACCTATTATTTACAAAGGGGCTGTTTAGCACAGGGCTAAATCGCAGGCTTTGAAAGCAGACCGAGACAGGCCAGCAGCATGGTTCAATTCCCGTACCAGCCTCCCAAAACAGGCGCCGGAATGTGGCAACTAGGGGCTTTTCACAGTAACTTCATTTGAAGCCTACTTGTGACAATAAGCAATTTTTATTTCATTCAATTGATGTAAAATCAAAATGCATGGCAAGCTTCTGCGACACACATTCTTTTTGATTCTGTAGAAATGAATATAAGTGGTGTTAGGTATGAGATGCATGCGATCTAAATAAAGAAGTGTTGATTTGTTTTCCATGCCAGATGCACAATTTCTCATTTTTAATCACGGGGACAACTTTTTGTCATCGGCATGAACTTTTTCAGAAAGATTGCTTTCATTTTTCGAGTGCCCAATTCATTTTTTTTTCAATTAAGAGGCAATTTAGCGTGGCCAATCCACCTGGGCTGGTTTAGCACAGGGCTAAATAGCTGGCTTTTAAAGCAGACCATGGCAGGCCAGCAGCGCAGGCTCAATTCCCATACCAGCCTCCCCAAACAGGCGCCGGAATGTGGCGACTAGGCGCTTTTCACAGTCACTTAATTTGAAGCCTACTTGTGACAATAAGCAATTGTCATTTCATTTCATTTCATACTTTACACATCTTTGGGTTGTGGGGGCGGAACCCACGCAAACACGGGGTGAATGTGCAAACTCCACATGGACAGTGATCCAGAGTCGGGATTGAACCTGGGACCTCATCGCCGTGCGGCATCAATGCTAATCATTGCGCCACCGTGCTGCCCAAGAAAGATTGCTTTCTGTGGTAAGTGGGATCTTCTCCATTTTTGTGGGGTCATTACATACAAGCATTCTGTACCAAATCTAAGTTTCACAACTCTTTAGCACTTGTATTGATTAGATGAAACTACTGAGCTTCTTATGAAAGGAATGTAATTATACCTGTGTCAGCTTTGGTCAATATTTTGTGGATCTCACCAACCCTGCTCTGCACTTACCTAAACTGTGACAAATTGCATGGCATGCAATTACTCAGTGGAAAAATATTCTCTGATACATACTAAAATTTACAAAAATAGGATTATTTTAAGATTTTATTTGCGCAAGAGGAGACATGCTCCTTTAATTCCTTTGCTTTGATCTTTAAAAAATATTTTTTTCAACTTACCTCATGGCAGTACAGGGGAATTGGTTTGAAAAATTTACTGAGCCTGTAAATATAAAAGAGTAGAATTAATGCGCGCAGTTCAAATTGATGATCACTGACGCACCCTGGGTAAGCATCTGTGTCCACTGATGTTCAGTCAGCTCCCCTGCGCTCTGAAGCTCAGTGAGGTTTTCTAAGCCAGTTCCCCTGTCAATGTTATCACTAGCTAAATAAAATTAGTTTCACAAAATCATCTGGTAGAAATTCCACAGAACAAAAAGATGTGCTAAACATAACTTCCTGTGGCTATTTTAACACATAGATCCCAATGGTGAGACTCCCTCTTTAAAGTTGATGAAGGAAAGCATTCAGAAATGGAATAACCAACCAACTATATCATCTTGCTCTCCACATACCTGAACCATAATGAGATGACAAGTTTTTGCAATGAACCATGGAATTACTTTTTACTTTGCCTTGGTAATGATGTGAAGGATACCTTTTCCCACTTTTTGCAAAATGTTTGATTAATCTGTTATTTTGCTGAATTTGAAGGACCTAAATCAAGGCTTTCTCCATTTTCTTTCAAAATGCTCTTGAAATGTAAATTTTAATGAAACCAAAGCAGCTCATTAGGAACCCTCTGTAATAATGCTGCTTTCAAATGTTCAAGTGCCAGAATTGTCACATAACAAACCTAAATGGTGAATATTTTGTACATGCAGCAGCAAAGATGCCAAATTTAGTAAACGCCGCCCAAAGTCTGGTGAGTCAGTGCAGAGCCGTCCTCTCAGATTGCACAATCAGAATACATTGTGAACTTTTTGACATGCTCGTCCATCCATTAATAATTACACGACTTGTACTAATACGCCTTTTGTTGTCAAAAACAGAACTTCTGTTGAGAATAAGTTATAAAGTGTGTTTTTACAAAGTATGTTTTAAATATGAATGAAGTGAGAGCTGGCAAGTCTATCAATCACCATATACAATGACTTATATTATTGAAAGCCTGGACTTGTGTTGGAGCTGATATGTCATGTAATGCTTTTTAAACACTTTGGAATGTTTGGGTCCATTAATGATACTATATAGCTACAAGTTATTGTTATTATGAAGCATATACTTGGAGCAGCACAGTGGGAGCTAGGTCAAAGTTGCCAACAGTGGTTGGATTTGGTTAGGTTACTGGGAAAATCAGGGTTTGACTGACAGTGGAGGTCTAGTCTGAACATTTCATATAGGTCTGCCTGATAATTCCCTTATTCCACCCCATTTGAACCTTGTAAATCTTTCCTTCTTCCCTAAACTATCACATGGACCTGAAGATCCAATTAGACCCACTCCCCTACTCTTTTCTGATAGCCATGCAAATTCCCCCTTGAGATACCCTCAATTACAACTCGAGAGAGATGATTGGTAATACAAAGGCTTTAATTAGCAGAGAACCAAACAGCTGCCGAGAAGTGTGCTCACTGCACACTGCCCACTGAACATTACCCAATATATGGCTCCCTGGGGGGCGGAGCCGGAGGCGGAGTCCCCCAAGGTTCCAAACCCGGTCTTAAAGGGATCATGACATTAAAGGTACAGTTATCATTCATCACACCCCTTTCCAAGTAGACAGCCAAACTTTCTTTTGAAATTTACTATTAAATCTATTTCTATCATCCTGGGGCAAGGTACACCGGAGAGTCCAGTCTCGTCGGATCGTGATCATGCAAGACAAAAGACAAAACACATGGCAAGATCTCGGGTAGGCATGGTGTGGGGGAGAGGGGTGACTTGCGAGGGATATCGCAATGCATTAGGGGCTCACTTGGTTGCTCACTTGCCTGGGAGACTGCCCTCTTGCCCACATCCCTGGCCAGCTCCATCGCCCGCTACTCTGCGGAGGTCAGGACCAACAGATCCAATGGCCCACCTCTGGTCTTTGTGGACCATCTTCTTCTAGGAAGCTAGATAATGGACAGTGTGAGACACTTGGATGGGGGATGCACAGGGGGTCCGCAGTTAGATGCCTGTGTCCGCAGAGCACCCGGCCATGGCAGGCGGTACAGGTGTTGACGTTTGGTGCAGGGTGGAGTGCAAGGGGTCTGCCGGCAGAGGGGTTTCAAGTCGCCTCTGGGGGAGGGGTAGTGTGCGGAGTGTGGAGCGGGTGTGATGCCCGGAGCACAGAGTGATGGTGCATCTGGGCTGACCTGAGAGAGTTGCCCATCCTTTTACAGCACTGTCTACCCGCATGGGGTGGGTGGGGAGGTGAAGGATTGGGGCACAGAGGTGGTTTCTCGCCCGGGCTGCCCTAAGGTGGTCATTCATTTTCTCGTGGCATTGCAGTCCGGTTCTCAGGGTGGGGGCCACGGCACTACTGCTTGTGCCATCTCTGCCAATGCCCAATTTACATCTGCAGGCCTCTTGCCCACCCTGGGGAAGAGGATGTCCCGCTGCTCCTCCACTGCATCCAGCATGGTCTCCAGCTCTGTGTTAGTGAACGTCAGGGCAGCACTCCGTGGGGCCATCTTCCTGGCTGCAATGAGAGTGTGTGGGGGATGGAGTGCTTACATGCAGCTCAAGCTTGTCAAGCTCTCCAGTGGCAATTCCGGTCCTGGTGAATCCGAGCCGACGTCTGTTGGAATTGTCCTAGTTTCACACGGGCAGAGTACTGGCCCATTAGCATATTCCGAGTGACTCCGGGACTGGCACCCCAGCGGGACCACGGAACACTCCCAATTCAGTCCCGGCATCAACACTTAGGGCTGGATTCTCTGATTTTGAGGCTATGTCCGGAGGACGAGTCTAGTTTTATGATGAAAAAGTCGACGGCGCCCCCACACTGATGCTCCACCCAGTGGAGAGCGAGCAGCCGCGCATCGTAAAACAGCAGGGAGCCTGGATGAATCTATGTACAGGGGAACCATTACAGGCTGTGCCAGCAGAGTCCAGAATCAACCAACTCTCTCTCTGCAGAAAAGGCTGAGGCCTGGAAATAAACCACAAACTGAAAGCAGAGTTTGATGTGGAGCAAAGTGGTCTCTCCAGGAAAAGCTGTGAGCAATACAATTCTAAACTACAGAGAAGATCGTTATAGGCTGCAAACAAAGGACCTTAACCAGCGAGCGTGCTTTGTTGAAAGCATACTAAAGAACTCACGGGCAGCACGGTAGCATTGTGGATAGCCAATTGCTTCACAGCTCCAGGGTCCCAGGTTCGATTCTGGCTTGGGTCACTGTCTGTGCGGAGTCTGCACATCCTCCCCGTGTGTGCGTGGGTTTCCTCCGGATGCTCCGGTTTCCTCCCACAGTCCAAAGATGTGCAGGTTAGGTGGATTGGCCATGATCAATTGCCCTTAGTGTCCAAAATTGCCCTTAGTGTTGGGTGGGGTTACTGGGTTATGGGGATAGGGTGGAAGTGTTGACCTTGGGTAGGGCGCTCTTTCCAAGAGCCGGTGCAGACTCGATGGGCCGAATGGCCTCCTTCTGCACTGTAAATTCTATGATAATCTATGAAACTACTATTGGAAGAAAAGACTCGTATCTTTTGGCCTTCATCTGTATTATTCTCCCCCTTTTCCATCCCTTCTGTGTTTGTATGTCTTTTGCGTGTGGGTAGAGGGAGGGAAAGTAAAATGGGGGTGGTTGGTTAGCTTGCTATCCAGTTGAATTTACTGTATATTTCATAATTATTCTTATTGTAAATAAGCAGTAACTGTGCTTGAACTTACAAACCTGGTGACTGTAATTATTAGGCGGCCAAGGGCCAGACGTCAGGAAATTTTACAAGAATTATTGGTTAATTCATTTGTGTTGTGACTCCAGGGCATGTCGGGCAGGAATTGACCACGTACTTGCCCACGATGTGAATAACTTCTACCAATATGTGTATGGACGGCGCTTTGATATAGTGACCGACGTCGTTGGGAACCTTGACCATTACTGTGCTTTTTAAGGGAAGCCAATCCCATGCCGCCCATAGCCTCAGTGAGGATGCAACATTGGGCTTTGCTGCTGGCAGCCTACAATTATGCTTTTCAGCACCAGCCTGGCGCACAAACCGCCGAGGCAGATGCAATAAGTCTCCTGCCCCTTCCGAAAAGCATTCCGCTGCCTTCAGTACCCCAGAAGATCATGCTGGCCTTGAACTTCCTAGACACTCTGCCAGTGTCTGCTGGACAGATCCAAAAGTAGGCCCACAGAGATGCCATACTATCAAAGGTGAAAAGAATGATACAGACTCGATTGCACTTTGAGAATTTTGAGCAATTAAGGCCCTAATTAACTTGTCAGGGTGGGCTGACCTGGTGAGGATGGCATGATTCTGTGCAGATCACAGATAGTCATTCCCACCTTCAGCCAGGGGCAGACAAAGATGAAGATGCTGGCATGAAGCTACTACTGGTGGCCAGGCATAGATAAAGCCATTGAAGAATTGGTGCGACAGTGTCACTCTTGCCAAATACAGCAGTCTTTGCCTCCGTCCGCCACATGGACCAATGGTCATGGGTTCATGTTGACTACGTTGGCTCTTTTATCAGCAGGATGTTTTCATCCTGGTGGAAGCCACTCTAAGTGGCTATCACTTCAAGAGATGGGGGCCATGACCTCGGCGGTTAAAGTGGATGCGCCGAGTGTTTGTCATCCATGGACTTGCTAAATTCATTGTGTTGGACAATGGCACCACTTTTACAGACGATTATTTACAGGTTTTGTACAAACAAATGGTAGATGACATATGAGGATGTCTCCATACCAACCAACATGTAATGGATTGGCTGAGATGTGCGTTCAAGAATGCAATGAGAAAGCAATCTTATAAGCTACTTCACCAGCGGCTGACTAATCTTTTGAGGTTGTACAACTCAACCCCCACTCCACCATGGGGGTCATACTCGCTGAACTGCTTATGGGCCATCAGTTGAGAACCCGGAGGGACCTTGATGTTACCAAATTTGGCGGGGAGGGTGGTGACACGTCAGCCTACCAGAAGAGTCGATGGCCTGAGCAGACGGGAAACAGGCCGTTGCGGGTGAGAGACACGGTTTTGGTCTGTAATTTTGTTTCAGGACAGCCTTGATTAATGGGATGAGTTGTAGCCCCATCAGGGCCAATGTAATATGTGGTCAACGTCAATGGTAAGACCATCCAAAAACTCATCGACCACTTGAGGAATCGGGGTGTGGCAACCCCCAGCTTGGAGTCAATAAGTTCCACTAGTATTGTGAACAGTCATGTAACTCCATCTAGCCAAGGGGAGCCAGGGGCTCCTGAATCGACTCAACCAGCTGCACCCATCGAGGCTGTTGAGGCCAGTTCGACTGTCATTGAGGTGGTGCCTCCTGAGGTAACACTGACTGTTGATAATTCACTTACACAGAAGGGTGCCGAGCCTGTGGCAAGGCTGAAGAGGTCCGGGAGGACCCAAAGGTCTCCGGACCAATTGTCATTTTGATAGTCTCTCTTTCCTCTGTTGTCTCTTATGATGTTTAGAACTTCTGTACATAGTTTTTTGGGGTAGCTGTAATAAGGAACTAGAGATTCTGATTGTTTTAAATCCCTCCACTGCTCTGTGGGAAAGAGAATTCCACAGACTAACAAACCTCTGAGAGAGAAAAAAATTATCTCCATTTCAGCCTTAAATGGAAGACCCCAGTGACCCCCTGGTTCTAGGTTCCTCTACAAGATCCTCTTCATGGGCAGCACGGTAGCATAGTGATTAGCATGGATGCTTCACAGCGGCAGGGTCCCAGGTTTGATTCCCGGCTTGGGTTACTGTTTGTGAGGAGTCTGCATGTTCTCCCCGTGTCTGCGCGGGTTTCCTCCGGGTGCTCCGGTTTCCTCCCACAGTCCAAAGATGTGCGGGTTAGGTGGATTGGCCATGATAACATGCCCTTAGTGTCCAAGAAAGGTGAGGTGGGGTTACTGGGTTAGGGTGGAGGCGTGGGTTACTGGGTTAGGGTAGAGGTGTGGGGCGCTCTTTCCAAGGGCCGGTGCAGAGCCGATGGGCTGAGTGGTCTCCTTCTGCACTGTAAATTCTGTGATTCTGTGATTCCTCATACCATATGCGTAAAAAAAACAGAATTATGTTTAAAGGTAACGTGCACATGTGCAGGCAGTTCCTGATTGACCCATGCGCAGACGGCCCTCAGCTCCCTCTGACTGTCAATTTAAAACAAGGTAAGTTTTGACACAATATTTTCCCACATGGCCTGCTGATTCCTTTGACGACTCATTTAATCTATCTAAATCTTTTTTAGAATCTTATATCCTCTTGGAAACTTACTTACCTTCCTCTCTTTGCATCATCAGCAAATTTAATAGCCTTCTTCCAAGTCATTAATATAGATCGTAAATAGTTGAGGAACCAGCACACATGCAAGTTTAATCCATTAGTTACATCTTGACAATCAAAAAAAATGATCGACCTTCTGCCTCCTTTTAGCTAACTAATCCTCTATCCATGTTACCCCTACACCATGAGCTCTTATCTTGTGAAGTAAGTAATCTTTCATGTCGTATCTCATCTAATGCCTTTTGAAAATCTGAGGATACTATATCTATAGGTTCCCCTTTATCCACCTTGCTTGTTACTTCCACAAAGAGCTTTAATAAATTAGGCAAACATGATTTTCCTTGCACAAAACCATGTTTACTCTGTCCGATTGTATCATGAGTTTCTAAATGTCCTGCTATTCACTCCTTGGGCGAAATTCTCCCGAAACGACGCAATGTCCGCCGACTGGCGCCCAAAACGGCGCCAATCAGACGGGCATCGCGCCGCCCCAAAGGTGCGGAATGCTCCGCATCTTTGGGGGCCGAGCCCCAACATTGAGGGGCTAGGCCGACGCCGGAGGAATTTCCGCCCCACCAGCTGGCGGAAACGGCCTTTGTTGCCCTGCCAGCTGGCCCGGAAATGACATCTCCGGGCGGCGCATGCGCGGGAGCGTCAGCGGTCGCTGACAGTTTCCCACACATGCGCAGTGGAGGAAGTCTCTTCGGTCTCCACCATGGCGGAGGCGGAAGGTAAAGAGTGCCCCCACGGCACAGGCCCGCCCACGGATCGGTGGGCCCCGATCGCGGGCCAGGCCACCGTGGGGGCACCCCCCGGGGCCAGATCGCCCCGCGCCCCCCCCCCCCCAGGACCCCGGAGCCCGCCCACGCCACCTTGTCCCGCCGGTAAGGTAGGTGATTTAATTTACGCCGGTGGGACAGGCAATTTCTCGGCGGGACTTTGGCCCATCCGGGCCGGAGAATCGAGCGGGGGGGGGGGCCCGCCAACCGGTGCGGCCTGATTCCCGCCCCCGCCGAATCTCTGGTGCCGGCGACTTCGGCAACCGGCGGGGGCAGGATTCACGCCAGCCCCCGGCGATTCTCCGACCCGGCAGGGGGTCGGAGAATGTCGCCCAAGGTTTTTATATAATTCATTACTTTTGAGAGATTGTGAATCTTGTATAGATAATAAAGCACACAGAGCATTATTCTATCTATAATAGCTCTGATATATTGGGGTACAGTTGAAATTTGTGTCGGCTCAATAATGTATGTTGAATTCTGTGGACAGGACAAGCTTGATAAGTTGATTGGTGGATTTTATTCGAATGAACCAAGCAAACTGCCAGCATTTTGGCAGTTCACCTAATCAGGATGTTCTTGCCACTATTTTAAAGGCAGCCTCTTAAAGTGACGGTGTACTTGGACTACAGGCAACCTGAAGGCAGCTAAAGACATGGGAGGAAATGCATGTATATCAACGCCTCCTCACTTTCCAACACTGCAATGGAGGTCCTGGTATAAAAGGTTAGCAAGGGGAGAGGGATCCTTTGCCGATGCAAGTTAACTTACCAGTTCTTAGTAGACAGCAGTTGTTGTTATTGTCACTGCCATGGCAGCCCCAATGATACTTGCAGCAGGATTCCCATTTTTTCTGGGCCACTTACATTGAATGGAGTCAAACAGCACAACTGCAGCCAAACATCAGTAGTCCGACTGTTCTGTATCCAAAACTACAGCCAAATCTCAAGTAAAAGAGTAAAGATAATGCCTTTAAAAATATCCCAAAATTACTTTCCAATGGATTAACTTTATAGATGGAAAGACCCCTTTAATAGCGTTACTACTGCTTGTTTGTTGAGTTTTGTTACCATGATTATCTGGGCAGGTGCGGGAAAATACAATTAAAAGACTCCTGGGCATCAATTTCAGAATACGATCCTAACTTGAGTGCAAAATCCTAACTCGCAAATTTTAATGAGGCAGGGTTCACTTCAGACAGTTGCCAGAGTCTCTTGATGCCCATCTTTTACAATATGGCACCATTTGCGTACAATGTTAGTGTGGGACATCCAACTGCAAAATTTGAAAATCCAGTCCTGAATTTGCACTTTAAAAATAAGAAGACGTGAAAGAAATTTTACACCAATTCAACATTATTTTACCAAGTGGACATTGGTTTCAGGTGTAGCCACCTGGGATGGCCACTTCCAGAATACAAAATGGACATTTGCAAAGATTGCAGGAAAAAATGGACAATGTTAAGAAAGCAAGCAGGCACAGAGCCTGTCTGCATATTGGAGCCGCAGCTCCCAGACAAGACTGAAACTGTAGGTCCATTAGCATATGGGTGGCCCATCTCCGGGAACAAAGGAAGATACTTAAGTAACCGATCTGGTCCCAGACCTCGCGGCGCCAGCTCCCCAGACCGAAAGCAGAAAACAAAGCAGGCCAACGGACACCTAGGACGCGCCCAGCCATCAGGGCACCCACCCCTTTATTGGTCAAGATCAATACGAGTGATCAAGATACAGCCCAATTAATTGGGGCCAAGTTCAAGGCCCACCCAAAAGCGCGCGAAGCCCCTTCAGGTTAAAGAAGAAGGCGCCAAGAGAGAATCGCTCTCTTGGACTCGGCTCTCACAGCGGAGAGACTCGTCCACCAGCTGCACCAGAAGCAAGTAAGTCCAAGGTCAACGCACGCTACCAGACGGACGACCTTAGCTGTTCCCCTCTACCACTTCGACCCCAACAGCCTCAGAACCGAACAACGGCCATTGTTCCTCTGACTGAGTGGGCGCCCGAAGCTAAGTATAGGCTTTAGCAGTAGCGATAGTTTAGTCTGTAGTATTTCGTGCATGAGTAGATATTACTGTGTGTGTAAATAAATAGTATTGACTTTGAACTAACTAACTGGTGTACCGACTCTTTGATCAGTATTCGGGTTTGAACCTTGTGGCGGTATCGAAAGACACCTGGAGACTCTAGAGCAAACATAATTAGGATTAAGGAAGGCGACCATATTGACCGCCATATTCAGAGCCAACCAAAGAGAGCAACATTTACTGGTGACTCTGATGGGATTTGACCTAGAAGTGGCCTAGTCACTCCGAGAGAACCCAATTTTGAATTAGAATCCAATTGGAAACAGAAAAACCACAAGTGTAAGAACAATACTGATCAAACCTCCAAGATTCGGAAGTGTGTTAATGCATGCGTACTAACAGGGATATAAGATAAACCTGAGAGATTTTGTTGCGTAAAACTGTCGGGAGTTTTGTAGGCCAGAAATTAGCATAAGCCATACCCATGTTTACATCACCACTTTATCACCCCCTGTTCCAAATTCAGAAGAGAACACAGAGATAGAGAAAATGGCAATGGGACGCCTTATGTTCCCCGCAGGAATTTGAGGTCGCAGCGACCAGTAGAGTAGGACAGTGTCCCATATAGGAAGAAGAGATCAGAAAATATCTCAAGGAAAAGGATGGCCACTTTGGAGTGAATTCTGCGTCAATGACAAAACAGGTCCCGAGAGTATAGGGTATACTTGGTGGGAGAACCTGACAGAGATCCATAAGAAGGGCTTAGGGAAAGCTTGCAAGCCGATGGCAATCGTGTCCTGCTTGGCACAATTGCGAGGCACAGAGGAGGTCGTTAGGACGCTCCGTAGAAAGATTGAGGAGAGAGACAGGAATAGTGAAGGAGATGTGAGCGAATTTGAGAGGGAGAACAGAGAATTGAGAGAGCAGTTAGAGGCGAGGGACAAGGAGGTGGCTGATGCCAAGCTGGCACACCAGTCTTGTCTCGCCCATTTGAGTAGTTTTCAGACCCAATATGATAAGGCCTACCAAGACAAACAACGCGCAGTGCTTGGTAAGACAGGAAACAGAACAACAAGTTGAGCAGTTACAGAAACAGTGCAGCGATTTAAAAGCAGCCCTACGAGCACTCCACACTTCCACAACGGCACAGAAAAGTGCCGGAAGCAAATTGCAGAATTGCAATCTCTGCTTTCCATTCAGAATAGGTTTCAGAGCACGTTTGGATTCCAGTTTGATCAGGAAAACGGCCCCGATTGGCAGGAGTTAAATGAGACTGCCCACAGATATGTACATGGCACATGTACACAGGACAAGCCACAAAAGAGAAAAGCGCCCCCACCTCCGACTGCACAGGCAGAACACACCCCTATGAACCCTGTAACCACACAGCGCAGGGCCACGTTAACCGTAATCCAATTACGGGACGCGTGTGATAGAATTATATCATTCCTACCCACATCGGACCCCCACCATTACTTCGCAAGAGTAAAACAGCAGGCGACCATGTACTGCCTGGATAAGAAGGAGCAAGTGAAGCTCAGTTTTAAGCCTCGACACTTCAGTCGTGGCAGCCCTTCCCGACCCACAGAATGTAGGAGGCGGCACACTTCAAGAAATGCACACAGCGATCCTAGATGCGATCGGCTATAACAAAGGAGACCCCGTAGATGGCCTAAACTAATGTAGGCAGAAAAAGACAGAGCACCCCACAGCGTTTGCTGGACGCTTGTGGATTCACTTTACAGCGGTATTTGGAGAGTTAGCCCGCGCCCATTTGTCCCCAGATAATATGGCCAAATGGACCCGCATCATGTGACAGAGGCAGGACAGAGAGCTTGCGCAAATTACGACCCCTCAGACGAGGTCCACAACGAGAAATGGGTTTTGAAGAGATTGCCCCGCTCTTGGGAACAGTCCGACCAAGGCAAAACCACATTTGTTAAAACTGAGGAAGAACAGGTAGACATGCATCCAGTTAGGACGCACCAGAACCCCGCATGGATAAATGAGGGCAGGAACAGTCCACAGCAACCCAAACACAGGAGTGTTACAATTGTGGACAATTAGGACACTATGCACGAGTGTGCAATGCGCCCCAGAAGCAACAGAGAAACCAACAGCCAGGCACCCTAAATAAGAATAGGGCAAAGCCAATCCACAGTGTTAGCGCCCATTCTGAGAATATCGATATGCACGGCACCGACTGACAGTGTTCGGGCTCCCTAACTTGGGTCTGCGACACCCTTTGGGACAAGTCCGGTAAACCGGTAGTGGCAGGCATAGTCCGGGGACACCACGCTCAATTCCTCCATGATGTTTCAGCGAGACACGTGGCCCACCACAGACACCATTACACTCAGCGGTTTTACAGGGCATTTACAACAGGGACACATCACAGCCCCTGTAGCAATCGAGATAGGGAACATTAAAACAAAACACCCCGTAGGTCTGGTGGATCTATCCCAGACAGCCGAACACATCTTAGGGATTGACTTCATGAGCTCCCACAACCTCTCACTTGATCCGGTAAATAAATGTGTATGGAGAATGGCAAAAGCAGCACGAGCCCCCGCCACGCTCACAGTTGGAGACTATGAAAACAAAATTAGAACATAGAACATAGAACATTACAGCGCAGTACAGGCCCTTCAGCCCTCGATGTTGCGCCAACCTGTGAAACCACTCTAAAGCCCATCTACACTATTCCCTTATCGTCCTTATGTCCATCCAATGACCATTTGAATACCCTTAGTGTTGGCGAGTCCACCACTGTTGCAGGCAGGGCATTCCACACCCTTACTACCTCTCTGAGTAAAGAACCTACCTCTGACGTCTGTCTTATATCTATCTCCCCTCAATTTAAAGCTATGTCCCCTCGTGCTAGACATCACCATACAAGGAAAAAGGCTTTCACTGTCCACCCTATTCAATCCTCTGATCATCTTGTATGCCTCAATTAAGTCACCTCTTAACCTTCTTCTCTCTAACGAAAACTGCCTCAAGTCCCTCAGCCTTTCCTCATAAGATCTTCCCTCCATACCAGGCAACATTCTGGTAAATCTCCTCTGCACCTTTTCCAATGCTTCCACATCCTTCCTATAATGCGGTGATCAGAATTGCACGCAATACTCTAAATGCGGCCGCACCAGAGTTTTGTACTGCTGCAACATGAGCTCATGGCTCTGAAACTCAATCCCTCTACCAATAAAAGCTAACACACCGTACACCTTCTTAACAACCCTCTCAACCTGAGTGGCAACTTTCAGGGATCTATGTACATGGACACCGAGATCTCTCTACTCATCCACACTGCAAAGAATCTTACCATTAGCCCAGTACTCTGTCTTCCTGTTGTTCCTTCCAAAATGAATCACCTCACACTTTTCTGCATTAAACTCCATTTGCCACCTCTCAGCCCAGTGCTGCAGCTTATCTATGTCCCTCTGTAACTTGTAACATCCTTCCGCACTGTCCACAACTCCACTGACTTTAGTGTCATCTGCAAATTTACTCACCCATCCTCCTACGCCCTCTTCCAGGTCATTTATAAAAATGACAACCAGCAGTGGCCCCAAAACAGGTCCTTGTGGTACACCACTAGTAACTGGACTCCAGTCTGAACACTTCCCATCAACCACCACCCTTTGTCTTCTCCCAGCTAGCTAATTTCTGATCCAAACTGCTAAATCTCCCTGAATCCCATGCTTCCGTATTTTCTGCAGTAGCCTACCGTGGGGAACCTTATCAAATGCTTTACTGAAATCCATATACACCACATCAACTGCTTTACCCTCATCCACCTGTTTGGTCACCTTCTCAAAAAACTCAATAAGGTTTGTGAGGCACGACATACCCTTCACGAAACCGTGTTGACTATGTCTAATCAAATTATTCCTTTCCAGATGATTATACATCCTGGGCGAAATTCTCCCCAACGGCGACATGTCCGCCGACTGGTGCCAAAAACGGAATGCTCCGCATCTTTGGGGGCCGAGCCCCAACATTGAGGGGCTAGGCCGGCGCCGGAGGAATTTCCGTCCCGCCAGCTGGCGGAAATGGCGTTTGTTGCCCCGCCAGCTGGCGGAAATGGCGTTTGTTGCCCCGCCAGCTGGCGCGGAAATGCGGCGCATGCGCGGGAGCGTCAGCGGCCGCCGACAGTTTCCCGCGCATGCGCAGTGGGGAGAGTCTCTTCCGCCTCCGCCATGGTGGAGGCCGTGGCGGAGGTGGAAGGGAAAGAGTGCCCCCACGGCACAGGCCCGCCCGCGGATCGGTGGGCCCCGATCACGGGCCAGGCCACCGTGGGGTCCGGGGTCAGATCCTTTCCTGTTTCTAACCTCAGCCCATACTACCTCAATTGACGAATCCTCATCAAACGTCCTTTCTGCCACTGTAATACTGTCCTTGACTAACAATGCCATGCCTCCCCCTCTTTTACCACCTTCCCTGAGCTTACTGAAATATCTAAACCCCGGCACCTGCAACAACCATTCCTGTCCCTGCTCTATCCATGTCTCCGAAATGGCCACAACATCGAAGTCCCAGGTACCAACCCATGCCGCAAGTTCACCCACCTTATTCCGGATGCTCCTGGCATTGAAGAAGACACACTTTAAACCACCTTCCTGCCTGCCGGTACACTCCTGCAACTTTAAAACCTTACTCGTGACCTCACTACTCTCAACCTCCTATACACTGGAGCTACAATTCAGGTTCCCAAGCCCCTGCTGAACTAGTTTAAACCCTCCCGAAGAGCATTAGCAAATTTCCCCCCCAGGATATTGGTACCCCTCTGGTCCAGGTATAGACCATCCCGTTTGTAGAGGTCCCACCGACCCCAGAATGAGCCCCAGTTATCCAGAAATCTGAAACCCTCCCTCCTGCACCATCCCTGTAGCCACACGTTCAACTCCTCTCTCTCCCTATTCCTCGTCTCGCTAGCACGTGGCACGGGTAACAACCCAGAGATAATAACTCTGTTTGTCCTAGATCTAAGTTTCCACCCTAGCTCCCTGAATTCCTGCCTTACATCCCTATCCCTTTTCCTACCTATTAGAGCAGTAGGCGACTTCTGGTTCGACCCCGAGCCATTAGTCAGAATAAAGAAGTTAGAGAAGTCCTGCAGCAACACAAAGCAGCATTTGCACAGCACAAGCACGACTGTGGCAAAATAGCTGGCTTACTGAAAATTACAGGTCCCGACCCCAGACCCCAAAAGCAGTACGGTTTTCCCCAAGAAGCAGAGGGAGAGATCCCCAAAGTAATACAGAGTCAGCTTGATCAAGGCATACTCCAATCAGTAGCCTCCACGAATAATGCACCAATTTGGCCTGTCAGGAAACCCGATGGATCATGGCGACTGACCATTGATTACTGGGAACTGAACGAAGTAACGCCAGTAGCAGCCCACACCGTAGCCACAAATTCCGAGACCATGCTCAAACAGGGACTACAGTCCAAATTTTTTCGGTTTTGGACATTAGCAACGGCTTTTGGTCCATTCCATTGGCTGAAGCATGCCAATATAAATTCGCAGTCACATTCCAGGGACAGCAATATACATGGACATGCCTTCCACAACTCCCCCCCCATTTTCCACCGACAGCTGGCAAATGGATTAGCAATGTTTTCCCAACCTGATTGTTTGGTCCAATATGTAGATGATCTGCTACTACAGACGGACACAAAGGGAGAGCACATTTCGCTTCTCGCCGAACTTTTAGGACTCCTACAACCCCAAGAAGGCCCAGATTTTGCAGGAAAAAGTGATTTACTTGGGTACAGTAATCACACATGGTGAACGCGAGATCGAGCAAAAGAGAATTGACTCGATCATCAAATTGCCCCTTCCCCATAACGTAACAGCCCTCCGATCATTTCTAGGACTGGTTGGCTACTGCCGAAACCACATTGACGGTTTTGCCACGAAAGCAGCGCCCCTATCCGACCTTCTCAAGAAACAAGCACCTTGGGAATGGCTTCCACAGCACACGGATGCCGTGGATGCTTTAAAAAGAGCCCTCAGCACAGCCCCCGCGTTGCAGGTCCCAGATCCACTTTCCCTGTACGCAATTGAAGTTGCAAGCACCAACCGAACCCTTTCGGCCGTGCTCCTCCAAGAACGCCATGACCGATTAGGCCCCGTGGCATACACCTCATGCGTGTTAGATCCTGTCGAGCAAGGATTTTCTGCCTGCGAAAGGCACCTGCTCGCAGTTTTTTGGGCAGTGCAATACTTCGCCTACATTACAGGACTCAACCCCATCACCATTCTCACTGAACACACCCCAACACAGCTATTATTAGACGGCCGACTTAAGGATGGCACAGTCAGCCAAATCCGCGCAGCCCGTTGGACCCTTCTTTTACAGGGACGGGACATAACAGTTAAGAGAACCAAGACCCACACTTTCCTAGCCGATAATTTACAATATGCAGGTACCCCACATGAGTGTGAGATCATCACCACAAATCATAAAACAGGCCCCTTTATACCTAAGTCAGCTCCCAGGAAAGCAGGTACTACACCCCAGAGACCCCCAGCCCACAGACACATGCGCACCCCTCAGAATCTATGTGGAGGCTCCTCCACAGTTTTAAATGGGAAAAGAATTACTGGTTGCGGTATTTATGTAGAGGACGCGCGGGGACGCGCCCTAGGTGAGATTTTGTTTAAATTGCCAGGACACTTTGTCTCGCAGGAGCAGAACTGGCAGCCATAGCGTACATTGTAGATCACTCCGACTCGTTTCCGACCGCAGCCGACATATATTCGGACAGTTTATATGTCTGCAACAGTTCAACCGAATTCCTACCCCTGTGGGAATCTAGAGGATTCGTTTCTGCAGACGGAAAGCCCCTACCCTCAGCCCCATTACACCGGCATAACCTAGAGACAGCTAAAGATAGGAAATACGGCATTATTAAAGTTCGCAGTCATCACCGTTCTTCCCCCCCCCGGTAACGTTAAAGCAGACGCCCTAGCGAAGGCAGGTTCCAGACATGGTTACTTTTGGAACCCCCCCAAAATGCCCCAGTACACTCGGTTCAGGTCTCACAGACCAACATTCAAGATTTGGCAAAGGCTCAAAAAGAAGATGAGAAGCTCAGGAAAGTTTTAAAAGGCAACTTCCGAGCCACCTATGATAAGTTTAAAAAAGTGTTGACAACACATGACGGTGTGATTTTAAAAGAAGGAATTTATGTAGTCCCCAGCCAGGACAGGAATCAGATTATTTGCCAATTCCATGACAACCATGGACATCAAGGCATAGAAGCTACCCCTGGCCCACCTCAGACCTCTCTGCCAGTGGCCCGATTTAAAAACCAATGTAATGCACTACATTGAGAACTGTTTAATCTGCGCCCAGAACAATCTGAACAGATACTCAAGAAAAGCCCAGCTAAATCACACCCGCCCCGTTAATGGCCCCTGGACGAATTTGCAAATAGATTATATAGGACCCCTACCCCCCCTGCAGAAATGGTTTTAAGTATGTGTTGGTGGTCATCGACACCTTCACAAACTGGGTGGAAGCTTTTCCATCCAGAATAAACACGGCCAAAATGACAGCTAAAATCCTGACACAGCACATCTTTACAAGATGGGGACTCCCACACAGTAGAGAGTCCGATCAAGGCTCCCATTTTACAGGACGAGTGATGAAAAACGTCCTCACAATTTTCGGAATAAAGCAAAAGTTTCACATAGCGTACCACCCCAATCAAGCGGCATAGTAGAGAGGATGAACAGAACTCTAAAAACCACCCTCAGGAAAACGGTGCAACAACACAATAGCACCTGGGACTCAGTTCTCCCTTTGCATGATGTTCATAAGAAACATGGTATCCACGTCCACAGGATACACCCCCCACACCCTCATGACCGGACGCCCCATGAAAGGGACAGAGTATTTATTTGGACTGGATTTGGCCAGCCCCACAGTCACCGCCCTCACGCATGAAAAAGCAGCTCAGCAAATTATTGATAATGTAAAGGCAGCCCAGCTCACAGCAGTTGTTAGACTTGGGACACGGAAGAAGCAAAGCAAGGCTTGCTTCGATAAAACGGTACACGCCACCGAGTTTGCAGTAGGGCAGCAAGTGATGCTATCCCTATACAACCCCAGTTCATTCCTTTCCCCCAAATTTTCAGGACCGTACTCCATCTCTGACAAAGTCAGCCCCTCTGTATACAAGATCACATATCCCAATGGCAAGTCTGCGTGGTTTCACATAAACCAGCTTAAGGCTTATGACTCGCAGAACAACCATGCACACCACATCTCGCTTGCAGCAGCAGATGAGCATGCCCCACCCACGAATGACATATTCCTACCCTCCCCCAACCAGTTCAGCCCGTCCTCAGACACAACTTCGACTCTACCCCCAGAGGCACGACTCCGCCTCTCCCTTCCTTCAACCAACTGCGACAGCAACAGCGATAGCGATAGCGACAGCCCCAGCACACCACGCTACGGTTACACCCCTGCACCAGGCCCCACTCCCAGCGATTCTGAACATAATTCCAGCGACCCCTTCGCGATAACATACATTAAAGACCCTGACCCAGACCCACTGCCCGACGATTATGGATTAAAACCTTGCAGCTCCAACCTCGACACAAGTTTCTAGCACCGAGACAATTCGTTCAGGCTCCTCCGGAATGTTGAGATGGACCCCAATTTGGCCCACACAGCTTTAGCAAACCTACTCCAGTCAAGAGTATGGCAGCCGGGAGAAGATGATGACATCGAGTCTGACTCCCACCAAACGAATCCCTTTGCGACTCTGTTCGCTACTGAGCAATGAGGTGTCCAGATGATGGTAAAAGGGAACCGATGGAGAGTAACGGTGTCCTTTCTGATGGAACCTGCACCATGTTCGTAATGAATGTTTGTTCGTCATGATGAATGTTAAATGTTATTTGTTAATTTAAAGTTTTTCATGGCCACACCCCACCACTCTTTTAACGCCCAATGGCAGTTAATGGAATAAGTGCGTCGACAGACTACCGTTCAGAGGAACTAGTTTGTCGCCAGACAACCAATCATAACTACTCTCCTGATTTGAAGGTAATCACTACGACCAAATATTCGTTCCGTTCTTGCCGGTCGCTCAGGCAGTGGAGAAACGGCACTGGTCCCCGCCCTGCCTGAGGCTCCCCCTCTGGTCACCCCTTTATTGGTCAAGATCAATACGAGTGATCAAGATACGGCCCAATTAATTGGGGCCAAGTTCAAGGCCCGCCCAAAAGCGCACGAAGCCCCTTCAGGTATAAGAAGAAGGCCCCAAGAGAGAATCGCTTTCTGGGACTCGGCTCTCACAACGGAGAGACCCGTCCACCAGCTGCACCAGAAGCAAGTAAGTCCAATGTCAACGCTCGCTACCAGATGGACGACCTTAGCTGTTTCCCCTTCACCACTTCGACCCCAGCAGCCTCAGAACCGAACAACGGCCATTGTTCCTCTGACTGAGTGGGCGCCCGAAGCTAAGTATAGGCTTTAGCAGTAGTGATAGTTTAGTCTGTAGCGTTTCATGCATGAGTAGATATTACTGTGTGTTTAAATAAACAGTATTGACTTTGAACTAATTAACTGGTGTACCGACTCTTTGATCAGTATTCGGGTTTGAACCTTGTGAAAGATACCTGGTGTCTCTAGAGCAAACAATTGGATTAAGGAAGGCGACCATATTGACCGCCATATTCAGAGCCAACCAAAGAGAGCAACAAAGGTGACAGGCTTGTAAAAGATTTTGGGCGAGATTCTCCGACCCCCCGCCGGGTCGGAGAATCGCTGGTGGCTGGCGTGAATCCCGCCCCTGCCGGTTGCCGAATTCTCTGGCACCGGATATTCGGCGGGGGCAGGAATCGCGCCTTGCCGGTTGGCGGCCCCCTCCCTGGTGATTCTCCGGCCCGGACGGGCCGAAGTCCCGCTGCTGGAATGCCTGTCCCGCCGGCGTGGATTAAACCACCTCTCTTACCGGCGGGAGAAGGTGGCGCGGGCGGGCTCCGGGGTCCTGGGGGGGGCGCGGGGCGATCGGGGGGTGACCCCACGGTGGCCTGGCCCACGATCGGGGCCCACCGATCCGTGGGCGGGCCTGTGCCATGGGCGCACTCTTTTCCTTCCGCCTTCGCCATGGTCTCCACCATGGCGGAGGCAGAAGAGACCCCCTCCACTGCGTATGCGCGGGGATGCCGTGAGCGGCCGCCGCCCGGCAAAGTCAGTTTTGTGCCAGCTGGCGGGGCACCAAAGGCCTTTCCCGCCAGCTGGCGGGGCGGAAATCAGTCCGGCGCGGGCCTAGCCCCTCAAGGTGAGGGCTCAGCCCCTCAATTCCGCACCTTTGGGGCGGCGCGAATCCGGACTGATTTGTGCTGTTTTTGGCGCCGGTCGGCGGACATCGCGCCAATTGAGGAGAATTCCGCCCTTTATTTTAAATGCACAGCAAATACACCTCAATTCATGCTCAGATCATCTCCGATTAGTTCGTTGTGGGTCACTATCCTGATTGTTTTGGGAATGGATGCGTATAAATTCAGGACAGAAGAATTAAACTATTCTTCTTTGGTATTTTGTGTGAATTAATTTTGATTTTTTATTGTTGCTGCTGTTTTGTAGTTTGTACTGAATTGCATACTTTTTTTTCAGAAATCATTTGTAGAATGTTCTCCGAAGTAAAATAGTGTTCATTTTACAATGAGGAACATATTAATCCAAAGTTTATTATACTGCTATGGAAGTGTTATTTCCATTTTTATTGCTGTAAATGCGTTATAGCTTATCAAAAGGTAGTCTCTGTTCACAATTTTGCAATAATAGTGAATTTAACCCCATCTGCTTCATGCCTTTCCTTAAGGAACATTAAGACTGTTAATGCTCAGTTGTTTGTTTTTATCCGAATATTGAACCAGTATTGGATGAAAAATTATAGTGAAGGATCACTCCAATTGTCCAATCCAGTGTACATTAAAGCTTGGTAAAAGCTTACATCCTTTATCCAGTATTGCTCAGTGCCACACTTCAAGCATTACATCACAATTTAATCTATTTAGTAATGGTCAGGATGATTGATCTGGCAATTTTATGCAAACAAATCTCGTGCAAACATCACTCATTGGCCAAATTCAGCATGAAGCACAGTGGAACATTTCTTAATATCACAATCCAACCACTCATCAGAACTTAAGATGTACTGGCATAACCAGAGCGTCCCTTTAAACGCAGTAAATACTTGCAGCAGGGACTACAGTCTAATGAACTGCAAGATAGCATCATGATTTCTCCGGTAGTTGATGCAAATATACTCAGAAATTACCAGGGCCATCTTTATTGACAGGTGTTATTTTCTTTCATGCTGGATTCCATGGTACTACTGTCATCACCAAAGTTTAAACAGCCCGCGTACAACCAATTAAAGCAATCCCAATGTCTTACATAAAATATTACTGCGGAGTTGCTTTATCTTCTGTGCACAGAAGGCTTACTAATCACATGCCGCTGAGACTGAGCGCTGCCAAACAGGCATTTGATATACCGGCTCACTAATCGTACATGCAGCACACTGATGATTACTGGCAGCTAGAGGTCAGCTCTTTAGTTAAATAACTAAAATGGTATTTCATTTTTAAACTGGCATATTAATGAGTCCCTCATAATTGCCAACATGGAAAACATTGTTGTTGCTATTGACGTGCAATTGAACCTAAAGAGTTTCAGATATAAGCAAACAATGACACTTGGTAAAACCCATTCCTAGCCTGTTGTCACTGGCACATTTTAATGAGGTAATTCAGGATATAGTAAGCAGTGTGGCGATGCAGCTTTGATGGTAACAATGCAAAATTTCTTAACTGATATCCTGGTATACCGTCCACAGAAACTACAACCACATCTTAATTGTCTTTGGCAGAAACTATGGCCCTGATATTAAAATGAATGGGACGTCTGAGCACGAGTTGGCTGGGGCAAAGGGAGTGTGCAGAATTCTGGAAGTTAATGAGCAGCCAAAATCTGTGATTTCAACTGATTTGAAGGAATTAACTCTTACTTTATAAAATTCATTCATGGGCATCGCTGACTGGGCCAGCACTTGTTGCCTATCCCTTATTGCCCAGAGTAGCCTGCAAGAGGGCATTTAAAAGTCAACCAAATTGTAGTGGATCTGGAGTCACATGCAGGTAAGGATGGCTGAATTCCTTCCCTAAAGGGACATCAGCATGGGTTGTAAAAACTTATCAGTGGTTTCCAACAATGAAAATGAAAATCGCTTATTGTCACAAGTAGGCTTCAAATGAAGTTACTGTGAAAAGCCCCTAGTCGCCACATTCCGGTGCCTGTTCAGGGAGGCTGGTACGGGAATTGAACCTTGCTGCTGGCCTGCCTTGGTCTGCTATAAAAGCCAGCTATTTAGCCCAGTGTGCTAAACCAGCCCAGGCTGGTTTCAAGATACTCATTAGACTTTTAACTGCAGATTTTTATTGATTTCAAATTTCAACAATTGCCATGGTGGGATTAGAACCCGGATCTCCAGAGCATTATACTGAGTCACGGGATTATTAGTCCAGTGATATTACCATAACGGCACTGCCTCCCCTTCTGGATTTTGCAACTCCAACCTGTGCAGCGACCATGATTGGGCTGTGATCTCAGTTGTATCTAAAGGGACAGAGCATGAATGGAAATTGGAGATGTCCTGGACAGGTGGTGGACCTGGAGAAAGGACATCACTCAGATGTAATGGATGAGGAGCAGGACATACTTTTCCAAGCAATGGGAGGGAGAAACCTTTGGTTCTCACCAAGGAGGATTAACATAGAACATAGAAAATACAGCACAGAACAGGCCCTTCGGCCCACGATGTTGTGCCGAACCTTTGTCCTAGATTAATCATAGATTATCATTGAATTTACAGTGCAGAAGGAGGCCATTCGGCCCTTTGAGTCTGCACCGGCTCTTGGAAAGAGCACCCTACCCAAACTCAACACCTCCACCCAACACCAAGGGCAATTTGGACATTAAGGGCAATTTATCATTGGCCAATTCACCTAACCCGCACATCTTTGGACTGTGGGAGGAAACCGGAGCACCCGGAGGAAACCCACGCAGACACGGGGAGGACGTGCAGACTCCGCACAGACAGTGACCCAAGCCGGAATCGAACCTGGGACCCTGGAGCTGTGAAGCAATTGTGCTATCCACAATGCTACCGTGCTGCCCTTAAGAACAAATAAATCTACACTATATCATTTTACCGTAATCCATGTACCTATCCAATAGCTGCTTGAAGGTCCCTAATGTTTCCGACTCAACTACTTCCACAGGCAGTGCATTCCATGCCCCCACTACTCTCTGGGTAAAGAACCTACCTCTGATATCCCTCCTATATCTTCCACCTTTCACCTTAAATTTATGTCCCCTTGTAATGGTTTGTTCCACCCGGGGAAAAAGTCTCTGACTGTCTACTCTATCTATTCCCCTGATCATCTTATAAACCTCTATCAAGTCGCCCCTCATCCTTCTCCGTTCTAATGAGAAAAGGCCTAGCACCCTCAACCTTTCCTCGTAAGACCTACTCTCCATTCCAGGCAACATCCTGGTAAATCTTCTTTGCATCTTTTCCAAAGCTTCCACATCCTTCCTAAAATGAGGCGACCAGAACTGTACACAGTACTCCAAATGTGGCCTTACCAAAGTTTTGTACAGCTGCATCATCACCTCACGGCTCTTAAATTCAATCCCTCTGTTAATGAACGCGAGCACACCATAGGCCTTCTTCACAACTCTATCCACTTGAGTGGTAACTTTCAAAGATGTATGAACATAGACCCCAAGATCTCTCTGCTCCTCCACTTTGCCAAGAACTCTACCGTTAACCCTGTATTCCGCATTCATATTTGTCCTTCCAAAATGGACAACCTCACACTTTTCAGGGTTAAACTCCACCTGCCACTTCTCAGCCCAGCTCTGCATCCTATCTATGTCTCTTTGCAGCCAACAACAGCCCTCCTTACTATCCACGACTCCACCAATCTTCGTATCGTCTGCAAATTTACTGACCCACCCTTCAACTCCCTCATCCAAGTCATTAATGAAAATCACAAACAGCAGAGGACCCAGAACTGATCCCTGCGGTACGCCACTGGTAACTGGGATCCAGGCTGAATATTTGCCATCCACCACCACTCTCTGACTTCTATCGGTTAGCCAGTTCGTTATCCAACTGGCCAAATTTCCCACTATCCCATGCCTCCTTACTTTCTGCAGAAGCCTACCATGGGGAACTTTATCAAATGCCTTACTAAAATCCATGTACACTACATCCACTGCTTTACCTTCATCCACATGCTTGGTCACCTCCTCAAAGAATTCAATAAGACTTGTAAGGCAAGACCTACCCCTCACAAATCCGTGCTGACTATCCCTAATCAAGCAGTGTCTTTCCAGATGCTCAGAAATCCTATCCTTCAGTACCCTTTCCATTACTTTGCCTACCACCGAAGTAAGACTTACTGGCCTATAATTCCCAGGGTTATCCCTAGTTCCTTTTTTGAACAGGGGCACGACATTCGCCACACTCCAATCCCCTGGTACCACCCCTGTTGACAGTGAGGACGAAAAGATAATTGCCAACGGCTCTGCAATTTCATCTCTTGCTTCCCATAGAATCCTTGGATATATCCCATCAGGCCCGGGGGACTTGTCTATCCTCAAGTTTTTCAAAATGCCCAACACATCTTCCTTCCTAACAAGTATTTCCTCGAGCTTACCAATCTGTTTCACACTGTCCTCTCCAACAATATCGCCCCTCTCATTTGTAAATACAGAAGAAAAGTACTCGTTCAAGACCTCTCCTATCTCTTCAGACTCAATACACAATCTCCCGCTACTGTCCTTGATCGGACCTACCCTCGCTCTAGTCATTCTCATATTTCTCACATATGTGTAAAAGGCCTTGGGGTTTTCCTTGATCCTACCCGCCAAAGATTGTTCATGCCCTCTCTTAGCTCTCCTAATCCCTTTCTTCAGTTCCCTCCTGGCTATCTTGTATCCCTCCAATGCCCTGTCTGAACCTTGTTTCCTCAGCCTTACATAAGTCACCTTTTTCCTCTTAACAAGACATTCAACCTCTCTTGTCAACCATGGTTCCCTCACTCGACCATCTCTTCCCTGCCTGACAGGGACATACATATCAAGGACACGTAGCACCTGTTCCTTGAACAAGTTCCACATATCACTTGTGTCCTTCCCTGCCAGCCTATGTTCCCAACTTATGCACTTCAATTCTTGTCTGACAACATAGTATTTACCCTTCCCCCAATTGTAAACCTTGCCCTGTTGCACGTACCTATCCCTCTCCATTACTAAAGTGAAAGTCACAGAATTGTGGTCACTATCTCCAAAATGCTGTCCCACTAACAAATCTATCACTTGCCCTGGTTCATTACCCAGTACTAAATCCAATATTGCCCCTCCTCTGGTCGGACAATCTACATACTGCGTTAGAAAAGCTTCCTGGACACACTGCACAAACACCACCCCATCCAAACTATTTGATCTAAAGAGTTTCCACTCAATATTTGGGAAGTTAAAGTCGCCCATGACTACTACCCTATGACTTCTGCACCTTTCCAAAATCTGTTTCCCAATCTGTTCCTCCACATCTCTGCTACTATTGGGGGGCCTATAGAAAACTCCTAACAAGGTGACTGCTCCTTTCCTATTTCTGACTTCTACCCATACTACCTTAATAGGGTGATACTCCTCGAACTGCCTTTCTGCAGCTGTTATACTATCTCTAATTAATAATGCCACCCCCCCGCCTCTTTTACCACCCTCCCTAATCTTATTGAAACATCTATAACCAGGGACCTCCAACAACCATTTCTGCCCCTCTTCTATCCAAGTTTCCGTGATGGCCACCACATCGTAGTCCCAAGTACCGATCCATGCCTTAAGTTCACCCATCTTATTCCTGATGCTTCTTGCGTTGAAGTATACACACTTCAACCCATCTCCGTGCCTGCAAGTACTCTCCTTTGTCAGTGTTCCCTTCCCCACTGCCTCATTACATGCTTTCGCGTCCTGAATATCGGCTACCTTAGTTGCTGGACTACAAATCCGGTTCCCATTCCCCTGCCAAATTAGTTTAAACCCTCCCGAAGAGTACTAGAAAACGTCCCTCCCAGGATATTGGTGCCCCTCTGGTTCAGATGCAACCCGTCCTGCTTGTACCGGTCCCACCTTCCCCAGAATGCGCTCCAATTATCCAAATACCTGAAGCCCTCCCTCCTACATCATTCCTGCAGCCACGTGTTCAACTGCACTCTCTCCCTATTCCTAGCCTCGCTATCACGTGGCACCGGCAACAAACCAGAGATGACAACTCTGAAATGGACGAAGATGAGGTGGTGAGCAGCTGAAGCATTGTGCCTTAGTCTTGCATGCAGTGCAAGAGACAGTTCATTAAGCTATTTAGGTCAGGAAAAGTGAGTACAAATCCTAATTGTGTTACATCATGTGCTTTAAGACCCTGCCTCCTTTCAATCTGTCTTGGCAATCATTTTCCATAACTTGACTCCTCCCAGTTACTCTATTCCAGCTATGCCCAGTCTTTATTTCATGTGCACTAGATCACCTCCCCATTTATCTATCCACTGTTGTTACTCACCCCAGGCCTAATGCTGTGTGATGCATGTGTCCTATAGTCACCCCCACTGAATGCACTATAGCCATAGATTGGATGCTTGGCCTTCACCCACTCATTAGTCTGTTCTTCCAATCTTTGAAGGGTCTCAGAATGCAAAATGCAAAAGAGGGGTCGATAGCTGGAAGTGGATTGCCACAAACAGTCTCGCCCCTAGGTGGGGGGCTTGAGATAAGTGGTATATCTGCATCTCTCTCAGTTGGAGGAGCGGAGATAATCTGTTGATTCCAGTGGCAGTGGGCAGTGTACAAATTTGGTGCTGCCACCTCATTTCCATGACTAGCGTAGCACCAAGCATCCACATGGGCAGGATATACAGAAGACTGAGAACACGCACTACAGATTCAAAAGCAGCTTCTTCCCCGCTGTTACCAGACTCTCAAACTGTCCTCTTATGGACTGATGGACTGATCTGATCTCTTCACACATCTTCACCCGATGCCTGTGTCTATGTATTTACATTGTGTATTTTATGTTTGCCCTATTACGTATTTTCTTTTCATGTACGGAATGACCTGTTTGAGCTGCACGCAGAACAATACTTTTATTGTACCTTGGTAGACGTGACAATAAACAAATCCAATCCAATCCACCATGCTGCTAACATGTCTCTAGCTTCCTCCATGTATCTCCTCCAACCATTCAGCTATGGCAGGTACATCATCCAAACACAATCACTGATGTTCTGCCCTCCTTTTTACAGGCTAAGGCAACACACAATAGAAGCAAGAAGAGCTGAACTAGTGGGGAACAGACACCTACATCTCCAGATTCCTTCAGAGCAGACGGTTCTCAATATGAAGGAGCCGGCTGTGATGGGAACCACTGGTCATGATATTTTTTGGCTCAACTGCTGGGGAAACCACCAAGCTGCAGATGGTGGGACCTCACCCCATCACACCCCTGCTCAGATTGTGCTTTCAGAGACATAAAAACGGTTGCCTACCATTCAAAGCAGTCCCGGGCAAAGGAGAGACAGAGCAACAGCACAGCCCTGAAGAAGATGCCACATCGACTGATCTGACACTCACAGCCACAAGCTCAGTTAGGGGCACGGCATATATTTTAAAGGATTTTGTCGAACTGGGATCTGCATGTGATGAGTTATCATGGGCATGAGTGGGCTGCATCCAGGTCAGGGGTAAAGAAGATTTTGTTTTGCCAGCTTACCCGAGGGCGAGATCGTAGACAAACTTTGCTCCAGGGACTCAGTTGAAGACCTCGATGGGACAGCATATAGGAGATGTCTGGTGATGGGCTTTACCATCTCACAGTGCTATGTGATATAGAGATTGCACTCCCAGGAAGGTGATTTGCTACCTCCAACAGCACTGCAGTTCTGAACTTTGTGCTCAGGGAGCTCACAGTTGGTTCATGGTAGAAGCACAAATCTCTGACACACATTTGCTGTCTCTATTTGACCAGCGATTGAACTATATTGTGATTTTACCATGACTAAATCATTTATTTGACTTCCAGAGCCTTAATGTTGATTATCAAGCATCGCAGGGCATCCATCAGAATGATTCCTCAGAGGTCCACATTCCTTCTGAGAGTGCCCTGTCTAAGGATGTACAATTTTGCACCAGCACAAATGTTCATACTTCATCGTCATTCAACACAGTTAGTTGAATTTTCATCTGGGGCAAGATTCTCCGAACCCCCCCCCCGGAGAATTGCCGGGGGCTGGCGTGAATCCCGCCCCCGCTGGTTGCCGAATTCTCCGGCACCGGATATTCGGCGGGGGCGGGAATCGCGCCGCGCCGGTTGGCAGGCACCCCCCCTCCCCGCGATTCTCCGGCCCGGATGGGCCGAAGTCCCGCCGCTAAAATGCCTGTCCCGCCGGCGTAGATTAAACCACCTACCTTACCAGCGGGACAAGGCGGCGCGCGCGGGCTCCAGGGTCCTGGGGGGGGTGGGGGGCGCGGGGCAATCTGGCCCCAGGGGGTGCCCCCACGGTGGCCTGGCCCACGATCGGGGCCCACCGATCCGCGAGCGGGCCTGTGCCGTGGGGGGCACTCTTTCCCTTCCGCCTCCACCACGGTCTCCACCATGGCGGAGGCAGAAGAGACCCCCTCCAATGCGCATGCGCGGGAATGCCGTCAGCGGCCTCTAACGCTCCCGCGCATGCGCCGCCTGGAGATGTCATTTCCGCGCCAGCTGGCAGGGCACCAAAGGTCTTTTCCGCCAGCTGGTGGGGCGGAAGTTCGTCCGGCACCGGCCTAGCCCCTTAAGGTTGGGGCTCGGCCCCCAAAGATGCGGAAGGGGCGGCGCGATGCCCGACTGATTTACGCCATTTTGGGCGCCAGTCGGCGGACATCACGCCGTTTCCGGAGAATTTCGCCCCTGATGTGTGGTTGCTAACTTTGTAGGTGACACAAAGAGCTGGAATCTCTGGCCCACGCCGCTGATAACAGAATTCCCAATGCAGCAGAGAATCTAGCATCAGGGAAGGGTCTGATCTGTTTCCAATGATCCGATCCCCCATTACCTATGGCATTAAGGTTTGTCTCCAAAGCTCCCACATCCTTCTGGTCGTGTGGCAACCAGAATTGAACACTATACTCCAAGTGTGGCCTAACTAAGGTTATATACAGCTGCAGGCATGGATTGGTATAAGTATTTACGAGCATGGCACTGGGTAGGGAAAGCTCATGGTGGGCCAAGGGGGTAAGTATTTAAGGTAGGTGGCCCCAATGTTCATCAGAGGACCCTCCCTCCCACAATGCAAAGCCTTCCCACTCCACCAGACTCCCTCACCAGGCTTCCCACCAGACCCCCCAACAGACCCCCATCAGAGACCCTCCATCAGAGATTCCCCAAAAGACCTCCATCAGAGCCACCCATCAGACATCTACCAGGCCCCCCGTCAGAGTTCACCACCAGGGACCCCTATCAGAGGCTCCCTCCAGACAACCACCAGAGACTGCCACCAGAGACCCCGACCAGAGATCCCACCAGAGATCACTACCACAGACTTCCTGCCAGAGACACCCCCCCATATCAGTGACCACAGTGTTTATAAACATCTAGGAGATTAAGTGCTTTCACGTCTCTTATTTTCTCAACAGAAAGAACTTAGCTGCTTTTGTTGTGGTCATGAGCTGTCAATCATAGCTAGTTGTTTATAAACATTGCGTTAGCTTCACAGCAGGCTACTTGAAATCCATTCAAACATGAAAGGAATTGAAACTAAACAATCCAGACACCTGGTTGTCTGGAAGCTGCCAATTACAACCTATAAATGCGGTTTCTCTTTTAAGTGAATAGAAACCAAAATAGAATAGAAATCAAAAGGTCTAAGGGGGTTTAAAACCTTGTGGTGTGGTTTTTGCTTTTTATTAAGGTTCAGCTGCTGCTTTTCCGGACATCCCCCTGAGGCAGCAGCTGTAACAGACAAGTGAGTGAGAAAGTAGTGATTTGTTACTGTTTCTGCCAGGTCTGCTCTTTAGCTTCCAGGCAGGGGTGACTGGTATGGGGGGTTTCGCTGTCATGCGCGGGGGGGCTCTCTGGTGGGGGGGTCTCCAGTGGGACTCTCTGATGGGAGTCTGTTGGGGCGGTCCGATGGGGCGGGTCTGCTGTGGGGGGGGGGGGGGGGGGGGGGGAGTCGGTTTAATAAGGCAACGGAGAGACTAAACCGAGCCAAATAAGAACAAAGTTTTATTTATACAAACGATATACACACTACCCGATAGACCCCTAGTGGGTTCCTGCTTAGTCAGGGCCTTACTGACGACCTGATATACATTGGATAATTGAGATATCCCACCCCTAGTGGGGGAGCTCATGCTCCACAAGGAAAATGGGGAAGACAAGCCGAATTTTACCCGTAGGTCCCATGCGGGATATTGCAGTTGGGTCACCCTCAGACGAGCGAGCGTACAGTGGGCGGTGGGGAGGCGCTGCCGTTGAATAGCAAGGTGTTTCTCAGCACTGCAGAAATACCCCACTAATCGTGCCGAAACTAATCGTGGTTGAATCGCACCCCACATCTGGGGCGAAATTCTCTGGTATCGGCACGATGTCCGCCGACCGGCGCCAAAAACGGCGCAAATCAGTCGGGCATCGCGCTGCCCCAAAGGTGTGGAATTCTCTGCATCTTGGGGGGCCGAGCCCTAACATTGAGGGGCTAGGCCCGTGCCAGACTGATTTCCAACCTGCCAGCTGGCGGAAGTGCCCCGCCAGCTGACGCGGAAATGACATTTACGGGCGGCGCATGCGCGGGAGCGTTAGCGGCCGCCCACGGCATCCCCGCGCATGTGCATGAGGGAGTCTCTTCCGCCTCCGCCATGGTGGAGACCGTGGCGAAGTCGGAAGGAAAAGAGTGCCCCCACGGCACAGGCCCGCCTGCGGATCGGTGGGCCCCGATCGCGGGCCAGGCCACCGTGGGGGCACCCCCCGGGGTCAGATCGCCCCGCGCCCCCCCCCCCCCAGGACCCCGGAGCCCGCCCGCGCCGCCTTGTCCCGCCGGTAAGGTAGGTGGTTTAATCCACACCGGCGGGACAGGCATTCTAGCAGCGGGGCTTCAGCCCATCCGGGCCGGAGAATCGCGGGGGGGCCTGCCAACCGGCGCGGTGCGATTCCCGCCCCCGCCGAATCTCCGGTGCCAGCGGGTGGTCGGAGAACTCGCCCCTGGAGTACAATATACATTTTAGTCTACTTACTTTAGAAAGGAAATAAATGCATAAGAAACACCTCAGAGAAGGTTTTTTCATTAAATCATGGGACCAGCATTTATTGCCCATCCCTAATTACCTTTGAACGGAGTGGCTTAGGAAACCATTTCAGAGACAGTTAAGAGTCAACCACATTGCAGTCTGAAGTCACCTCTCAGCCAGACCCGGTAAGGATGACAGATTTCCTTCCAGAAATAACATTAGTGAACCAGATGGGTTTTTACGACAACAAAAATAGTCATCATTAGACTTCTAATTCCAAATTTTTTTTGGTTTAAAATTTCACCATCTGCTGTGGTGAGATTTGAACCAGGGTCCCCAGAGCATTACCCCGAATCTCAGATTACTAGTCCAGTGACAACACCAGTACGCCACTGACTCTACTCGACTGACACTCAGGATGGAGGGTTATTTTTTGAAGAAAGGTTGTACAGGGCCTGTAACATTTGGAGTGTAGAAGATTGGGAAGTGATATTATCGGAACATGTAAGATCTTGAATGACTTGACCGGGTGGGAAAGGATGAGGTGTGGGGCGGGATTCTCCGAAACCCGCCGGGTCGGAGAATCGCCGGGAGGTGACGTGAAACCCGCCCCCGCCGGCTGCCGTATTCTCTGGCGCCGCTGGCAACGGCCGCCCCTGCGATTCGCCGGCCCGCGATGGGCCGAGTGGCCACCAGTTTTCGGCGGGTCCCGCCGGCGTAAATCACAACAGGTCCTTACCGGCGAGACCTGGCTCCACGGGCGGCCTGCAGAGTCCTCAGGGGGATATGGCCCCGTGGGTGCGCCCACGGTGGCCTGGCCCGCAATGGGGGTCCACCGATCCGCGGGCGGGCCTGTGGGGGCACTCTTTCCCTCTGCATCGGCTGCTGTCAACCTCCGCCATGGATGGTGCAGAGAAGAACCCCACTGCGCAAGCGCTGGGATGATGCCAGCACACGCTGGCGCTCCCGCGCATGCGGCAACTCGCGCTGGCCAGCGGAGGCTCTTCGCCGCTGTTTGGTGTGGCGCCAAGCTCTTCCGTGATGGCTGGCGCGATGCCAAACACTCCGGCGCCAGCCTAGCCCCTGAAGGTGCGGAGGATTCCCACACATTCGGGGCCGCCCGATGCCGGTGTGGTTCACGCCACTCCTCAGCGCCGGAGTGGCCCGGCTCGGCGGTTCGCGGAGAATCCCGCCCGAGGTGTCTACAACCAGGGAAACACAGTTTAAGAATAAGGGGCGGGATTCTCCGAGCCCCCACTGGGTCAGAGAATCGCCGGGGGGTGGCGTGAATCCCGCCCCGACGCCGGCTGCCGAATTCTCCGGCGCCGGGCTTTTGGTTACCTGCGGTGGGATCGATCCCACTGGCGGGAAGGGTAAGAAAACCCTGCCAAAAGTGCAATGGGGGGAAGTGGAATGGGGAGTTGTGACCATAATCAGACCAGACATGACCCTGTTGAATGACAGAGCAGGCCCGAGGGGCCGAATGGCCTACTCCTGTTCCTAATAGGATGTACATTTGAGAGTGTATTGGTTACAAGAATATGTGCCATGAAGAGAATGCCACCTTAATGACTCTCAAATAAGTCCACCCAGGCCAAACACCATGGCTGGGTTTCTCCGACCCCACGCCGAGTCGGAGAATCCCCGGGGGGACGCGAAAACTGCGCCCCGCTGCCCCGAGGCCGGCTTCCCGATTCTCCCCCACCTATTCTCGGGCACCCACGGGATTCCTGCCGCGCCGGTCTGGGGCCGTTGAAAGCGCCCCCCCCCCAACTCCCCCCCGCCGATTCTCCGGGACCCAACGCGTCCGGGTGGCCGACAAGTTTGGCCGAGTCCCACCGGCGTGGGTTATTCAGGTCCCACACGGCGAGACCTGGAACGTGGGTCTGCAGGGGCCGTCCTGGAGTGGGGGGTGGCTGGGGTATCGGACCCCAGGGAGGGCCACCACGGCGGCCTGGCCCACGATCGGGGCCTATCAATCGTCGGACGGGCTATTTCCATGGGGGCCTATGTTCCTCTGCGCCAGGCCCCCATAGGGCTCCGCCATATTGCCCGGGGGCCATCGCAGAGAAGGGAACCCCCGCGCATGGGCAGAATCACGCCGGCCGTTCCGCGCATGGGCAGAATCACGCCGGCCGTTCTGCGCATGCGCGAGCTTGCACCGGCCGTTCTGCGCCGGCTGGAGCTGCAAGGACCACTCCGGCGCCTACCTAGCCCCCTGGGAAGGGGAGCATTCCCCATTATCGGGGACCGTTGATGCCAGAGTGGTTGGCGACACTTTCCACACCGGCGTGGGGGTCATAGCCCCATTATTGGAGAATCCCGCCCCATGTCCATGCTGAATTTAAATATTGTCTCAAACTGGATGTTAAATATCTTATCCATGGTTTTACAGTGCATCAGTGGAGCCCACCAGGTTTGCCACCAGGTGAAGAGGTAGGAATGATGTGGCACTGGTCCATGAGAGGGCTGATGACAAAAAGAGACATGGAAGTGGGAATTCTACTCAAAGCGTTTCTACTCTCATATATTGCCCCAAACCCACCTGCCCTCAGCCAATGGCAACAGGCTACCTCATCTACCAATGCTGAGCCTTCCCCTTCACAGTTTTTGATGGGGGTCCTTCGGGGCTGTACAACCCACAGGCCAAAATCATCTCCATCATCAGGGAAGGAATCTGCCAACTTGTCACCAAATCTGGTGAAGCTTCACTGAATGCATCACCTGGAAGCAGTCGGGAAGCAGAAGTTCCTGAAATTGAAATCCCCCAGCCCACGCACTTGGGAATTTGATAGAATGTTATGTTGGTAAAATTCCTTTTTTCAAGTGCCACGTATATTTATTGAGAGCACTACTTCCAGGCCTTGCCCATTATTGCACCTCGGGGGCAAATCCACCCTTTCACTTGCAGAAAGTTTAAATATCCGTCAGGCGAAGGGCTCACTCTCGCTTCTGTTTCTGTGGTCAGTTTTCGGAGTCTCGAGAAACCTTCGCTGCACATGGAGCGAAGTTAAAAGCAATTTACAGCGACCTCATTCACATCACCCAGGGAAATTAATTGCTCCAATAGCTACCCATCAGCCTGCCAAAAATCAAATTCCAGACTTTGCTGGGTCGGTTGCTCGTCAGCATCCAATTACGTCTCCATTAAACTTGGAAGTGGGGTGTTTGGTGCCGAGTTGTACACTCTATCAAGAAATCTGACATTTCAACCTGTCCCCTCCCATCACACCATATTTTGGGGTTAAAATTCAACTTCTACCTTCCTATTAGGAATTTACATATATAGATGTATCTTCTAAATTATAAGGATCAGCTTGAAATTGATAGAGAAATAAATTAGTGCTCTAAGTTTCATTTTACTGGAAATTGTTTTCTGTTTAATTTTCATAGAAACGAGACTCATGGATTAATTAGTCTTAGATAATGATGGCTAGCCTACAAAGGGATAAGGGTTCTTGCAATAGGGAGAGAGAAACTGGTAGATACTCAAACAAACAATCATTGCACAAAGATATGCTAGGCTTTTCACCGAACCATGCTTAATCAAAATGCTTGTTGAAGTACATGAATTTGTTAGTGAGTGAATGTAGAATAGAAGTGACTTCAGTGAACATCAACAGCCATAAGAACAACTGATCGGAATGGCCATTTGAATACCTTGTTAACATCTTTTATGAACAGCCTCAGACATAAATAACTGATAGTAGAATGAATGAAACATTTGGGAGTTAGTTTGGTCCCAGAGATAGAGACTGGAATTCTCCGGCCATTCCGTGGCGGTGGGGTCCTCTGGTCCTACCGGCGTGGGGTGGTTTCAATGGGAATTCCCATCGACAGTTTTGGGAACAGAGAGATCCCACCACCAGCGAATGACGCGCCGTCTACCCCGGCCGAAAAACACTGGGAAGCTAGAGAATCCCACCGGGAATGCTACCGGGAGGATGGGAAGGACAAATTGAGATGTGGTAAGCAGAAGACGAAGTAAGACTGATTAAGTCTGTCGAGAATATATGTACAAAGACCCAAGGGACAAATGGCAGGTAAATGATATTAAAGGTGGGACTTTCAATCCAAAATTTAGACAAAGAACTCAGTGCCTTCTAGGGTTTTGTGAAGTAAAATAAATCATTAGGAGGAGAAGACCTTGTCACTATTCCATCCTGGTATCCACCCCGATACCTGGGAACATCACCAACTTAAGATTCCTCTCCAAGTCAGTCAGCATGCGGACTTGGAAATGTATCACCGTTCCTTCAATGTCACTGGGTCAAAATCTTTGAGTTTCCTCCCTAACAGCACTATGGATGTATCTACACCTCAGAGATAGCAGCATTCAAGAAGGCAACTCACCACCACCTTCTGAAGGGCAACTAGGGCTGGGCAATGAATGCTGGCCTAGTCAGCGATATCCACATCCCATGAATTAATAAAAGAAAAGCTCGGAGATTTTGAGAAAGTTCAGGGCAGCACATGGCAGAAAACGATTCGGTCTCCCAGTGTTTGCGTGGGTTTCGCACCCACAACCCAAAAGATGTGCAGGGTAGGTGGATTGGCCATGCTAAATTGCCCCTTAATTGGAAAAAATTAATTGGGTACCCTAAATTTAAAAAAAAAAGAAAAACGAAAAGAAAAGGGGGCAAAATTCTCCGGAAACGGCGCGATGTCCGCGTACTGGCGCCCAAACAGGCACCCAAAATGGCGCAAATCAGACGGGCATCGCGCCGCCCCAAAGGTGGGGAATGCTCCGCATCTTTGGGGGCCGAGCCCCAACCTTGAGGGGCTAGGTCGGCGCCGGATGAATTGCCGCCCCGCCAGCTGGCGGAAAAGGCCTTTGGTGCCCCGCCAGCTGGCGCGGAAATGACATCTCCGGGCGGCGCATGCGCGGGAGCGTCAGCGGCTGCTGACAGCTTCCCACTCATGCGCAGTGGAGGGAGTCTCTTCTGCCTCCGCCATGGTGGAGACCGTGGCGGAGGTGGAAGGGAAAGAGTGCCCCCACGGCACAGGCCCGCCCGCGGATCGGTGGGCCCCGATTGCAGGCCAGGCCACCGTGGGGGCACCCCCTGGGGCCAGATCGCCCCGCGCCCCCCACAGGACCACCTTGTCCCGCCAGTAAGGTAGGTGGTTTAATTTACGCCGGCGGGACAGGCATTTTAGCGGCGGGACTTCGGCCCATCCGGGCCAGAGAATCAAGCGGGGGCGCCCGCCAACCGGCGTAGCGCGATTCCCGCCCCCGCCGAATCTCTGGTGCCGGAGACTTCGGCATCCAGCGGCGGCGGGATTCAAATCAAGAAGCGAGTTCCAATCCTTAGCCATGCAAATTTAGACATGGTGAGGATTGCGAAGGATTCCCTAACAAATCCCACTATCAGGCTGACATTTTGAGCAGGTGGCCTGATTGTGAGGTCTGTCGGCTGGGGCCCACCTCGCAATGCAATTCAGCACCCCCGCAACACAATTCAACCCCCTCCCGCAACACAATCCAGCACCCCCCGGAATGCAATTCAGCCCCCCTCCCTGGGTTTTTCTGGGTCACTCCCTTTCACAGCATGATGGTGACCCAACCCCCTCTCCAACCGTCCATTCCAGCAGAGGCCCCCTAATTAAAGAGACCCTGACAAGAGACACCCCAGAAGAGACACTCATGTCTGAAAGCCCCTAAAAGAAAGACCCCTGCCTAGAGGCCCCCCAAGAAGAGAGAGCACTGCCTGGCAGCTAGAGAGTAGTCCAGACAGAGGCAGTGAAAAAAATCATTGCTTTAAAACTCTTCTTGTTATTACACCTGCTGGCTCAGGCAGAGGAAGCAGCACCTGTCAATTCCTGGAAAGAGAAAATCAGTCAGCAGGGTTTAAACCCCCTCAGATCTTTGATCTGCAAGTCTTTCATTCATTTCTCTGTGAAATTTCTTTCCCTAGGCTGTGATTGACGGCTTCCACATGCCCGACTGTCAGCATTGTTCCATTCATCTCCATTCACGCTTGAGTGGCTTTGAAGTAGTCAGCTGTGAAACTAACCGCCATGTTTATAAACATCAAGCTTCAAGGTTATAAACATTAACACCTCCTGGACCACATCAAAGCAAGTTAAGTGCTTTCTGTTTGTTTCACAGCTGACTATTTCAAAGCCACTCAAGCATGAAGGGAGATGAATGTGTAACTTGAAGTGGGATTTTGGGCGGTGGTCTTTCCGTGCTACTCTTGTCCTTCTGGGTGACAACAAGTCATGGGACTGGAAACAGCTGTCCAAGTAATAGGCAGCTGTAGTGTGCCCTATAATTAGTACTGAATACAGCAATGAGGAGTCGAATGAGGGGTGGCACAGTGGCACAGTGCTGAACACTGTTGCCTCACAGCGCCAGGGGCCCAGGTTCAATTTCGGCCTCTGGTAACTGTCTGTGTGGAGTTTGCACTTTCTCCCCCTGTCTGCGTGGGTTTCCTCCGGGTGCTCCGGTTTCCTGCCACAATTCAACGATGTGCAGGTTAGGTGGATTGGCCATGCTAAATTGCCCTTAGTGTCCCAAAAAAAGTTTAGGTGGGGTTACAGGGATAGGGTGGAGGTGTGGGCTTAAATAGGCTGCTCTTTCCAAGGGCATGTGCAGACTCGATGAGCCAAATGGCCTCCTTCTGCACTGTAAATTCTACGATTCTATCCAGTGGCAAGCTTGTCACTCGAGCAGATCTGCCTGTTCTTACGGTATTGAGCTTCCAGATTGTTGTTATAGCTGCAAATCCAGACAAGTGATGAATATCCCATAACACTCTTGATGTGCTTTGTAATTGGCAGATAAACTTTGAGGACTTGGAGTGGAGTATTTAGCCTGTGCCTTAATCGATGGGGTGGAAAGGAATTGCAAGAGGTCACAAAGGATCAGAAACTAAATTAAGGCTGAAGTTATATTCAAATATTGATCAAATAGCAGTAGTTACAGGAATGGGCAATCTTTTGCTGATGGATGGGTTCATTAGAAATTACTTGGAGACTGGTGAGATTCCTTGTTTTTCATTTCATCAAATTGTAGATTGATAATTCAATTTTTTGTGAATTGCCTATGAATAGGTGGAAAACTAATCCTACATCCATGTTCTATATTAAGAAAAGGATTATGCCATTTTATAATATTTTACAGCAAAAGATCAGAAAATGGAGAACAAATTCAGCACAAAATAACTATCCAATATATTGAAACTAATGTTTTAATTATTTATTAAATCATACATAAATTGGGAATAAAATTCTTATCATAAAATTAGAAGAAAACTTTACTGTTCTTAAATTGATTCTGAAATGTAAACAATGGGGGGATTTTATTCCGATTTCGCCGCGAGTGCAAATGTCGGCGTGGGCGCAAAATCGCACGAGAGTCGAGAAATTAGATTCTCACTGGTAAAGATCACAAAGAGCGGGAACCCCGGGCAGGATTCTCTGATCCTGAGGCTCAGTGTTGACGCAATCCTGTGCCTCACAGGGGGGCAGCACGGGACTGGAGCAACTCACACAGCTCCAGCTGCCGATACCGGCGTCAAAGGGGGGGCGCGGGTCTGCGCATGCGCGCTGCGGCCGGCACGAATTTGTGCACGCGCGTTACGACCGGCGCAAAGTCGCACATGCGTGGAGTAAAATACGCCCACACCAGGAGAATCCGGCCTGACGATTGGTAGGCCTCGATCGCGGGCCAGGCCAGGGTGGAGGCTCCCCCCCCCCTCCGGGGTCGGATCCCACTCCCCCCCCCCCCCCACCAGGCCGCCCCCCGCAGGATGAACGGCGAGGTCCCGCCGGGTAGGACCACATGTGAACGGTGCCGGAGGGACTTGGCCTATCTCGGCGGCCACTCGGCCCAACGGCGCAGAAAATCGCCGGGGGGGGGGGTGGGGGCCGGACAATCGGCGGACCGCGCCGGAGCAGCGTCGCGTGAATTGCGCTCCCCTCCCCCCCCGTAATTCTTCGACCCGGCCCGGGGTCGGAGAATCCCGCCCCCATTTCCATATATTTTGATATATTTAAATCGTATTAACGGGCTTCCAAGCCATGTGATCCCACCTCACTGAATATTCATACCTCGCTGACATGTAGTCACTTTGAGGACCCCCATGGGGTGTGGGTTCCCCTTATGTGTGTTGCAGGGGGTGGGGGGGATCTGATGCCTGTGGGGGGTTAGTGTTTCGACACATCAGTGATGATGTTGGAAGGAGAGTCCCCGTTGAAATGAAAATAAAGATGAAATGAAAATCGCTTGTTGTCTCAAATGAAGTTACTGTGAAAAGCCCCTAGTCACCACATTCCGGCGCCTGTTCGGGGAGGCTGGTATGGGAATTGAAGCCGCGCTGCCGGCCTGCCTTGGTTTGCTTTAAAAGCCAGCTATTTAGCCCTGTGCTAAACCAGCCCATGATTGTGTGATGGGGAGGTGAAGTGGGTGGGGTTAGATGGGCTTCTGAAACTTCTGTGCTTGTGGGGAGGGGGAGAGGAGAGTCCCCAATACTTCCACTGAGGGAGGGATCACCCTGGTGCTGGTTGTGGGGGAGATGTGCGGAATTTTATTTTGAAACCAGGTCAAGGCGCCCTTTAAGGATGGTGCCCTGGGGGAGGTGGTCACGTGATGTAAACATGGGAATGGCTGCTTTTTCACGATCTCTGGCTCCGTTCGTCCTTTAATCCTTTATTTTATCTTTGTGCACATTTCAGAATTGTTATTTTCTGGGACATATACTTGGTAATCTGCCCATGGATGATCCGGACTGGTGTTTTGCGATGAGGAGCCGAGTTAAATCGGGAAGTATTTTTGTGTGATTGAGGCAGTTGGAGTTGGCTGTGGTGGGGCCCAGTTTGCAGTGGCATTGTTGATGATGAGCGAGCCTGTGCCTGGGTGGTGCAGTGTGCATCAGGGTGATGACCGCCTCTGAGAGTGTTGTTCTGGATAGTGAACCTGGCTCTATGTTTCAGGTCTTTGGAGTTCACTTTGAAGAACAGCGAGGTATCCTTGAGAGAATGCTGGAGGCGTGTGGTAGTACCAGGTATTGCGGTACCTAAGAGGTGGATGACCATTGGTTAGACCCAGGAGTCTACCATTGGCTGTTGTACATAGCTCCGCCCTGAGAGGCAGAGTATAAGAACCGGTGCCATTCCAGCAGCTTTCACTTTCTGTATCGAAGCTGCTGGGGAAGAGTGCTAGCCCATTAAAGCCTTCAGTTATGAATCACTTCGTCTTGAGAGTAATTGATTGCACATCAATTTAATCTGCTACAACTTCAGTTGGAAGGATGGATCTCCGTATCAAACCGGAGTGCCTTCAGCTCAGCCCCCAAGCGGACAACTCTGCTGCTATTTTTAAACATTGGCTGGCGTGCTTTAAGGGCCACCTCGACACGGCCGCCGACACCCCCACGGAAGGACAAACGATGCATCTCCTACACTCACGGGTCAGCCCTGGGATCTACCCTCTTATCGAGGAGGCGGCGAATTATGCTGCCGCGATCAAGCTGCTAGAAGGACATTATATCCGCCCTGTGAACCAGGTCTACGCTCGTCACCTGCTGGCGACTAGGCGGCAAAGCCCCGAGGAAAGGTTGGAAGACTTCTACCGGGCGCTGCTGGTGCTGGGCCGAAACTGTGGCTGCCCGCCAGTTTCTGGGAGCGAGCACACGGAACTTTTGGTCAGGGATGCTTTCGTGGCAGGTATGACCTCCCCCGATATCCACCGAAGGCTCCTAGAAAAGGACACGCTGGGACTTACAGAGGCACGGGCCCTGGCAGGGTCCATGGACGTTGCCTATAAAAACACGCTGTCCTTTGCACCCGATCGCACGGCGGCCACCCTGGGCTGCGTGGCACCCCGCAGCGGCAGCTCCTCAGACCTTCCCCCTGACCCTGCAAGCCTGCGCGGCGAGATGGCCCGCTAACGCTGCTGGACCACGCTGTTTCTTCTGCGGGCAGGCAAATCACCCCCGCCCGCGCTGCCGACCCGCACCACCACCTGCAAAGGGTGCGGCAAGAAGGGCCACTATGTGGGGTTCTGCCAGGCCCGCGCCGTGGCCACGGTCTCCAGCGACTATCGGCAACCCCCCCTTCAGGCCCCGACCGCCCAGCACTCATCGCCACCTCCCTATCCTAAGGCCACGTGCGACCCGTGGGCATGGCCATTTTGCCCCACGGACACCACGCTGGACCACACCACACCATTTTGTCCCTCGCCGCCGCCATATTCTTCATCCCTGGACACCATGTGCGACCCATGGCTGACGCCATCTTGGATGGGGCCCCAGGCCCCCAGCACAGCCGACTACATGCTGCCCGACCAGAACCCTCAATTACTTCAGCTGGCCTCGGTGACTCTGGATCAGGGTCGGCCCCGGACGCTTGCAACAGCTACAACGACGATCTCCATCAACGGCCACGAGATGTCTTGCTTGATTGACTTTGGGAGCATGGAAAGTTTTGTCCACCCCGACACGGTAAGGCGCTGTTCGCTTGTCACCCATCCCGTAAATCAAAGGATCTCCCTGGCCTCCGGGTCACACGCGGTGGAGATAAAGGGGTTCTGCCGAGCGAACCTCACTGTCCAAGGCAGGGAATTCAACAATTTCCGCCTGTACGTCCTGCCGCACCTCTGCGCAGCCATCATCCTTGGGCTGGATTTCCAGTGCCATCTGCAAAGCCTGACCTATAAATTTGGCGGCCCTATACCCCCCCTTACTGTCTGCGGCCTCGCGACCCTTAAGGTCGACCCGCCTTCCCTGTTTGCGAACCTCACTCCGGATTGCAAACCCGTCGCCACCAGAAGCAGATGGTACAGTGCCCAGGACCGGACATTTATCAGGTCAGAGGTCCAAAGGCTGCTGAGGGAAGGGGTCATCGAAGCGAGCAACAGTCCCTGGAGAGCTCAGGTAGTGGTGGTAAAGACCGGGGAGAAACATAGGATGGTCATTGACTCCAGTCAGAGCATCAACAGGTTTACGCAGCTGGATGCGTACCCTCTCCCCCGTATAGCCAACCTGGTGAACAGGATTGCGCAATACAAGGTTTTCTCCACGGTGGATCTCAAGTCTGCCTACCACCAACTACCCCTCTGTAATGGTGACCGCAAGTACACTGCCTTCGAAGCAGATGGGCGGCTCTATCACTTTTTAAGAGTTCCCTTCGGTGTCACGAACGGGGTCTCGGTCTTCCAGCGAGAGATGGACTGAATGGTTGACCGGTACGGCTTACGCGCAACGTTCCCGTATCTGGATAACGTCATCATCTGCGGCCATGAACAGCAGGACCATGACATCAACCTCCGCAAATTTCTCCAGGCCGCAAAAATCCTTAATTTGACATACAATAAGGATAAATGCGTGTTTAGCACCGACCGTCTAGCCATTCTAGGCTACGTAGTGCGAAGTGGAGTCATAGGCCCCGACCCTGAACGCATGCGCCCCCTCATGGAGTTCCCCCTCCCTCACTGCCCCAAGGCCCTAAAGCGCTGCCTCGGGTTCTTCAGCTATTATGCACAGTGGGTCCCCAATTACGCAGACAAGGCTCGGCCCCTGATCCAGTCCACAATCTTCCCCCTGTCGACGGAGGCCCGCCAGGCCTTCAGCCGCATCAAAGCAGACATTGCAAAAGCCACGATGCGCGCCATCGATGAGTCCCTCCCCTTCCAGGTCGAGAGCGATGCGTCCGACGTAGCTCTGGCGGCTACCCTCAACCAAGCGGGCAGGCCTGTGGCTTTCTTCTCCCGTACTCTCCATGCTTCCGAAATTCGGCATTCCTCGGTCGAAAAGGAGGCCCAGGCCATAGTAGAAGCTGTGCGGCACTGGAGGCATTACCTGGCCAGCAGGAGATTCACTCTCCTCACGGACCAACGGTCGGTTGCCTTCATGTTCTATAATGCACAGTGGGGCAAGATTAAGAACGACAAGATCTTACGGTGGAGTATAGAACTCTCCACCTACAATTACGAGATCTTGTACCGTCCTGGGAAGCTGAACGAGCCTCATGATGCCCTGTCCCGCGGCACTTGTGCCACTGCACAAGTGGACCACAACCGATCCCTCCACGAGGACCTCTGCCACCCGGGGGTCACTCGTTTTTTTTCATTTTATCAAGACCCGCAACCTGCCTTACTCCATTGAGGACGTCTGGACAGTCACCAGGGACTGCCAAATCTGCGCGGAGTGCAAACCACACTTCTACCGGCCAGAGAGGGCGCACCTGATAAAGGCTTCCCGTCCCTTTGAATGCCTCAGTATGGATTTCAAAGGCCCCCTCCCCTCCAACGACCGCAACACGTACTTCCTTAACGTGATTGATGAGTACTCCCGGTTCCCAATAGCCATCCCCTGCCCAGACATGACCACAACCACCGTCATCAAGGCCCTCCAGGGTATCTTTACACTGTTCGGTTTCCCCGCATACATTCACAGTGATAGGGGGTACTCCTTTATGAGCGACGAACTGTGTCAATTCCTGCTCAGCAAGGCATCACCTCGAGCAGGACGATAAGTTACAACCCCCGGGGAAACGGGCAGGTAGAGAGGGAGAACGGAACGGTCTGGAAGACTGTCCTGCTGGCCCTACGGTCCAGGAATCTCCCTGTCTCCCGCTGTCAGGAAGTCCTCCCGGTGGCCCTCCACTCCATCTGGTCACTGCTCTGTACAACCACAAATCAGACACCTCATGAACGTCTCCTTGTTTTCCCCAGGAAGTCCTCCTCCGGGACTTCGCTCCCAACCTGGCTAGCGACACCCGGACCCATCCTGCTTCGGAAACATGTGAGGGCGCACAAGTCGGACCCGTTGGTCGAGAGGGTCCACCTGCTGCACGCTAACCCCCAGTACGCCTACGTAGCGTTCCCTGACGGCCGGCAGCACACGGTCTCCCTTCGGGACCTGGTGCCCGCTGGAGCCCCACGCGCACCCGAACCATTGCCCCCACCCCCACCCTCCCCGCAGCACCTGACTGGAGGGTCAGTACTCCCGCCGCTCCTGCCTAGGCCCGACCACACACCGACGCCCCCTACAGGTGCTTTCCCCCCCGTCCACCTTTTGCCCCAACAGCGCCGCCTAGGGGTGACGAAGCTGCCAGGGAGGACGACATCACGCTCCCGGAGTCGCAACCGCCGGGACCCTCATCAGAATCACCGCCGAGGCCCAGACGCTCCAGAAGGACGACCAGGCCACCCGATCGACTGATTGCTGCACTATGAACACTTTGTAAATTCCCTCGACATCATGGTACGTCCATACCTGGTCATACCATGCGAAAGGCGACTATTAATGCTGGCCACCAGTGGTAATACCAGGTATTGCGGTACCTAAGAGGTGGATGACCATTGGTTAGACCCAGGAGTCTACCATTGGCTGTTGTACATAGCTCCGCACTGAGAGGCGGAGTATAAGGACCGGTCCCGTCCCAGCAGCCTTCACTTTCTGTATCGAAGCTGCTGGGGAAGAGTTCTAGCAGATTAAAGCCTTCAGTTATGAATCACTCGTCTTGAGAGTAATTGATTGCGCATCAATGCGCAGTAGTGAATCTGTGCATTTGACAGAGCACTTTTCCTGGTTAAGGCCCGCATTTGGTTCGTGGAGATCCTGCTTCATGGTGCGCTGCATATCCTGACTGAGTTTAAAGATTGGCTGCCATGCTTTAGTAATCCTGATTTGGAAGCCGGGTGTATCAGGTGCAACTGAGCCAGTATCTGGTTTTTGAGGTCTGTGGTTGGTTGGGTCTCCCCGACAGCTAGCCTTTTATTATCCTGTTTTTGATGATCATCGTAAGGGGATGGAGGTGGCTGGCTGTGTTGAGCACCAACGATCCCCTGCCCCCAGTCCCTGGCCGGGACTTAGGCCTTTGGTCACTTGGGCGTTGCGGCAACTACTTGATGGAAATTAAGCGCTTCATTTGTTGGAATGCTTGTGAAATCCTGACAAGTGTTCGATGATCCTGTCATGGCTTTGGCCTTTGCAAGCAACATGGATGAGTGTTATTAACTTGCAGTTCTTCAATAATCCTGCTCCCTTGTGATTATGTTTTTTTAAATACATTTAGAGTACGCAATTCATTTTTTTCCAATTAAGAGGCAATTTAGCGCGGCCAATCCACCTACCCAGCATATCTTTGGGTTGTGGGGGCGAAACCCACCCAAACACGGGGAGAATGCAGACTCCACATGGACAGTGAACCCTTGTGATTATGTTGCTGATTATTTGTTGCTGTCTTTTCTCCTGCAAGGGCCTGTGAGGTGCGAGCATTAGGGCAAGTGCCGTCTGTTATCCTGTTTTCGCAATCAGTGGCAAAATTCTCCCCCAACGGCGCGATGTCCGCCGACTGGCGCCAAAAACGGCGCCAATCAGACGGGCATCGCGCCGGCCCAAAGGTGCGGAATGCTCCGCATCTTTGGGGGCCGAGCCCCAACATTGAGGGGCTAGGCCGGCGCCGGAGGGATTTCCGCCCTGCCAGCTGGCGGAAATGGCGTTTGGTGCCCCGAAATGCGGCGCATGCGCGGGAGCGTCAGCGGCCGCCGACAGTTTCCCGTGCATGCGCAGTGGGGAGAGTCTCTTCCGCCTCCGCCATGGTGGAGGCCGTGGCGGAGGCGGAAGGGAAAGAATGCCCCCACGACACAGGCCCGCCCGCGGATCGGTGGGCCCCGATCGCGGGCCAGGCCACCGTGGGGGCACCTCCGGGGTCAGATCGCCCCGCGCCCCCCCCAGGACCCCGGAGCCCGCCCACGCCGCCTGGTCCCGCCGGTAAATACCAGCTTTGATTTACGCCGGCAGGACAGGCAATTTCTGGGCGGGACTTCGGCCCATGCGGGCCGGAGAATTGAGCGGGGGGTCCCGCCAACCGGCGCGGCCCGATTCTCGCCCCCGCCCAATCTCCGGTACCGGAGACTTCGGCGGGGGCGGGATTCACGGCGGCCAACGGCCATTCTCCGACCCAGCGGGGGGTCGGAGAATGACGCCCCAGATTCAGCCGATTACGAGGTTTGTAGTCTGTGTACAGTTTTGCTCCTTTCATTTTATGTGCAGTTACCCTTGCGGTTAAGGGAGGGGAATGTATTTTAGACTCCCTTGTCTTGTTGATAGTAAAGATGAATGGAGCCACAGCAGGATGATGGGTGGATGTTTGGTATGGAGTTGGGTGGTAGGGTAAATTATGTCCTCACTGAGATTGATGATAGTCCCCTGGGCAGATTATGTATCCTGAGGCGGAATGGGTTCCTTCCGTCTTTTCCTTGTTCTTAGGAAATGAGTAGGGTGCATGCTAAGATGGGCTCAGTTTATCCTTGATTGATTTGTTGTTTGCTCCTCGGCCAATTCAGGCATAATTTCCTTAAGGTTTTTTTTATTTCTACTTGTTACGCCACTCTGGGAAAGTGCACAGTCAATTCCAGCCTGACGTTCCCTGGAGTCACATCGCAAGTGAATTAACTAATAACTCTTATCAAAATTTCCTAAGTGTTTGGCCCTTGGCAGCCCAATAATTACAGTCACCAGTTTGTAAGTTGAAACAGAATTACTGTTTATTTATACCAAGAACTACCATGAAATATGCAGTAAATACAACTGGAGAACGACAAGCTAATACCGAACACCACCTTTAAATGACCCACCCTCTACCCACACACACAAGACAGACAAACACAGAGGCGTGGAAAGGGGTAAAAATAATAAGGATGAAGGTCAAGATATAAGAAACTTTGCTTCAAATGGTGATTCTTTAGCACGTTTTCCTCACAGCACGCTTACTGATTAAAGTCTCTGTTTTATGGTTGGTAATTATCTTCTTTGCAGAATCATTCATTCAGGGTCCCTGCAGTCTGGAAATGTCAATACTCATAGGCAGAAGGCTTTCTGGAGAGACACTTTGTTTCTTATCAAACTTAGCTTTCAACTTGAGGTTCGCCTACAGGCCTATATCTTTCTGTAGAGACACTTCATTTCACTTCAAACCTTGCTTTCAGCTCGTGGTTTGACTTCAGCCTCTGCAATCTCAAGCGAGCGACACACAGACTTTCTGGAGAGAGAGTCAGCCCTCACAGTGGTCTTCTGAGCGAATTAATTAGATCTTTCTGGAGAGAGTTAGTTAGATCCTTTCATCCAGGCTGCGGAATCAAAAGTGAAACCAAAATGAAACCTCATGGTACTGAAAACATTCAAGTGGTATAATATCCAATCACCATTTGCTACCGGGCAGAGCACAGCTTTTTGGGCCCTTTCATTGGCCAGCAGTCAAATCAATCAAACTGAGTCATCACTGTCACTGGTCAGTCTGCAATCACCAGTCTAAAACAGCACAGCCTTCCGGACTCCGCTGTTTGAATTAAAGGTACGGGTCACTGCTTCCTTCTGCTTGAATTAAAGATACAGGCTGTCTTAAAGATACATGTTCATAAATCATCCGTGGATCAAAAATGTAACGGCAAAAAATAAAAGAAAGGGGAAATAAGGGAATAAACATATCGCCATTGGGCTCTTTTCGAGGATTCAACACCCTCCTAATATCTGGCAGCTTCCCACTAATTTCTAGTGCCATCATCTGGAACTCTCTCTCTTTTGCCTTTTCCTCTCTTTCTAGTTCCAATGCCCTCATTTTCATCACCATTTCTTTTCCTCTTTCTTTCTGTCTCAGCTTCTTTTCTATTTGTTTTTGCTGCATTTCCAATTGTGGCGTTTGTAACTGGATTTTAGCCGATTCTATTGATTGATTCCATGGTCCAGGCTGTGTTTCTTACATTTCTTTCAAATTTAAATGTTGAGCAATCGCATCAACTATCTTCTTAGCTCAACTGACACCTCCATCTCTAATGTACCTCCCAATTCGACTAACTTGTCTTTGTGAAGCTCTTTTAAATAAACCAGAGATAAATCTTCCACCACAAGAAAACTCGAAGCAGCTTCCAGAGCCATCCTGTAATATCACTACGAACCTAATGTGTATTTCAATTTACATTGTAATCCAAACTTGGCCATCTACCATTCCAAAGATCTCGGATGAGCCCCCAAATTATGTTACTCCACCCTGGACTAGTGCAGGGTTAATTCCAGCCCCACATGCTCCAGAGTCTCATCACAAGTGAATTAAGAAATAATTCTTCGAAAAATTCACGAAGTCTTTGGCCCTTAGCTGCCTAATAATTACAGTTACCAAGTTTGTGACCCCCCTCCTGGTTGGGAGACACCTTATTTGAGGAGTTTTTTTTTCTCTTTTTTATCAACCAAGATGGGCCTGCACCAGGGAATACGAACCCAGAGTTCGGTCCTGACCCTTTGTTATCCTGTGATCCACTTGTGGTAGTTCCCTGTACTTCTTGTTGGGAGGCATTGATGGTACTGTAGCCATCTGGGATGGCCACTTCCAACTCGGTACAGAGAAACTCGCAAAGCGTGGCGGGTAAAGTGGACAAGCCAAGACTCAGGCAGGCTCAGAGCCTGAAATGCATATTTGCAAGCAAGAAGTCCAGACGGTATCGAAACTCCGTCCAATTAGCATTTTAATGGGGCCAATTAGCATTTGATGGCCCACCTTCCCCAAAACAAAGGACTGGTACTCAAGTTACCTGGACAGTCCCAGACATTTCGGCGCCACTCCCTGTTCAAGGGAAACACAAACAACGGGGTCAGTGACCGCTTGGGACACGCCCAGCCATCCAGATCCCCACCCACTTATTGGCTAAGGAATCGAACGGAGTGATCAGGGATCACCCAATTAGTAAGGCCCAAATCGAAGGACTGCCCAAAAGAGCGCGAAAACCCCCCGAGTATAAGAAGAGTTTGCCATATGTTCGCTCTCTCTTGGCCTTGATACCCTGGTCATGGCCATTGCCAATTGTAGCAACACCAGAAACGAGTCCAACGCCTGCTACCAGACGGATGAGCCCAGCTGAGCAGCAGTTACTCCTTCGAACCCGAGAGATCCAGAATTGAACAGCGGCCACTGTTTTCTGACCTAAGCCGGGTGCCCGAAGTTAAGTACAGGTTGTCTTAGTAATAGGTGTAGTTAACGAGTAGTGTTTATGTTGCATGATTGATTGTCCGTAAATAAAGTACCTTTGACCTTGAACTAACTAACTGGTGTTTGGTTCTTTGATCGATAGCCGGATGAAACTTGTGGTGGTACCATTCAATACCTGGTGACTCTAAGCATTCAGACATAGATGACATAAAAGGAAGGGCAAACTCACTGATTGCCATAATTGGAACAGAGCCACAGAAAAGTCAGAATAAAAGAAAAGGCAACAGTCCTGATCATATTCTGAATATATAGCTGTTGGCCCTCTCTGTATAATTGCATGGAAGTATGCTGGTCCTGTACTGGACCTGAGACTGTGGTTATGTTGCCTTGTTTGGCATATATGTAACATCCATTTCGAACTGGGGATCTTTTGAATTTTCTTAATTTTTTTTGTTTATTTTTTGGATGGGTATAATGAATCTGTAATTGAATCCTGGAGGGGTGCAGATGGGTCTGGTATCCGAGGGAAGGAGGTGGTGGTGTGTCATTGATGCCTCTGGCGGTGCTGGGGTTGAGGGAGATGTTTATTGGTGTGGGCCCAAACATGACGTGAAAGGTTTATCCTGAACTCTCGTGGTAATCACGAATAATCGCCACATGGGACAGTGTGCACCATTTTGCCATGTTTTCATGGCTTTATCCTGTTTCACCTGTATTCTCAGAGGTATTGAGTTATGTCTTACGATTGTATTGACCTAGTTGTATTGCTGTTCTCCTATTCCCCTCTGTATCCTTGCCTGTTGAGCTGTTCTTTTTCTTGCAGTGCTGTAGAATTCCTGTGGTTTGTAGTATTGCCAGTTCCATCAGGTGCCGCCTTGCCAGAGTGATGGCGTAAACCACACCCCCAGATTTCCCGTACAACAAGTCCCAGAAAATCTGGTCTGAAAACTCAGCTTTCAGTCAGAAGCTGACATTCTGGAAAATTGTGGTGAAATTCCATCAAATTTGAAATCACGCTTAAAACCTGGGAATGCAAGACTATCTGGCAACTCAAACTGCCATTGATGTCCATGGTCAACCGTGTCAACTGTCAATATTTTATCAACTCTATCTGCTCTATTGCCTCTTTTCTGAGCAGGAACATTTTCTCAAATTTGTATTCAGAAGCAAACCACAATGATGAATTTAATGTGAGCCAAGAGTACTCAGGGAGCATTACAAATTTGTTTGAAGTGATAATGGAAAAGGGTGCACTCATTATTTCCAACTCATCAATAATCAAATACTGGCCCTGATTAATTGATTATAAATATTTCACCTGAATGACTATGAACAATGAAACATATATGCTATAACTGTTAACTTAGATTTCATCACATTGAAGGAGCTCTGGAATTGACAGTTTGGCTGATAAAATCAACAGAAATTAATCAAACAAAGCAAAGTGGCAGCAACCCATATTTAGCTGCAATGTTTGATTAATTTCTGTTGATTTTATCAGCCGAACTGTCAATTCCAGAGCTCCTTCAACTGGGCATTAAGATTTAGATTTTGAACAATGAAGGTTCTGTGCCTTAAGCTGTCAGGTATCTATTTAATTACAGACTGGAAATAGAGCATTGCATAGGCTATAAATATTCAGATGTTGTGCAGTACAAATTGTTGCTTCATTAAAGGAGGCCATAGGCTTTGAGGCTATAGTAACAACTGCTTGTTATTTATTAGGACCGACATAATAATAGATCCTGAATGAAGGATCATGAAACACCAAAGCCAGGATTTTCCCCCCATGATCATGGGAATGAGAGGTCATCCCCCACAGCACACATGAAGAGGGTGACCCAACCCCCCAAATCAGATACCCTCCAGGCCCCCCCCCCGCCCATCAGACCTCACCATCGGACCATGCATCGGACCCCCTATCAAACCCCCCCATCAGACACCCCCATCGGACCCCTATCAGACCCCTCCAACAGAGCCCCAAGAGAGATTCACAATGGAGACCCCCATCAGAGACCCCCATCAAAGACCCTGCCTGAAAGTTTAAGAGCAATTCAGGCAGTAGGGTGAAAAATCACTACATTTTCACTTCCTCTTTTCTTACATCTGCTGCCTCAGGCAAAAGTGTTTAAAGCAGCAGCTGTTCTAAATGTCAGAGGCTTCCTTGAAAATCCAGTATACCTCAGAGGACTTGAAATCCCTTGACAGCCTTTGAAATGCAAATCTGCCATTCAATTTCATGCAGGAATATATTGCATTGACCAGTGATTGACAGTTTTATTACTCTCGAGATAGCTTCTTGGTGGATTGTTGATCTATATTTCCCTTCACGCTTGAATGCACTCCATTACCCTGCTTTGATGCTAACCACAATATTTATAAACACTATTGCTATGACTGACAGCATCTCACCACATCAAAAGGAGCTGAATGGGGCACTTCCATCAGCTGGCAGGGCGGAAATCAGTCCGGCGCGGGCCTAGCCCCTCAAGGTTAGGACTCGGCCGGTCAAGGGGCGGAGGATTCCGCACCTTTGGGGCGGCGCGATGCCGGACTGATTTGCGCCATTTTTGGCGCCGGTCGGTGGACATCGTGCCGATTAGGGAGAATTTTGCCCGTGGTTGTTTTTGACCGATGCAGACGCGATGGACCTTTCTGTATCGTAGACCTCTATGAATCTATGATTCTATGACTCTACGACCAGGAGAAGAAAGTGTATAAGAACACCACCACCTTACAGTTCTCTCCAAATCATCATCCTGACCGTGAAATACATCACCCCCTTGTGATTTCCACCCTGGGACTAAGTCTCCAACTGCTGTTCACCCTATCTATACCCCTCATAATTTTATAAACTTCAGGGGCGGAATTCTCCGCAATCGGCGCGATGTCCGCCGACCGGCGCCAAAAACGGCGCGAATCAGTCCAGCATCGCGCCGCCCCAAAGGTGCGGAATCCTCCGCATCTTGAGCGGCGAGCCCTAACCTTGAGGGGCTAGGCCCGCGCCGGACTGATTTCCGCCCCGCCAGCTGACGGGAAAGGCCTTTGGCGCCCCGCCAGCTGGCGCGAAACTGACTTTGCCGGGCGGCGCATGCGCGGGAGCGTCAGTGCATGCGCAGTGGATGAGGTCTCTTCCACCTCCGCTATGGTGGAGACCAGGGCGAAGGCGGAAAGAAAAGAGTGCCCCCACGGCACAGGCCCGCCCGCCGATCGGTGGGCCCCGATCGCGGGCCAGGCCACCGTGGGGGCACCCCCCAGGGCCAGATCGCCCCCCCAGGACCCCGGAGCCAGCCCGCGCCGCCTTGTCCCGCCGGTAAGAGAGGTGGTTTAATCCACGCCGGCGTGACAGGCATTCCAGCAGCGGGACTTCCGCCCATCCGGGCCGGAGAATCCCCGGGTGGGGCCCGCCATCCGGCACGGCGCGATTCCCGCCCCCGCCGAATATCCGGTGCCGGAGAAATCGGCAACCGGCGGGGGCGGGATTCACGCCAGCCCCCGGCGATTGTCCGACCCGGTGGGGGGTCGGAGAATCCCGCCCCAGGTCTCCCATAAGCCTCCGTCTTTCTAGGGCGAACAATCCCAGTTTATTCAATCTCACCTCATAGCTAATACCTTCCATACCTGGCAACATCCTGGTAAACCTTTTCTGTACTCTCTCCAAAGCCTCCACATCCTTTTGGTAGTGTGGTAACTAGAATTGGATACAGTATTCCAAATGTGACCCAACCAACGTTCTATATAACTGTAACATAATTTGCAAACTTTTATACTTGGTGCCCCGTCCTATGAAGGCAAACATGCCGGATGTTTTCTTTACCACCATTTCCACCAGTGCTGCCACTTTTAAGGATCTGTGGGCCTGCATGCCCAGATCTCTCTGTGTGTCTATGTTCCTGATGGTTCTGCCATTTATTTTATAGCTCCCACCTGAATAGGATCCATCAAAATGCATCACTTTGCATTTAAATCTGCCATTTCCCCGCCCAATTTTGCAGCCTATCTATACCTTGTTGTATTCTCTGACAATCTTCACCACTATCTGCAACTCCTGCAATTTTAGTATCGTCCCCCAAACTTGCTAATCAGACCCGTTACATTTTCTTCCAGATGGACCAGCCCCATCTCCAGCAGGTCCTGCAAGGCACAAGTCAAAATGCATGATTAGACCGCGGGCCGGGGGCGGGGGGTCAGCATGGGGGGCCGGGGTGTTGGTGGTGGAGGGTGAGGGTGATGTGGGATGAGGGTGGTGTGGGGTGAGGGTGGTGCAGGGTGCGGGTGGGGTGGTGTGGGGGTGGGGTATCGACACACGTGCCATGTGGAACTGCAACTCAGCAAGGTCTCACTTCCTAGCTCTTGGCCGCACTCCACCTCGCTGACCTCCCGTTCCTCCGGGCCGCCGGTCACTTCCTGGGCCCTCTGTTCTGCCGTCGTAAGGGACCAGGGTTAGTGCCGGGGACACAGTGCTGCCTACACACCCTGGCCACCCTGAGGAGGTTGTGGAGTTTCTTCTGGAGCTGCATGCCAGTGGGGGCATCATTGCCCACGGCGCTCACCAACTTGCCACCTGCGCCCAGGCATGATAGATGGCCAGGGTACAAGGTCATCTGCTGCTCATCCATCGCATCCAGGAGAATCTCCAGTTCCGTGTCCATGAACCTTGTTGGCTGAGATGGTGTGTGCGGGGTTAGAGTCGTTTATGCGCGGCTGCAGCTTGTCAGCCTCCTGAATGTCAATCATGGATCCGGCAAATCCAGCACCGTTTTCATTAGAATTGATTGTGTTTCACATGGTGCCAATGCTAGCCCATTAAAATTAGCGGAATCGGTGCAGGTGTCGCGCTGATTTATCTCACTTAGTCTCAGAAACGGAGAAACTAGCCACCTATCTCTGAGAATCTTTTCCAACAATTTCACTATCACTGACGTCAAGCTCACTGGCCAATAATTACCCGGGTTATCCTTGCTACCCTTCTTAAACAATGGGACAACAGGGCTATCCTCCAATCCTCTGGACCTCATGTGGCCAATGCGGAAACAAAGATTTCTGTTATAGGCCCATCGATTTCATCTGTTGTCTCCCTCAGGAATCTGGGATAGATGCCATCTGGACCTAGGGATTTGTCTACCTTAATGCTTTTTAACACACCTTAATGCTTTAACACACTTCCTCCCTCGTAATAATGATTTGTTCGAAAGTGTTCACATGTCCCTCTGAGACACCACCAATCAACATGCCCCTCTCCTTTTTGAATATTAAGGATCTTGCCTACTTCCTTTGGTTCTCCACATAATTTCCCTCCTTTATTCTTGAGTGGACCAACTCTTTCTCGAGCTACCCTCTTGTTCCTAACATACATCTAAAATGCCTTGGGGTTCTCCTAATCATGTCTGCCAAGGATATTACGTGACCCCTTTTTGCCCTCCTAACTCCCTGTTTGAGCTGTTTTCTACTTTCCCTGTATTCTTCTAATGCTTTGTCTGTTTTTAGCTGCCTTGATCTCATGTATGCATCCTTTTTCTTTTTGACTAGACTCACAATTTCTCTGGTCATCCATGGTTCCTGAATCCTTTCCTCTCTTTCCTTTTATCGGTACATGCCTGTCCTGTACTCCCATCAACTGCTCCTTAAAAGACTCAAACATGCCAAATGTGGATTTACCCTCAAACATCCACTCCCAAACAACAGCCTCCAAATCCTGCCACTCTGGCTGTAGTTAGTCTTCGCCCAATTTAGCACCTTAACCCTAGGACAACACTCGATCTTTTCCATGAGTATCCGAAGGCTTATGGAATTGTGGTCACTGCTTGCCACATGTTCCTCCACTGCAACTTTGAAGACCTGGCTGGGCTCGTTCCCTGGTCCAGTATAGCCTCCTCTCTAGTTGGAGTATGCACATATTGTTCCAAAAAAGCTTCCTAGACACACTTAACCAATTCCTCACCATCCGGACCCCTAGTCCTATGGGACTTCCAGTCAATATGAGGAAAATTAAAGTCTCCCACAACAATAACACTATTATTTCTACATCTATCCAGAATCTGCTAACATATCTGTTCTTCAACTTCCCATGGGCTGTTGAGAGGACTGAAGTACACCCCCATCATAGTGACTGCTCCCTTCCTGTTTCTGAGTTCTACTCATAGGGCGGGATTCTCCAATAATGGGGCTATAAGACCATAAGACATAGGAGCGGAAGTAAGGCCATTCGGCCCATCGAGTCCACTCCACCATTCAATCATGGATGATTTCAACTCCATTTACCCGCTCTCTCTCCATAGCCCTTAATTCCTCGAGAAATCAAGAATTTATCAACTTCTGTCTTAAAGACACTCAACGTCCCGGCCTCCACCGCCCTCTGTGGCAATGAATTCCACAGACCCACCACTCTCTGGCTGAAGAAATTTCTCCTCATCTCTGTTCTAAAGTGACTCCCTTTTATTCTAAGGCTGTGCCCCCGGGTCCTAGTATCCCCTGCAAATGGAAACAACTTCCCTACGTCCACCCTATCTAAGCCATTCATTATCTTGTAAGTTTCTATTAGATCTCCCCTCAGCCTCCTAAACTCCAATGAATATAATCCCAGGATCCTCAGACGTTCATCGTATGTTAGGCCTACCATTCCTGGGATCATCCGTGTGAATCTCCGCTGGACCCGCTCCAGTGCCAGTATGTCCTTCCTGAGGTGTGGGGCCCAAAATTGCTCACAGTATTCTAAATGGGGCCTAACTAATGCTTTATAAAGCTTCAGAAGTACATCCCTGCTTTTATATTCCAAGCCTCTTGAGATGAATGACAACATTGCATTTGCTTTCTTAATTACGGACTCAACCTGCAAGTTTACCTTTAGAGAATCCTGGACTAGGACTCCCAAGTCCCTTTGCACTTCAGCATTATGAATTTTGTCACCGTTTAGAAAATAGTCCATGCCTCTATTCTTTTTTCCAAAGTGCAAGACCTCGCACTTGCCCACGTTGAATTTCATCAGCCATTTCTTGGACCACTCTCCTAAACTGTCTAAATCTTTCTGCACCCTCCCCACCTCCTCCAGACTACCTGCCCCTCCACCTATCTTTGTATCATCGGCAAACTTAGCCAGGATGCCCCCAGTCCCATCATCTAGATCATTAATATATAAAGAGAACAGCTGTGGCCCAAACACTGAACCCTGCGGGACACCACTCGTCACCGGTTGCCATTCCGAAAAAGAACCTTTGCCTTCTGCCTGACAGCCAATCGTCAATCCATGTTAATACCATGGGCCCTTATTTTACTCAGCAGTCTCCCGTGAGGCACCTTATCAAAGGCCTTTTGTAAGTCAAGATAGATAACATCCATTGGCTCTCCTTGGTCTAACCTATTTGTTATCTCTTCAAAGAACTCTAACAGGTTTGTCAGGCACGACCTCCCCTTACTAAATCCATGCTGACTTGTCCTAATCTGACCCTGCACTTCCAAGAATTTAGAAATCTCATCCTTTTGCCAACAACCGAGGTTAGGCTAATTGGCCTATAACTTTCCATCTTTTTCCTTGTTCCCTTCTTGAGCAGGGGGGTTACAACAGCGATTTTCCAATCCTCTGGGACTTTCCCTGACTCCAGTGACTTTTGAAAGATCATAACTAACGCCTCCACTATTTCTTCAGCTATCTCCTTTAGAACTCTAGGATGTAGTCCATCTGGGCCCGGAGATTTATCAATTTTAAGACCTCTTAGTTTCTCTAACACTTTCTCCTTTGTGATGGCTACCATATTCAACTCTGCCCCCTGACTCTCCGGAATTGTTGGGATATTACTCATGTCTTCTACTGTGAAGACTGACGCAAAGTACTTATTTAGTTCCTCAGCTACTTCCTTGTCTCCCATCACAAAATTACCAGCGTCATTTTGGAGCGGCCCAATGTCAACTTTTGCCTCCCGTTTGTTTTTAATGTATTTAAAGAAACTTTTACTATCATTCCTAATGTTACTGGCTAGCCTACCTTCATATTTGATCCTCTCTTTCCTTATTTCTCGCTTTGTTATCCTCTGTTTGTTTTTGTAGCCTTCCCAATCTTCTGACTTCCCACTACTCTTTGCCACATTATAGGCTTTCCCTTTTGCTTTGATGCATTCCCTAACTTCCTTTGTCAGCCATGGCTGCCTAATTCCCCCTCTGATAACCTTTGTTTTCTTTGGGATGAACCTCTGTACTGTGTCCTCAATTACTCCCAGAAACTCCTGCCATTGCTGTTCTACTGTCTTTCCCACTAGGCTCTGCTCCCAGTCGATTTTCGTCAGTTCCTCCATCATGCCCCTGGAGTTACCTTTATTTAACTGTAACACCTTTACATCTGATTCTACCTTCTTTCTTTCAAATTGGAGATTGAATTCTACCATATTATGATCACTGCCTCCTAAGTGCTCCCTTACTTTAAGATCTTTAATCAAGTCTGGCTCATTACATAACACTAAGTCCAGAATGGCCCGTTCCCTCGTGGGCTCCATCACAAGCTGTTCCAAAAAGCCCTCCTGTAAACATTCAATGAATTCCCTTTCCCTGGGTCCACTGGCAGCATTATTTACCCAGTCCACCTGCATATTGAAGTCCCCCATGATCACTGTGACCTTGCCTTTCTGACATGCACTTTCCATTTCGTGGTGTATTTTGTGCCCCCGGTCCTGACCACTGTTAGGAGGCCTGTACATAACTCCCATTATGGTTTTTTTCCCTTTGTGGTTCCTCAACTCTACCCACACAGACTCCACATCATCTGACCCTATGTCATTTAGTGCTATTGATTTAATTTCATTCCTAATTAACAAAGCAACCCCGCCCCCTCTGCCCACCTCCCTGTCTTTTCGATAGGTTGTGAATCCCTGGATGTTTAAATGCCAGTCCTGAACCCCCTGCAACCATGTCTCTGTGATGCCTACCACATCATACCTGCCAGTCACAATCTGGGCCACAAGCTCATCTACCTTGTTCCGTACACTGCGCGCATTTAAATATAGCACCTTTAATTCTCTATTGACCGTCCCTTTTTGTATTCTTAGTGTGGTGGACCTTGGTTTACTGAGCCTTTCCATACACTGTGTCATATTTTGTGGGATGGGGACTATCGTAACCTCTCCTGAATTTTGTCTTTTCGTGCTTTTTTGTATTCCGAAGCAGCTATGCTTCCCACTGATTACTTCACCTCTTGGTTCCCTGACTTTCCCTTCCCCCCCAATCTTTAGTTTAAAGTCCTATTGACCACCCTATTTATTCTTTTCGCCAGAACACTGGCCCCAGCTCGGTTCAGGTGGAGACCATCCCAACGGTATAGGTCCCCCCTGTCCCAAAACTGATGCCAGTGTCCCATGAAAAGGAACCCCTCTTTCCCACACCACTCTTTCAGCCACGTGTTAACTTCCCTTATTCTTGCCTCCCTATGCCAATTTGCACATGGCTCGGGCAGTAATCCGGAGATTATGACCCTTGAGGACCTGTTTTCTAATTTGAATCCTAGCTCTTTATAATCTCTAAACAGGTCCTCTTTCCTAGACTTGCCTATGTTGTTGGTACCGACATGGACCACAACAACTGGATCCTCCCCCTCCCTCTCCAGTATCCTTTCAAGCCGGTCAGAGATGTCCCGCACCCTAGCACCGGGCAGGCAACATACCATGCGGGACTCTTTATCCTGCTATGTCCCCACTCCAGCGTGAAAAGCGGCGCCATCCACTCCGGCGTCAATGGTCCCCGATAATGGGGAATGCCCCCCTTCCTAGGGGGCTAGGTTGGCGCCGGAGTGGTCCCCGCAGCTCCAGCCAGCGCGGAACGGCCAGCGTGATTCCGTGCATGCGCGGAATGGCCGGCGTATTTCCGCATATGCGCGGGGGTTCCCTTCTCCGTGCCGGCCCCCGGGCAATATGGTGGAGCCATACAGGGGCCTGGCGCGGAGTAAAATAGGCCCCCATTGAACCAGCCCACCCACCGATCGGTATGCCCCGATCGCGGGCCAGGCCACCGTGGGGCCCCCCGGGGTCGGATCCCTCCACCCCCTCCAGGATGATCCCCGCAGACTCACCATCCGGGTCCCGCCATGTGGGACCTGAGTAACCCACACCGGCGGGACTCAACCAAACTCGCCGGCCACTCAGACCATCGGGGGGAGGGGGGGTGGTGGGCACTATAAACGGGTCGGAGAATCCCGGCCATAGTGTCTCGCTACTTGATTCTTCCAAGGTGGCCTTCCTCTGTACAGCTGTAAGATGTTCTCTAACTAGTATTGTAACTCCCCCACCTCTTTTATTTCCCCCTCTGTCTCGCGTAAAACACCTACATCCAGGAATATTTAGCTGCCAGTCCTGTCCCTTTTTTAACCAAGTCTCCGTTACCGCAACCACATCCAAGTTCCGTGCATGCATCAACGCTCTAAGTTCATCTGTATTACCTGTTATACTCCGTGCATTGGAGCAAATGCATTCTAGACCTCCAGGTCCACTGAGTTCGCCCTCCCAGCCTGTCCTTTCTCTTAGCCAGCCTGGCCCTGGTATCATGCTCATCCTCAGTCTCAACACTTGCTGGCTTACTGTTCTGATTCCCACCCCCTTGCCACATGAGGTTAAACCCACTCGAACCATACAAGCAAACCTCCCAGCCAGGATATTGATGCCTCTCCAGTTCAGGCGTAACCCGTCTTTCTTGTACAGGCCCCAACTTCCCTGAAAGTCATTCCAATAATCCAAAAACTGAAGCCCTCCCTCCTGCACCAGTTCTTTAACCACATATTCAGCTGCATTATCTCCCTGTTCCTCGCTGGCACATGACACGGGGAGTTATCCTGAGATTACTACCTTAGAGGTCCTGCTTTTTAATCTTCTACCTAACTTCCTAAATTGCCATTGCAGGACCTCGCTACTCTTTCTGCCTATGTTATTCATGCCAATGTGGACAATGATCTCTGTCTAATTTCCCTCCCGTTTTAGGATGCTTTGTACTCACTCAGAGACATCCAGGACCCTGACACCAGGGAGGCAAGCTACGATCTTGGTGTTCCTTTCACGGCCACAGAAGCGCCTATCTGTGCCCCTGACTCTTGAATTCCCGACCACTATTGCTTTGCTATGCTTTGTACCCCCCGTCTGTGCAGCCTTCACTCTGGCCACTGCTGCTGCTGTCCCTTAATGGAACTTTCCCCTCATCAGTATCCAAAACAACATACTTGTTAGATAGGGGAACAGCCATAGTGGACCCCTGCACTGTCTGCCTATCCTGTCTGGCGGTCACCCATCTATCTTCCTGTACCTTCGGGTGTGACCACATCTCTGTAGCTATTATTTATAATAATTTCAGGATTGGAACTCCTCAGTGCAGAAAGAGATCGGGATGCCATTTTCTCTCTACCCTCCCACCCCCCCTGACGTGACCCCTGAACCCCCCAAAGCCACAACTCACCTATAAGGGTGTCGCCAGACTCCCCCATACCTCCCTGTACCTGCACAAGGCACTCCCGCAGCAGGAAAAATGCCAGCTTGGCATTGCCAGCCTTGCACCCTGGCAGTGCCCCTGCAAGCTCACAGTGACAGGCTTGCAACCTGCCCAGACACCTTGTCCAGGCAAGCACTTTGGGGCCCCCAATGCCCTCGGAGCTCCGCTTCATCTGGTCCCTGTTTGTGGAGACCAGCACTGGATGGCGTTCGCCCGTGCTCTCTAATTTGAAGTGGTTAGATTCCAACACCTTGGTTAGATCGCAGGAGCGCATATTAGAGTGAGACTAGCTGTCTCACTCTAATATGCATATTTGCTAATAGGTCTCCCATCTATAATGGGCAGGATTCACATCGCAACATCTCGTAAAATTGCATTAGATCTCGCAAGGCGTGGCGAGCCAGATGGATCCCGGAAGAGGGATCTCCCGACATCTCCCAGCATCTAACGGTCACGACACGCCGCACTGCCTTCCGGGCATAACGCGGCCGGTCGATAGCGCCCATGACCTCCCAATTAGACTTAAACACTGGTGTGATAATGCATATAAATTAATAAAGGTCCTCAACAGTTTGTGAGCCCAATATGATTTCTGTTTTGTAGGGTCTCAAAGGGTGAAGTGCATACTTCTAACACGCATGACTCTTCTTCCAATATATGACAAGATTACTTTGGAAAGTATTTCCCCAAAGGATTGCTCCCGCAGTGCAGTGAATGCTCCTGCCCAGCAATTACTTTGTTTGAATTTTTAGACTTCAGAAGTCGCCGAATGCAAACACTCAAACGTAAAGATTAAAGACTGTATGCTGTTGGAGTGTGGGTGTCTGGAATATATAATTACGGGCAGCACAGTGGCATAGTGGTTAGCACAATCGCTTCACAGCTCCAGGGTCCCTAGTTCGATTCCCGGCTTGGGTCACTGTCTGTGCAGAGTCTGCATGTTCTCCCCATGTGTGCGTGGGTTTCCTCCGGGTGCTCCGGTTTCCTCCCGCAGTCCAAAGATGTGCAGGTTAGGTGGATTGGCCATGCTAAATTGCCCTTAGTGTCCAAAATTGCCCTTAATGTTAGGTGGGGTTACTGGGTTATGGAGATAGGGTGGAGGTGTGGGCTTGGGGAGGGTGCTCTTTCCAAGATGGGCCGAATGGCCTCCTTCTGCACTGTAAATTCTATGAAATATCTCCTTGTTTAAATCCTGTGGTGAGACATTTGTTCTTAACTCCTTCCTATTAAATCACAGGAATCGGATGGAACAATCTCCGGGATATACATCTCTGGGACACCTAGGTAGAAGATAGAGTTGTTTGCACTGTAACCATCTCGAATAGATACACAAACCTACTAACCACAAATTATTAAGCGCACTTCACCTTCATCATTCCCTCTTACAGACTGACTCATCAATACAGGTGAACCATCTTCACAAGATCATGTTTTAAAACCATGCTTTAATTGAAATAAAAAATGTTTTTTGAATTTACTGCCTGGAAACCACTGATTCATTTAAAAAAAAGGCAAAACCACATTCCAGTCACTTAGGATCATAGTCAAAGATGATGTTCACATTTGTATCACTGTACCTTCTACATTACAAAAACCATTAATAGATAAACCTGTCTGCAAATCTGTATCAGGAACACTGACCTTGAAAGAGGGTGAATTGGGCCATCTTATATCCCATCAGCAAAGTGTCCAGACAACCACCTGGCTCAACTGGGTGGAGGTAAATCGTTAGACATAATTACTTGGGTAACGGGACATTGGCGGAACAAAGTATTCTTAGCCATGAATTAATCACATTACAATTGGAATATACTAGCCATGACTTTATATGGCTCACTAGGCAGTTGGATAAAGAAGGTCATGCGACAAGGCTATACTCTGAGTCTTTTAAGCACCTGCTTACTCTGCCAAACTAGGCAATTAACTGAGACATGAGGAAAAGCACTCTTAGTAGGTTCCTTCTTTCTCTCCCTCCAAGCAGCTTGCATGTTTATGAACCCTATCTGTTGAGTGGACTATCCAGGTGCCTCAGACATACATTTTAACAAGAACTCAACCCTGTATTGCTGTCCCCAGAAGAACACATGAATCACCTGCCTGCAACTTTAAACTGCATCGCCGCTAAGAATTATGGCCACCGAGTTCATCCTGAAGCCAACCACTTCACCAACATTCCAGAATTGTATCCCCCTTTATTTAATTATTTAGTCTATCTTCTTACTATCAACTTAGTAATCTATTTGCATATGCATGAACTTCGATTGTGTGCGAAAGTCAGAGCGTTTTTAAATTATCTTTACTGGGAGCAGCTAAAGTGTAATAAAAACTGTCCTCTTATTAAAAACTCAATAAAACTATCTGATCGTGTATTTTATTTTTTTTAAATATATTTTATTGAAAATTTTTTCCCAAACAACAATTTTTCCCCTCTTACAAAACAAACGTAACAATACAGAAATTTTTAACAATACACAAATAACAAAACCCCATTATCTTTTGACCTTAACTAAACTAAAACCCCCACCCCCACCCCTCCCCCCTCCCCCCTGGGTTGCTGCTGCTGGTCATCTGTCTTCCCTCTAACGTTCCCCTAGGTAGTCGAGAAATGGCTGCGACCGCTTGGTGAACCCTTGAGCCGATCCTCTCAGGGCAAACTTTATCTGCTCCAATTTAATGAACCCCGCCATATTGATCGTGTATTTTATGATCCCAGCATGAACACAGTTCAACACTCGCTGAATTGGGAAATATATATTTTTGAACCAAAAATCTGTTGCACTCAAACGAGGTGTGGGAAAAGTGGGGAACAACAATTCGGCATCAAAACCATTCCTTCAGTTTCCAAGTAGCAGATATTAAATATTTTCCAATAAAAATGTTCCAGCGCAAAAACCCTTAATGTGTTCATCTAGAACTTGTCTCTCTCTCTCTCTCTCTACGATGTGAGCAGAGATATTAATCCACTCATTTTTAGTGACTTGATGCCCACGGGCAAACTGCAAAGAGGAATTTCAAATGCAAGCATTAAATATTCTATTCTATTGTATAATAGCATCACAGCATCGTTTCCGGGCCACTGTATTTAGCTCATGATTTTGAGGCTGTGGCTCTCACAAAAAAAAATGTTTCTTTCAAATTTTCAACCTTTCACTATAGTGCTCAGCTTAGGTAAGATTCAGAAAATTAAGTAATAAATGTACCAAAGCACATTTACCCGTACTTTATAAACTGTGAACAGATCATCCTCCTCATCAATAATTCCGATGTCTGAAACATTTTCTCAAGCCCTTCTGAGAATCAACCTATCTTAAGATGTCATAAAGAAGGACATTTGAAGCTCTGAAGTTATATATTAATAAACTGGTAACTACTTGAAGGATCACGATGAAAGAGTAGGAGAGCGAAACTAATTGGCTGGCCCTTGTCAAAGAGCCAGCAGAGGCTGGGTGGGCAGAGCAGCCTCCTTTTGTACTGTATCTTTCTACAATATACAGTGAAAGATGTTATCGGGTCCAGACGAGTTACCATCTGAAATCACAAGACATCAAAGCCTTGTGTGTTTCAAAAGCAGGCCTGTGAAATGTTACTGCCCCAACAGCGGCTTGTTATTTTACATTAACGGAGGTTCTCTGCCTCCTCCTGTGGAGTTGCAGTATCTGCCTGCTACTTTTGTTTTATCTCACCTCGCCTCTAACGCAGCTTCTCTTTGCGCTGAAGAGTCAGTTAGCAGCTTTGAGTGGTGCACCATCCTCCTCCCCGGTTTGGGGGAAACTACTGGTGAGGTGCTTCACAGGTCATCAATTCTCTGTCTAATATGGTCTTCGAAAGATACTTAAAAATCAGTCCAGCAGGCAGGAAGTCATGTGTCTGCTGTATCTGTATTTCCCAGAAGCTTGCATGACATTCATAACAAACTGGTTGAAATGCGGGGCACTCTTTCTTGCCACGCTTAGCTTAAACCTGCGGGCTTTAAGAAGAACAAAGGTGCAGCATAAACATTCCCTCTCGGAATGGTGATAAATTGTGGCAGCAAATAACCAACTGAAGGCTGTTAATCGTTTCTTTTCTTTGTGGAGGGACATTTTCTCAAACATTGGTTGATTCTCATTGCATTCAGATCAATGTCGAAGGCCTTAACATCAATTAATTAATGTAATTACGACTATAGTGTCCAAATTAAGTGATTTGAAATGTACCTGAAAAATCATTTACTGATTTAATTGTTAAATGTAACCAATCAACGTAAAAGTCAACTGGGATAGTAATCTATCACTTTCCCATCGATGTGAACCAACTTTGATTATGCCTTGGGGCAAGGCTTCAGGGTCAGATTGATATATTAATGTTGCACAACACCAAATAAATGAAACGTGAGATTGTCTCCCATCTGACACCTCTTTGTTTGCAAACAGGCTGCAGTAAAATTCCGGCTCAGTGCAATCTCAAAAGAGAGTGATTATCACTGAACAGAGAACTGACTGTAGTTGGTAGTATAAGTTAGGTCATCAAGCTTTGCATTGCTTTACACCCGGCGTACAAATAGGCCTAATATGAATGCTTTGCCCAAATACTAATTGCCATAAATGAATAATGTTGTCTGACAGGAAAATGCAAACGAATAATTCATAGAATAGAATCCCCACAGCGCAGAAGGAGGCCATTCAGCCCGAGTCTGCACCGACCCACTGAAAGAGCACCCCTCCTACAGTTAGGCCCTCACCCTATCCCCGTAACCTTTTGGCAATTTAGCATGGCCAAACCACCTCACCTGCATATCTTTAGACTGTGGGAGGAAACCAGAGCAGGCAGAGGAAACCCACTCAGACACTGAGAGAAAGTGCAAACCCCACACAGACAGCCACCTGAGGCTGGAATTGAGCACGGATCCGTGACGCTGTGAGGCAGCAGTGCTTACCACTGTGCCGCCATGCCATCCTCTGTTCTCTTGTTTCGTAAAGCACAAGTCTTCAAATATATTGAGCCACTGCAATAAGACTTATTTAAACTGAAGACACCTTTTGTTTCCCGTTAATTGTGTGATACATTACTGGGACAAAGTATGGTGTGCTGACGAATTCAAATTTAATGTGAGAAACTAGTGTTGGGTTGTTTAATGACAAAGGAAGCCAGAGGTAGGAAAGGAAAGGACTTATTGATTTTTAACAATAATCTGCCCACAGCAGTAACTATCTACAATCACAGTCCCTATTGAGATAACCAACATGCCGGTCCCTGCTCGGGCCGGCTTTTATGCTCAGTTCGAATGAGCCCTAGCTGGGTGGGCCTCTGCCCCGTACCTGGGAAGCTCATTCTCCACAAGCCCCATGGGTAGATCAATAATGCTTTCCCCATGGGCCTTGTGGGGGTTATGACAAGTTGCATACATGATGCAAATCAGGTAGGTAGTGGATGGGGCTGCCTGATGTCAGCCGCAATGCATTTTGATTTCAACCTTGAAGGTGAGCTGACCATGTGTGACTGGGAGTTTGCACCCTTAAAGATTGGTTTTCAAGCAGGCCCAATGTTTATTTAAAGAGAACTTACAACTACTGAAGCAAGATGCACATTAAATTTGACAACATATTTTGCAACGATCTTTGAAACTTTCTGTGACAGAGATTCCCGCAGGGGTTCCCCAACTCAATGAGACAGCAGGGGCGAGGGAGTGGGGCAGGGGTGAGGGTCTGAGACAGATCTTCCAGATCAATGACAGAAGAGGCAAATCCTGCAGCAGGTCTGGATAGGTGTATCACAGAATATTACCATCAGAAACATCATCGCCAGAACATGAATACAGTGGCAGTCCACCCTCCTCAAATACTTTTTAAAAATGTAATTAGGTATATAGCTATTAAATTAGCTCATGACACTCATTACCTAGCATCAGTTGTAAGAAAGGCTAGTTGGGCAAGATACTAAAGGCACATAAGCTTACCCTTATGATTACTTACCTCAGTGTGTGGAAGGTGAAAGAAAACATGAATTATGTTCTATTTCTCTAAAGTACTGACTTTATGAGGACCAACAGTGTAAGTCGTGAACCAATCTTCTTCGCTCTCAAACATTTTTGCGTGTCAGGACCATTTCCAATTCCAATCCTGCTCAAGAGGCAGCCAATTAAAAGGCTGTCTTTGTGTTCACCATTCAGAGGCCAGGCACCAGGTGTAGGAGAGCCAATCAGAGGGGTGGAAGTGAAGGGAGGCCAGCGGCCGCACTGATACTGGTGCTCACTGCTCAGGTATATGGAGAAAGTGAGGGCAGCACAGAATGGAGGAGCAATAGCAACGGTGGAAAAGGTAAAAAGGTAGCCACAAAAGGATGCTCAACACACGCTGCTCCAGCCAGCTGCAGGGGATGAAAGCAAGTCCCAGCAGATGACTTGAACAATTTGGCTCCTTTTAAGTAGTCTTCGTATTTATCTGTCATGTTGCTGTAACCTCCCGCACCGCTCTCGTCGTCAGTGAGGCGTAGCCACAACAGGTGTCCCATGTGGGAATATAACATCATAGTGCCAAAATTGTGGATAATTTAACTTTTAACTATTTAATTGTCTACCCACAGCTGCCAATGGTAGCCCACCTCAGGGAAAAGAGTCTTATGTGTGGGAGAAAATCAGGGCACGTTTATTATTGAATTTGCCCACTCCCACCAGCTGTAAAACCTCCTCTGTGGGGCTGGGCAAAATCCAGTCAAGTATTTTCTGTATGCTTAAGCAAGTTGCCAAATTAAACACTGCACGAGTGAGGAAAGTGACTTGACTTATGTTAGCTTTCCTTATATTTCTCAGATTTTTTAGCGCAAACAGTAAAACTTTCTGTATTTAAATAATTAGGACCATAGAATTCCTCATGTGCAGAAGGAAGCCATTCAAATCTGCACCGGTCCTCTGAAAAAGCATCCGACCTCGGCCCACTCCCCCGCCCTATCCCCATTATCCCATTACCCCACCTAACCTGCACATCTTTGGACGCTAAGGGGCAATTTAGCATGGCCAATCTACCTGGCCTGCACATCTTTGGACTGTGGTAAGAAACCAGACCACCTGGAGGAAACCCACGCAGAAAACATGCAAACCCCACACAGACAGCCACCCAAGGCCGAAATTGAACCGGGGTCCTGGTGCTGTGAGGCAGCAGGGCTAACCACTGTGCCACCATGCCGCCAATTGCCGATTGCTCCCAGTGCTTTTAAACTGGCCACATGTTTTTATATATTGGGCAACATTTTCATTGGAAGGCTATTATTTAGGTTGTCAATAAATACAACTTATAACATTGCCTCTTTTATCTCATTTTCATGCTATGATATTTCAAGCCGGTGGATGATAATCAAGATTCCATTTCAAATGTTTCAAATACTTTATCTATATACCCAATAAATAATAAAGTTTAAAGAAAAGAAAACAGGATTGATTCCTTCATAATCATTAGAAATATACACGTTGCCACATCTTTATCATGGGAACTGCAACAAATTGAATAGAAAAGTAAGGATAATGCCATACTGGTCTAGACTTTGCTGCAACAATAAGTGAGGCAATCATCACTTGTTCTCAGTACAGGACATATTTGCCGTTAACTTCTGGCATCAGCACATACATAGTTAAACACAAAGGGCAGGATTGACCATGCAACCCGCCATGTGTTTCGCAGTGGCAGGGGACGGCCCGCCATTGACTAGTGGCAGGATTGACCGGTCCCGCTGTTGTCAACAAGGTTTTTCCCATTGAATGCACCCTTTGCCATCGTGAAAACGACAGCAGCAGGACCGGAAGATTGGCGTGGACAGCCGGAAAATTCCAGCCAAAAATCCTGATGTTACTGTCAGTGATACCGAACTCTTCCACAAGGGGAAGTCTTCATAGGTAATCTCAGAATTGAAATGACGATGTGGCGGGAACCTGGGTTACTTCCCATTCATTCCACACAAAAGATGCCTAAAAAGGTTCAAACAAGTCCATTCAGCAGGAAATGAATTTGTAACAATGTAATTCATGATAATTACAGAGCAGCCTCTCTGCCCCGCCCCCCCCCCAAAAAAAAATATTTTTCCAAGTGTGGAGTCTCAGTGGATGTAGTTAAGTGAATTATATTGTTTTGAGCAAAGTGTCTGAAATAGTTGGACTTTGTAATGACAAATTAATGTTAAGAATTATTGTAATAAAAACTGCAGATTTTAGAAAGAAATATAATTTTATTTGACTTTTGCTGCTTGTCTCTTTTATCTTTTTCTGTTAGTCACATCTATATCCCTCAAGTTTCAATTTGCTTTCTCTACATGAGTTAAATCTAATTTATACTTGTTACTGTATACTTCCTGGTTTGGACTTTGTCCACAGATCCCCTATAGAGGACACCATGCTGGAACAGATGCGTGCTGACTGGATATCTCCACTCTAAAGCTGGTCAAATCTGTGTGGGCAAGTGTGAGTGCAGTGAACAACAAGCACCATCCCTTTGATGCTGAGCCCAGAATCCAAGCTATTACATATCGCCATTCATTAGATTTTGTTTTGAATTGAATCACAATAATCCGTCATTACATAACCCAACAACTTCAGAGCAGTACTGAAAATAATATCATTTATTTAAATACACCACGGAGATTGGTTCTCATACATGCTATCTGTCTTGCAGTTAATCAGTGGCTGCTGTTCTGGTTTATAAGTATCACTGCCGCAGTACTATTATAAAGATTCATAGAGACACAGGTTTTATTTTTCCATTTCATTGAGGTGTTTTGTTAATTCCCACAGCTGGAATATTTTTATTTTGTTCTTTCATACGACTGTAATGATTGTCATGGCTTAACTCGGAGAAACATAGCATTGTTTTACCAACAATTTCTCATAATAAATAAACAGTGCTACGATACGCAACGTGACAAGCAATGTGACAGATCAAATTGTAGCTTTACGTCACTTGAATTGTTAATTGCCCAATGATCAGCACCAAGTCAAGCTAAGGTCACATTTAATGAAGTATAAAAATAGCATACATTCCACATCCAATTAGGAAACTAGCAATAAAAGGCCCTGCAGCTGAAGAATATCAATAATGTGTAACATGACTGAATTACAACATACTATGCCAGAAGCTTAGCTAAATGGCTAAAAACAGCTGTTTACTGTGTTTCTTTGGAGGTTCCTTCAATCATCTGTTAAAGCTACAGTGGGAAATCCACAGAATACCAGAGAATTTCAGAACCACTATATTTAAGCTATCCTGCCTTCCTTTCAACAAAGAAAAATATAAATTATATAAAATGCTAAGTTCTGTCATTGTTCCATTGGTCAAGCCCTATGCCAACATTGTAGGCATTTCTATATTAAAGTATATTCTAAACTGGTGATACCCACCTTGTTATGTTTTTAATAGCATTTTCCCATTAATTTGGTGGACTGTCGGGTGGATTTTCCAAACCCGCTGTGGCATGTTTATTGGCGGTGGGAGGGGGTCGGAGGCAGTTGGAGGCATCCAGAATCATAGAAGTTATCAGTGCAGAAGGAGGCCATTCGGCCCATCGAGTCTGCACCGGCTCTTGGAAAGAGCACCCTACCCAAGCCCACACCTCCACCCTATCCTCATAACCCAGTAACCCCACCCAACACTAAGGGCAATTTTGGACACTAGCATGGCCAATCCACCTAACCTGCACATCCTTGGACTGTGGGAGGAGACCGGAGCACCCGGAGGAAACCCACGCACACACGGGGAGAACGTGCAGACTCCGCACAGACAGTGACCCAAGCCGGGAATCGAACCTGGGACCCTGGAGCTGTGAAGCAATTGTGCTAACCACTATGCTACCGTGCTGCCCAGAATATTGAGAAGGATTTGTGAATTGCCAATCATTACAAGGGAGGTATTGGATATTGAAGCAATATTGATAGCTTGGGAACAGGCCATCTTTCTGCCCATATTCAGAATGGTCTCCTGTGTTCGAGGTCTGAGTTACAAAGGAAGACGAGAGAAACTTGAATTTTTGTCTGGAGAAGAATTGTCTGAGAAATGATCCGATAGAGAGATACTAGATATAAATTGGTATGGGAAATTTAGTACAGAACTACTTCATATTGAAGAGTGCATTTAAAATGTGGGAACACAGATTCATACTGCTGAAAGGTCATATGAAGGCAGCAAATGTTTCTTCATGTGGAGAGTGATCAACACTTAGAATGGATTTCTCGGCAGTGTGGAAATACTGGAATCATTCAAGAAATATCTTAATTTGGCATGTGAACAGTGTGATATTTTCCTGGGTAAGCGAACTGAACAAGCCAAATGGTATTTTTCGTCTAAAAGTATTTTCTGATGCAACGTATCAGGGCTGTATTATGTAAATTATGGCTGCGATTTAATGGATTCGCCCAGGACCGCGCTCGCCAGCCCCTGGCAACAAGTGACAGCATCAGTTAAACCTTTCCTGCACAACCAACCGCACTCTGATCACAGCCATGCTGCCGCCTCGGAGACCAGCCCCACGCTTTTGTGACGCTGACCTGCGACGACTGTTCGACGCGGTGCAGGCCGGAGGGGATGTCCTGTTCCCTGATGTCCAGGAGGGACCAGCCACAGGCAGCCACTACCGCCTGGGAGGAAGTAGCAGTAGCCGTAAGCTCGGGGAGCATGACCAGCAGGACTGATACCCAGTGCCTTAAGAAGGTCAAGGACCTCCACAGGACCGCCTGGGTGAGTTTGCACCAGACTCCCGACGCCGCCACCCCCCCCACCACACCGCGCCCCCCCCCCACCACATACTCTACCCCCCATACCCCGCATCCCCCCCATACGGCCCATCACCCAATCCCCCTCCCACAGCCCCCAAACCCCACTCCAGGAGTAACTACGCATGCATCTAATGATGCACCCCCTCTATGTCGCCGCAGGAGAAATTGGCCAACAACCGATGGGAAAAGGGCCAGGCGGACAGAGGGGTGACATACATCAGAGCCTCACCCCCTATGAGGAACGGGCCCTGGAGGTCACGGGGGTGGCCGAAGACAGATTGGTCACCAACGTGGAGGTCGGCGCGCAGCGCAGAGATGAGGATCCACCGGCTGCTGCCCAGATGACCTGTCACATGAGAATTGTTAATGCCATACCGACTGACCCATCCCTTCCTCTGACCATATTTTTATTCTCCTACAGGACCTCCGGCCAACGGCGACAGCCCATCCGGGGTGTTTTCGTCCCTCCCACCTCCCGTGAGAACACCTCGGAGCAGAGGTCAGAGCATGCCATCATAATAGCCGTGGCACAGCTGTCATCCCCACGCTCCACCAGCACAGAGACATGCACATCGGTGGGCAGTGGTAGCGGTCAGGCTTATGGGGCATAATCTGGTGAGCACCACACAGTTGCAGATGCACATCAGGTGGAGGCAGGAACCCCCAGGCGAGACAGCAGTCGGAGGTCTGCTGGATCCCAGGACCCAGCTGGGTCCCAGCCAGGTGCTAAGCTTCTGGACCAGGTTTACCTGGAGCTGATGCAGTCGATAGGTTGCAGCCGTGAAATTCAACGGGGGATGCCAGCGAACCTCCAGCAGGTCCATAGCCAACTGGAGGAGTCCCAGCGGCTACATGTACAGGAGATGGCGCTGGCAATGTATGGCACCCAGGCCAACACTGCTAGGGTGACGGCCGCAGTGGAGAGCCTGGTGCACGATGTCAGCAACATGAATGAAGGTGTCCAAGGTGTGGCGCAGTCGGTGACGGCCATGGCTGAGGAACTCGGTAGAATGTCCGACTTGCTGGGGGATGTGACCCAGTACCAGGCAGATCTTTATGAGGCACTGCGAGACATGTTCCAGTCTCAGATGGGAATAGTCGAAGTCCAATTTGTTTTTTTCCAATTAAGGGGCAATTTAGTGTGGCCAATCCACCAATCCGGCACAACTTTTTGGGTTGTAGGGGTGAGACCCACGCAAACGCGGGGAGAATGTGCAAACTCCACACGGACAGTGACCCGCTGGGATCGAACCCAGGTCCTCGGTGACGTGAGGCAGCAGTGCTAACCACTGCACCACCATGCCGTCCCTATATGTATCAGAAATAAGGGGAGTTAGAATCCAATAAAAAAAATACAAGAATATACAGTTAAGTGTCCTTGATTGTCATTGAGTCATAGATTTTAACGCTGCAGCTGATTTAGTTAGCTGGTCTGTTGGATGCGGTCACACGTAGAGATGTTACGATTATTACGAGCTCTTCGTTCGCTGGTAGGTTTCTGCTAGAGTTGGCTTCACAAACCAGGCAATGCACTTATTCCAATAGAGGGAGCGAGAGCAGCCTTCAGCCGGTTTCTTCTGCCAATAGCTTTCTTGACACTGCCTGTGTTACTCGCAATGTCTCTCTAGTGGCTGGGCAGCCTTGCATTCAAATACTTCATCCATTGGGTATTTCCAAGAGGTTCAGGGTGTCAGTGGCAGCCGTTGTTTCAGTATGCAGCATTTTGCATTTTTAACGTCTCTTTTTTCGACTGTTATCAATTTCGTTGGGAGTCTGGATGACTGGAAATGTCTCTCTCGTCACAATCCCCTGAGGGTGATTTATTTGTTTCTTACTGTCACCTTGGAATGTGGCCTTCCTCTGTCTCAGTTCAAACTGCAAAATTCCCAATTTGCTGAAATTGAAAAATCAAGAGGAGCAGGGCCTTGTAACAATTTTTGTCAGTAAAGTGTAACTGTAGGAGCAATAAATTATTGATAAAAACTTTGACTCTTGCGCTGAAGGTATTTTTTCATCAATAGTCACAACACGCAATTATCATTGAACAATACCTACTGTTTGCTTCCCCAGGACAGAAAAAGTCAACAGTAACCTGAGTTAATGTACATAAACGTGGTTCTATTATTGCCCCATTATTGCCTGAGTAGATCGCAAACCTCATCTCAAAGGTCTCCTTTCCAGAAATTGACATCTCTAATAATACAAGCAGACTTGTATACTTTAAGCACAATGTGCATATCGTCCTGAATGTGGTCTGAACACTCATTAAGGGGAATAAAAGGAAGCAAAATGACTTCAATGAGCCAAGAAGCAAAAATAAATTAAAGTTAGTTGTTCAGGTTGTATTACAATTGTGCGATGAGATGAAAATTGGATTTGAACAAGCTGTAAAAAATTCCAACTGAAGCTGCTGCCAAATGCGAAACAACAGGGGAGCATCTTGCATGGACCTACTGCTAAAATCTATACGGCTCATCATTCACTGACAAATCTAACTATGCACAGTAACCTACATTTTCTGATTGAAATCACTCAATTTATGTACACAAACCAGACAGCCCTAATAGGAAGAGTAGATAGAAGTCCATTACACTTGATCTCCATGCACTTCACAACAAATAATATTTATGCAGTGCCTCAACCGTGGTAAATCCTAAGGCAATTTAAGACTGGCGGATACCAGTACAAGCATTAAAAAATGTCTCCCTCTAACAGGAAGGAGCTTTATATACATATAGTTATTTGAGAACTTGAATGTCATTTGTGACATTGCTCAATATTCTAGTCTTCAGACTGTTGTTTCTCGATCATGCCCATACATTGGGTACCCAGACATTCCTACAGTTGATAAATACAGAAGGTATTGGAAATGTTGCAATTAGACTAAGTGACTTTTGATCTTTCCTTCATTGTTTACTTCCCCTTTTGCTCCTTTTTTCCCTTTGCATTTGAGTTGCCGTGAGATTTTGAGACAATTGTTCTATGTTCCTTTGCACCCAGAACTATCGCCTCACCGATAATTTACCTCAAGGGAATTATCCCTTTTTTGAGGTGCTTGGAAGAGACAGAAGAATGCCAGGCAGGCAGCCGGTCTGAGAGATGCTCTGCTCCCACATTGCTAACTGAAAACCCACATTTGTATTTAGAAATGAACATACTTCTCTTTGGCAGGCCAATAATGAAGGTGGAGGATTTTGTTCTAAAAAGGAACTGGGACAGCAGCTTGATTGCAACACTAAGGTAGGTGAATGCTGAAATCTTGGGTGTTTTCTCAAAAGCACCAGAATCACAATAGCGCTGTACGAAAGAATAACTGGCAAACATATTTTATTTTCATCTGAAATCTACAGGTTCACACTTTAAACATAGATCACTGAATAGCTCTCAGGAGTGAGAATTTCATCCAATTCTTTCTTTGCCCCCCCCACTGCAACAAAAGGACGCTGAAGTGAAACCTAGCTGGAATTAAATTGGTCAGAAGACCATTTCACACAGAAAATTGGGCAAGGTGCAAAATGGGCTGTGCTACGTCTGAAGACCAATTCCCCTCAGAACTTCTATTACAGCCACTACTGGGATTGGTTAATAACACAAGTCAAGGATTTTACCAGCTCATTACTGCTTTAAGCAATCGCAGCGTGATACACAGTTTGAAAAAAAGTCACTCTTAATTAAGAAGTAAAAATCATAACTGTCTTTTAGTTAATCCGCCATCCATCAAAGAGGCTTACAGCTGTCGAAATAAGCTTCTTGCTCAAGTCAATTGTCGACTTTCATTGACATCCTCTCTTTCCATTGAGATATCCATATATTATTGCAATATTCACACATCTTTCCATAAAATGACTTGCTAATAACATTTAGTAAAATGTTACATGGCTTGTGTCCACTGTGTTTGTTTGGCTTACAAATGCTTTAATGGAGTTTAATTGTAAAAAAAAATGATGTTCAAAGATGTTTAAAAAATTTTTTTCAGAATTCTACAGATGATCATTTCATATCATCGGTTTCTGTGCAAATCCCTAACATTTAGTAAGGGCAAGAGAGAAGAGAACAAAAAGTGATGGTGTCATAATATCCACTCATATAGACAATGAGATGCAGACAGGCAGTGATTGACACACAGGGGGCGAAATTCTCCCGAAACGGCGCGATGTCCGCCGACTGGCGCCCAAAACGGTGCCAATCAGACTGGCATCGCGCTGCCCCAAAGGTGCGGAATGCTCCGCATCTTTGGGGGCTGAGCCCCAACATTGAGGGGCTAGGCCGACGCCGGAGGAATTTCCGCCCCGCCAGCTGGCGGAAACGGCCTTTGTTGCCCCGCCAGCTGGCGCGGAAATGACATCTCGGGGCGGCGCATGCGCGGGAGCGTCAGCGGCCGCTGACAGTTTCCCGCGCATGCGCAGTGGAGGGAGTCTCTTCCGCCTCCGCCATGGTGGAGACCGTGGCGGAGGCGGAAGGGAAAGAGTGCCCCCCCAGCACAGGCCTGCCCGCGGATCGGTGGGCCCTGATCGCAGGCCAGGCCACCGTGGGGGCACCCCCCGAGGCCAGATCGCCCCACGGCCCCCCCAGGACCCCGGAGCCCGCCCACGCCGCCTTGTCCCGCCGTTCAAAAGGTAGTTTAATCCACGCCGGCGGGACAGGCAATTTATCGGCGGGACTTCGGCCCATCCGGGCCGGAGAATCCAGCGGGGGGGCGGGCCCGCCAACCGGCGTGGCCCGATTCCCGCCCCCGCCGAATATCCGGTGCCGGAGACTTCGGCAACCGGCGGGGGCGGGATTCACGGCGGCCAACGGCCATTCTCCGACCCGCTGGGGGGTTGGAGAATGACGCCCCAGATAACCAATGAACACACACGACACATAACAATCAATCACCAGACAGGACACCACCACTATAAAGCACACAGGGCATTAAGACTCTCCCTCGCCCTACAGGACACAGCTATTGAGATAGTAAGAGTGCACCAGCCAGTGAGCACTATCACCATGAGGTAGAGAGTTAGTCTGGTCAAGCCAGTAGGAGGTTATCAGTTACATTGATAGAGTGTCAACTCACAGCAGACTATGTACAGCAATCAGGAAGTTCAATAAAACAGTGTTGGACCATCTCCTGTGTCAGAAGCCTGTTTCTAGTTTCACTGCATCCAGTTGCAGTCAACGTTGAACCAACTTACTTAACACATCATATGGTAGGGCTGGAAAAGGGTGCCACACAGGAAAATGTGAAATCTAATTCATATGTTTTATTTCCTTGTTCTTTCATGGGATGTGGTCATCATTGGCAACACCGGCATTTGGTATCAGTCCCTAATTACCTTTGAACTGAATGGCTTTTTCAGCCACTTAAGAGGCAAGAATCAACCACACTGCTGTAACACCCACCTGTGGAGTCACAAGAAGGCCAGACAAGAGAAGGAGCGAGTTAAGGCACTGCTGTTCTTAATCATTGACTCTTTGACATATAAAGCTGCATGAATCAGTACTGGCAGGCCCTCAGTAGCTCTATGGCTTTAGGTCTTGCTGAGGAGATAAATAAGAATTTTTGTTCAGGAGCAATATGCACCTTCCGGCTCCTCAGCAGGTTTGCCTGCTGGATGTTGCCTGCCATCAGGTTTGCCACTGCACTCACTTTCCCAGAGCAAATAAAGTAATTAAGCCATTTCTGACAATGGGCACAGATCCTTCATACAACACTTCATCTACTATCATTCTTAGCAATTTTAATCCATCTCTGATGGTCTGGGAATGTGGCCTTCCCTTGACATCCTCCAGAAAGAGGACCTCCCTTCTTTCCCTCACAATTCAAGGAGGACCTCCAGGTTAGTGACAACAAAGTGAGGGGTGACCTTTCCCTGTGTGTCAGTCCTGCCCTGGGTGCCATCCTTCCCCATCACTTCTACAGCCATTCCTTCAGTCAAAAGCCAGCTGTGGTTGTTTTAAAGGAAGGTGTCACACTCTCAATTCTGCCTCCATTCTCACCTCTGTGGCTGCCAGCTGGCCTCCTAACCCATCCTCCAGTTAATTAGCATCCGGACTCCATGGAAATCGGGCCGGGACGCAGGAAAGGACTAGACATCGATTTCCCAAATCCAGAAGAAAATTCAGCCCCCAGTGAGGGATTCTTTGAGTAATGGGTCTTCCAAAGGTCTGGCAGATTGTTTGCTGTAGATTCTGTAAAAATACGGGAAGGAGGTGGTGTCGTGGTTTTGTCACTGGACTAGTAAACCAGAGACCCAGAGTAATGCTCTGGGATCCAGGTTCAAATCCCGCCACTGCAGATGGTGAAATTTGAATTCAATAAAAATCTGGAATGAAAAGTCTAATGATGACCATGAAACCATTGTCGATTGTTGTGAAAACCCATCTGGTTCACTAATGTCCTTTAGTGAAGGAAATCTGCCATCCTTACATAGTCTGACTTACATATGATTCCAGACCAATAGCAATGTGGCTGACTCTTAACTGCCCCATCAAGGGCAATTAGGGATGAGCAATAAATGTTGGGCCAGCCAGCGACTCACACGTCCCATGAACGAATAAAAAATAAAATAAAATATATGCCTATATATATGGGGCTAAGACATCATATTCCATATTTTTCAAATAAATATATACATATAATATACACATATATCAATATCCTCAAGGCTAATTTGTAAAGTGTTAAATACTGGACAAAGACTTATAATAAAATGGCTCAAGCTATATATATCTGCGACTCGGAAGAAAAGGAGCTATCAGGCAGGATCAAAGAAGATTGCATTTCTTGGGCGAAATTCTCCGGAAACGGCGCGATGTCTGCCGACTGCCGCCCAAAACGGCGCCAATCAGACGGGCATCGCGCCGCCCCAAAGGTGCGGAATGCTCCGCATCTTTGGGGGCCGAGCCCCAACATTGAGGGGCTAGGCCGGCGCCGGAGGAATTTCCGCCCCGCCAGCTGGCGGAAACGGCTTTTGTTGCCCCGCCAGCTGGCGCGGAAATGACATCTCGGGGCGGCGCATGCGCGGGAGCGTCAGCGGCCGCTGACAGTTTCCCGTGCATGCGCAGTGGAGGGAGTCTCTTCTGCCTCCGCCATGGTGGAGACCGTGGCGGAGGCGGAAGGGAAAGAGTGCCCCCACGGCACAGGCCCGCCCGCGGATCGGTGGGCCCCGATCGCGGGCCAGGCCACCGTGGGGACACCCCCCCCGTGGTCAGATCACCCCGCGCCCCCCCCCAGGACCCTGGAGCCCGCCCACGCCGCCTTGTCCCGCCGGTAAGGTAGGTGATTTAATTTACGCCGGCGGGACAGGCAATTTATCGGCGGGACTTCGGCCAACCCGGGCCGAAGAATCGTGCGGGGGGGCCGCCAACCGGCGCGGCGTGTCCGCCCCCGCCCAATCTCTGGTGCCGGAGTCTTCGGCAACCAACGGGGGCGGGATTCACGCCAGCCCCCGGCGATTCTCCGACCCAGCGGGGGGTCGGAGAATGTCGCCCCTGATCGCTGAAGAACCCTGAACAACTTTGGTTGCAGAGCCCAAATTCAAAGGGAACTCTGCAAAGGCCATAAGCCTTTCATAAATCAGGCCTGGTCAACCAGGGCAGATTTGGCTGCTTGGACAAAGGACCCCAGAAGCTCCCTTTATGTCTTAGTGGTTAGGACAATAGCAATCTCAGGGACTAAGATGAAGGGATCCACACCATTTGTCAAAGCCAGAGTGGAAAGGGAGGAGTCATGTGACATGAATCCTTAGATGCCTTGTGGAGCTGAAAAGCTCAGTAAGCCATTTTTGCCATCCGCAAGCAGCAGCACAGAAAAGGGGATCTGTTCAGGTTTGAATGCTTTGTCCCATCTACACTGTTTCCACTAGACCTTTCATACCATTCCTACAAGACTAATTCATCTCTACAAGCCTATATCTTCGTGGAAGTTAGCTGTACTAGAAAAGTGAATTATCCAGCATCAGTTTTCAACCTGCTGAACACGATGAAGGACTATAATTCTGGACTCTGGACTCGTGAAAGAATAATTTTATTTTCTGTGGTCTTTGCCTTGTAAATCTTTGATTCTCTATCTCTCCTTTCCTGTATGAGAGAAAGGAAGGCAATGTTGCTACCCTCCTCTCACTTTTGAGTGCACACAAATAAACTAACCCTCTGAGTTAATCCTATCTTAGATTTGCCCTGAGGTTATTAATAGAAAATTGGATCACACCAAAACTGAAAGGAATGTACCACCGTTTAAAGGTGGAAATAAACCAAAACATCTTTATGTTTGTGGATGGGTGATGAGGGGAGAAATTCAGGTTATTTAAATCAACCCCGAAGAAATCAGGGCTGTTTAAATTAATGCCCTCCTGTCTGTAACAACTATGATAGAAATAAATTAATTTGCTAAAATAAATGTATATACATTTATTCTGGACTCTGGACTCGTGAAAGAATAATTTTATTTTCTGTGGTCTTTGCCTTGTAAATCTTTGATTCTCTATCTCTCCTTTCCTGTATGAGAGAAGTCACGCACATAACCAGTAAACCTTACAGGCTGAATTGTCACTGTGTCAGGATGGCCTGGGAACCCTTTAAAAATTCTGATTCCAGGATTCCTGATCCCATTCATAGGCCGGCTGAATTTCAGGAGTGCCTTCAAAGATGCTGATTGATTTGGATCAAAAGCACACACCCTGAAGTCTCAACCTGGCCAACACTATTGCAGACATATTAATAATCTTTATTAGAGTCACAAATAGGCTTACATTAACACAGGCAATTAAGTTATTGTGAAAATCCCCTCGTCGCCACATTCCGGCGCCTGTTCGGATACACTTAGAGAGAATTCAGAATGTTCAATTTATCTAACAGCACGTTATTTGGGACTTGTGGGAGGAAACCGGAGCACCCGGAGGTAACACACACAGACACGGGGAAAACGTGCAGACTCCACACAGACAGTGACCCAAGCTGGGAATCGAACCGGCTCTCTGGCGTTGTGAAGCAACAGTGCTAATAACTGTGATACCGTGCCCCACATTGACATGTCCTACTCCTTCACAAGTTTTATTGAATTTGGCCAGGTGTTTAAAGAGTCATGATTCACAGTGCCTCAGAACTCTAGTCTGCGGGAGGGGACTTTTTGAAAGGTGATTTCCACCCCCAACGACTCATCAGCACCATATGCCAAACTATGGTGCTCCATTCACCAATGGTCCCTCATACAGGGCATTGGTAAGACCACATCTGAGTATTGTGTACAGTATGGGTCTCCTTATTTAAGGAAGGATGTAAGGATTACATTAACACTGCACTGTCTGTGCGGAGTCTGCACATCCTCCCCGTGTGTGCGTGGGTTTCCTCCGGGTGCTCCGGTTTCCTCCCACAGTCCAAAGATGTGCAGGTTAGGTGGATTGGCCATGATAAATTGCCCTTAGTAACCACAATTGCCCTTAATGGTGGGTGGGGTCACTGGGCTATGGGGATAGGGTGGAGGTGTTGACCTTGGGTATGGTGCTCTTTCCAAGAGCCGGTGCAGACTCAATGGGCCGAATGGCCTCCTTCTGCATTGTAAATTCGATGAAAATTCTATGAAGTGCGTTGGAAGCAGTTCAGAGAATGTTTACTAGATTAAACCCTGGAATAGGAGGGTTGTCTTATAAAGAAATGTTGGACAGGCTAGTTTTGTATCTTTTCATAACCTTTTAATAATCTTTATTGGCACAAGTAAGCTTACATTAACACTGCAATGAAGTTACTGTGAAAATCCCCTATTCGCCACATTCCGGTGCCTGTTTGGGTACACAGAGTGAGAATTCAGAATGTCCAAATGACCTAATAGCACGTCTTTTGGGTCTTGTAGGAGGAAACCGGAGCACCCGGAGGAAACTCACGCAGACACAGGAAGAACATGCAGATTCCGCACAGACAGTGACCCAAGCCAGGAATTGAACCTGGGACCCTGGTGCTGTCAAATAACAGTGCTAACCAGTGTGCTACCGTGCTGCCTGCTAAAGTTTAGAAGAGTAAGAGGTTACTTGATTGAGACATATAAGATCCTGAGGTGTCTTGACAGGGTGGATGTCAAGAGGACGTTTTCTCTTGTGGAAGAATCACGAATTAGGAGTCATTGTTTAAAAATAAGGGGTAACCCTTTTAGGATAGAGATGAGGAAAGCATTTTTCCCTCAGAGGGTTGGGGGTCTTTGTAACTTTTTCTCAACAGGTGGTGGAAGCAGAATATTTGAATGTCTTTAAGTTAGATAGATAGATTTGTGATAAGTCAGGTGGTGAAAGGTTATCGGGATAGGCAAGAATGTGGAGTTGAGGTTAAAATCTGATCTACCATGATCTTATTACACGACAGAGTAGGCTCAAGGGGCTGAGTGGCCTACTCCTGCTCCAAATTCATACGTCCTTATGTTTATGCCCCCTGTGCTAAGCTATGGTACTTCCATGCCCATTGATCCATTACACACTGTATAGAACCAATTAACCCTATATGCGCATGTGTAAAAAAGGTTCTAAAAAAGTAATTCCCATCATGTTATAAGATCTCTGCCAGAATTCTCCAGCCATTGCGCTTACATTTTCCCTCCGGCAGCGCACCCTGCGGCGTGGATTGGTTTCAATGGGAATTCCCATTGACAACGGTGGGAATATAGAATCCTGCTGCCAGTGAATGGCTTGCCACCGAGAACCACCCGTCTGGGGAACCAGAGAATCCAGCTCCTCATTTCACTGCAGGGCAATAAAAGTATCACTCATCCAGACCTTTTAAAGTATCAGTAATAAAAATCGCAAGCACTTGAAACCACTTAGCTTTGTTATAAAAAATGTTGTGAAATTGACGGCAGTGATCACAGGGCCATGGTGTCAATCGAGCAATGTTTTCTCTGGGGTTCAGGGGTTTCAGCTGGAGTAATATATTTTGGGACTCTCAGCCAGGCCTCATTATGGAAGCTTGGCTGAAGGCATGAGGTGGCATTGATGGGGCATGGATAATTGAGGGGGGGGTCTGTCTGCTTTTATTTTAACTGGGATGAAGTCCTACAGCAGCAAGGCAGACTGTTTAAATAGCCCGCCTCAGCACATGACAGTCCCTCTGGCTGTCTCCGAACATTTTCCCATATCTGCTGGCCTGGCTCCTGCCTGCCCCACCTATGAGCAAAGATCTCGCCTCTGCCAGCACTTTCAAGGCTGGAATGCCCAGTCAGATCTATATCTTGAGCATATATAATATGATTCTAATTTTATTTTAGAAAGCTATGTTGTGGCCACACACATTCTGAACAAACAAGTTGTTTATGTGAGAGATTTTACATGATTATTGAAGAAATTGTTTATTTTGAGTAATTCATCCAAACCACTGTGTTTTCTTCTTTCAGGGACAGAAAAATGGTGCCAATGAAATCTTCTTGTTTGTGGAGCTTACTGATTCCAGAATCTTCTGTGACATATCGAAATGTATCACCTCTTGTTTTGCTTCATTTCCATAATGCACGTGCATTGGTTCAAATATGTGAATTATTTTTGAACAGAACTGTGAACTTTCATTCATGATACTGCAGGAATACAATTTAACACTGGAGAGACTAAATACCTATTCCTATTGGTCTGTTCGTAACTTCACTGAGTAGCACTGTAGTAAAAGGCCTGTAACGTCCGGCTAGCGGTGGGAAGGCATGGCTGCTGATTTTAATGGGACACTCATTGAGGGCAGGCATTTAAACATTAGGTTTAGATAGAAAACAACAGAGAAACTTTTTTAACAGGTGTTTTAAAGGTATGTAGATGATTTTTAACAGTTTTTTTCTCCTCTTTCTTTTAAACAGGTATTATTGACATTGTGGATTCTTTTGAAGTCATTTGTAATATTATTTTTTTATGATTAAAAGTGATTATTCAGGCCGGCATGTGGCGCAGTGGATAGCACTGGGATTGCGGCGCTGAGGACCCGGGTTTGAATCCCGGCCTTGGGTCACTGTCCGTGTGGAGTTTGCACATTCTCCCCATGCCTGCATGGGTTTCACCCCCGCAACCCAAAGATGTGCAGGGTAGGTGGATTGGCCATGCTAAATTGCCCCTTAATTGGAAAAAAATATCTAATTGGGTACTCAAAAATTTATATTTAAAAAAAGGTGATTATTTAGAAGTGAACATAGGTTTGGTTATTTGGTTTAAATCTGTGAAACTATTTTAATCTGCACTACATTATTAAATAATTTTACGCGGGGAATGCTTTAAAATGTTCGTGTAATTTAGGATATGGTCATAATCTAGCCTGATTTCAGCCATTGGTAAGATTTTAGAGTCCATTATTAAGGAGGAGATCGCGAAGCACTTGGAAGTGCATGGTAAAATAGCACTGAATCAACACGGCTTCTTCAAGGGGAGGTCATGTCTGACAAATCTGTTAGCGTTCTTTGAGGAGGTAACAAGGAAGTTAGACAAAGGAGAACCAGTGGACGTGATTTATTTAGATTTCCAGAAGGCCTTTGATAAGATGCCGCACAGGAGACTGTTAAATAAGTTAAAATCCTGTGGTGTTAAGGATAAAATCCTGGCATGGATAGAGGATTGGCTGACTGGCAGAAGGCAGAGAGTGGGGATAAAGGGGTATTTTTCAGGATGGCAGCCGGTGACGAGTGGTGTGCCTCAGGGGTCTGTGCTGGGACCACAACTTTGCACAATATACATTAATGATCTGGAAGAAGGAACTGAAGGCACTGTTGCTAAGTTGGCAGATGATACAAAGGTCTGTAGAGGGACAGGTAGTATTGAGTAAGCAGGGGAGCTGCAGAAGGACTTAGACAGGCTAGGAGAGTGGGCAATGAAGTGGCAGATGGAATACAATGTGGAAAAGTGTGAGGTTATGCACTTTCGAAGGAGGAATGGAGGCATAGACTATTTTCTATTTTCTAAATGGGGAAATGCTTAGGAAATCAGAAGCACAAAGGGATTTGGGTGTCCTTATTCAAGATTCTGTTAAAGTAACGTGCAGGCTCAGTCAGCAGTTAGGAAGGCAAATGCAATTTTAACATTCATGTCGAGAGGGCTAGAATACAAGAGCTGGGATATACGTCTGGGGCTGTATAAGGCTCTGGTCAGACCCCATTTGGAGCATTGTGAGCAGTTTTGGGCCCCGTATCTAAGGAAGGATGTGCTGGGCTCGGAAAGGGTCCACAGGAGGTTCACAAGAATGATCCCTGGAATGAAGAGCTTGTCATATGAGGAACAATTGAGGATTCTGGGTCTGTACTCGTTGGAGTTTAGAAGGATGAGGGGGGATCTTATTGAAACTTACAGGATACTGCGAGGCTAATCCACCTAACCAGCACATCTTGGACTGTGCGAGGAAACCGAAGCACAGGAAAGAAAGGGCGGGAGGGCAATGGCACAACACCACAGCCCCGGGTTCAATTCCAGCCTAGGGTGACTGCTGCATGGATTTTAATGTTGTCCTTGTGTTGCTTGGGTTTTCTCCGGGAGCTCTGGTTTCCACCCACAGTCCAAAGATGCACATTAGGTGGATTAGTGATACTGAGTTGCCCCTTAGTGTCCAGGGATGTACAAATTAGGTTCTGGTGATAGTGCAGAGTTGATGGGCCAAATGGCTCCTTCTGCACTTTAGGAATTCTATGGTTCTATTCCATGGTTCTAGGAAACCCATTCAGACTCAGGGAGAATGTGTAACTCCACACAGTCACCAAAGTCTGAATTGAACACAAGTTAAACGCAGATTACTGTGGATGCTGGAATCTGAAATGAAAGAGAAAATGCTGGAAAATCTCAGCAAGTCTGGCAGCATCTGTAGGGAGAGAAAAGAGCTAATGTCAAAGCCAACAGACAGAGAAAGTGGGAAATATTTATACTGTGGAGTGAGAATGAAAGATGAGTCATAGCCACAGAAACCCAGGGAAACCGGGTGCTAATGGCCACAGAAACCAAGGAGAAAGAGTGCTAATGGCATCCCCAGAGAGAACAAAAGATGTGAAAGGTCAAACTGCAGGGAAACTAACATCAGAAGATGAACTGTAGATGTGGGGGGAGGGGAAGGAGGAAGCAAAGAGGAGGAAGGTGCAGGAAAGGTGGATAAGATTGGGGGGGAAATTAAATGTGTATTAAGAAAGAAAGAAATGGTAAAAGACTGTTAACATGAAATGAAAACAAATGGGTCGAGGTGGGGTTGAGCTGATCATCTGAAGTTGTTGAATTTGATGTTGAGACTGGAAGATGAGATGTTGTTCCTCCAGTTTGCGTTGCGCTTCACTGGAACATTGCAGCAGGCCAAGAACAGACATGTGGGCATGGGAGCAGGGTCTTTTGTTAAAATGGCAAGCAACAGGAAGGTCAGGGTCCTGAATGTGCACAGACCGAAGATGCTCAGCAAAGCGATCACCCAGTCTGCATTTGGTCTCTCTGATATAGAGGAGACCACATTGGGAGCAGCGAATACAGTAGATCAAATTGGAAGAGATGCAAGTGAAATGCTGCTTAACCTGGAATGAGTGTTTTGGGCCTGGAATGTTAAGCATGGAAGAGGTAAAGGGGCAGGTTTTAAACCTTCTGCATGGGAAGGTGCCATGGGTGATGGGAGAGGTACTGGGTATGGTGGAGGAGTGGACTAGATTGTCTCGGAGGGAACAGTCTCTGCTGAATGCTGACAGAGGGCGTGAAGGGAAGATGTGTTTGGTGGTGGCATCACGCTGGAGTTGGCGAAAATGGCAGAGGATTATCCTTTGCATACGGAGGCTGGGGGGATGAAATGTGAGAAAGAGGGGGACTCTATCCTTGTTCTGGGAGGAAGTGGAGGGGGCGAGGGTAGTGGCGCGGGAGATGGACCGCACACTGTTGAGGGCCCTGTCCACAACTGTAGGAGGGAAACCACGGTCGAGGAAGAAGGAACACATTTTCGAAGCACATTTTTGAACACAGGTCCCTGGTGTTGTGAGGCAGCAGTGCTAACTATCTAACTCGTGTGCCACCAGGATACCTATGTTAAATATGTTTATCAGCTGAACAATGATGTAAAACTACCTCAACTTTTTCAAATTTCTTGCAATAAATAATATTTTTCTATTTGTCTATTTGTAAAGAGGAAGGCGAGAAGAGGGGTGGGAGGGGCGAGGGAAAAGAAGGAAGAGAGGGGGAAAGGGGTGGGTTTTGACATAGCAATTGTTAATGTACAAGCTCAATGTCCGAAAGCAGTAGCTGCTGAAGTGCAGTGTCCTGGCACACATCTCCTCTGACATCATTCTGTGATGTCCTTTGGCAGTACACTCGTAGAGGTGGGTGATTGATTTGCTGCAATACCTGTCAGACAGATAGTTCACATTAGCTTACAGGAGGCTTGCATAGGTCAACTAAGGTATTCAACTTTGTTAAAGCATTTGAAGTAATTATTGAGGCATCTAAGGATGAACATTACATCAGGGAGACTTGTAAACAACTCAGCTTAAAATACATTACAAAATCCAAATGTACTTGAGCTCTGAATCAGCTGGGAGGACAGGCGTGCTGACATTCATGTCCGTGAAGGAGTCATTAGCATCAGTATCGAGGCCATGATAACCCAAAACCAACTCTGCAGGGCTGCCCATATGCTTAGAATGTCAGAGTCCCGGCTGCCAAAGCAAATCTTATTCACCCAACTCAAGGAAGGATCCTGCACAAGAGGAGGACAAAGGAAGCTCTTTGAAGACACCTTGTAGGCTTACCTCAAGAAATGGAACATGGACGTCAATGCCTGGGAGACCTTTGTTCAGAAGAAATCTACTAGGAGGAAATTCCTGATTGATGGGTCACAATTCTTCGAGAATACCCGACAGCAAGAGATGGCCTGGAAAAGGAGCCCGAGAAAGGAGTACCTGTGACTTAGTGTCCAAGGACCGATTCCACCTTTTGGAAACTCCTGCCAAGTGAGTGACGGAATGTTCGGCTCTAGGATCGGGCTCATCAGTCACGCAAGGAACCCACAGAATCCATGGCCAGTAACCCTGAGTATCTGAGGTGGACAATCATACTCGTTAGCGAGTGACCACCCCATTCTATCCATTTTAGTTCATTTAATGAAATTAACAGCCTCATGACAAACCAAAGTTTAAAAAAATATACATCTTCCTTTCATTTTATTTGCATTTCAAACATATTTAGAAACGCTAAATAATAATGATATAAAACATTAACCTACCAACAAAGTCTCCTGATGTCTCCTGCTTCTGCTAGACCGAAAAATTTCGCTGCAAACAAAAAGGTGTAAAAACTCACCTAAAATCTGGGCACGTGGTCCCAGTTAGCGCTGTAGCTGCATTTTCCATTCAGCAGCCCCAAAGCAGAGCAGGGCTTCAAACTGCCCCAAAAAATACTGTCCGGGTGGCCGCGTGCCACCAGCGCACATGCCTGCATTTCCGGGTCATCATGCCAAGCATGTTCGGCACAAGTGACTTAAGTCGCTAGCTGGAGATGGAGTTACGTGCCATAGTATTGCATCATTATGAATCTGCTTTAAATAATTCTATATTATCATTTGTTAAAAATAAATATATATTTTACGATCGATGTGTCATTGCCTTTGGTGAGGTAGCCTTGTCCATTATCAGGACAGATTGGAAAATTATGGGTGGATTATGCATAATTTACAGGCTGCAATGACAACAAGCCAGGTGTCCTCTTTCATGCTTTGGCTTGCAAAATCTGCTCAAAATCTGTCCCCGTAACCCCACCTAACCTGCACATCTTTGAACACTAAGGGGCAATTTAGCATGGTCAGTCCACCTAACCTGCACATCTTTGGACACTAAGGGGCAATTTAGCATGGTCAGTCCACCTAACCCGCACATCTTTGGACTGTGGGAGAAAACTGGAACACCCGCTGGAAAGCCACGCAGACACAGGGAGAACATGCAAACTCCACACATATCACCCAAGATCGGAATTGAACAGCCCTTGGGGCTGTGAGGTAGCAGTGCTAACCACTGTGTCACCGTGCTGCCGTGTGTGGCTCAGTGATGTCATAAGACCAAGGTAACTTGGATCCCAATTTAACTAATTATTTAAAGGAATGTATGCAGCACGGAATTAAAACAAATAAAAATTGGTGATAACTGTCCAATAAAATGAATACCATTCTTAATCCCAATTATTTTTCTGACTAATATTGCCAATCATCACAAACATTTAACGTAAATCAGACTACGCATGCTGAAATGTCATCAGTTTAAAGTTTTGCATTTGACCCTAAGTTCAAAATGAATGGACGGCATCAAAAGTTACAACACTTCTTTGGAAAATGAACCAGATACTTTGGGGACGATTCTCCATCGTGAACGCCGTCGCTTTTCACGACGGCACGAACAGGGCCCGGGCATGACCTATTCTGGCCCCCACAGGGGGCCAGCACGGCGCTGGAGCGGTTCACGCCGCTCCAGCATTCTTACACGGCGCCAAATGGGCCCCTCACCAACATGGCGCCGGTGTTCTGGGGCCTCGCGTGGAAGGAGGTAAGCCCGGGGGGGGGGCGGGGGGGGAGAGGCCGGCCCACCGATCGGTGGGTCCCGATCGCGGGCCAGACCCCATCGGATGCCCCCCCGGTGAAGGAGCCCCCTTCCCCCTCCCCCACAGACCCCCCCCCCCCCCCCCCCCCAGCGTTCCCACAGAGTTCCTGCCGGCAGCGACCAGGGGTCGACGGCACCGGCGGGAACCTGTCGTGTCGTAGCGGCCACTCAGCTCATCCGGGCCGGAGAATCACCGCTCACCATTTGCGGCGATTCTCAGAGCGGCCCAGCGCGAATCGCACGGCGCTGGTTTCGGGGGGTTGGGAGAATCGCGTGCGGGGGTCGGGGTGGCGTGGCGCGATTCGCGCGGCGCCCCGGCGATTCTCCCGCCCGGCGTGGGGGGGGGAGGGGAGAATCCTGCCGATTATTTATTACATACTTAATACATAGTATTATCAAATGTATCACAGAGCTGTCATGCTGAATTTGAATACATATATGTTATTTCAAGAGAGTTAGAGTTTGTTGAATGTGACATAAGAACATAAGAACAAGGAGCAGGAGTAGGCCATCTGGCCCCTCGAGCCTGCTCCACCATTCAATGAGATCATGGCTGATCTTTTGTGGACTCAGCTCCACTTTCCGGCCCGAACACCATAACCCTTAATCCCTTTATTCTTCAAAAAACTATCTATCTTTATCTTAAAAACATTTAATGAAGGAGCCTCTACTGCTCCACTGGGCACGGAATTCCATAGATTCACAACCCTTTGGGTGAAGAAGTTCCTCCTAAACTCAATCCTAAATCTACTTCCCCTTATTTTGAGGCTATGACCCACCGATCGGTGGGCCGGCCTCTCCCCCCCCCGGGCCTACTTCCTTCCACGCGCGGCCCCAGAATTGGCTCACCCATAATTTTACATGTTCTTTTTTGCACCAATATTTTTGGTGATAAATGACTGAGAAAATAGGAACAAAAGGACCTCAGTTCATATGGGGCGGGATTCTCTGACCATCTGCCGGGTCGGAGAATCGCCGGGGGCTGGCGTAAATCCCGGCCCTGCCGGCTGCCGAATTCTCCGGCATCGGATATTCGGCGGGGGTGGGAATTGCGCCAGGGCGATCTGGCCCCGGGGGGTGCCCCCACGGTGGCCTGGCCCGTGATCAAGGCCCACCAATCGGCGGGCGGGCCTGTGCCATGGGGGCACACTTTTCCCTGCGCCTCAGCCACAGTTTTCACCATGGCCGATGCGGAAGGGACACCCCCCTGCGCATGCGCGGAGATTACGTCAGCAGCCGCTGACGCTCCCGCGCATGCGCGGACTTCTACCGGCCGGTGAAGACATTTTCGGCCCCGGTTGGCGTGTCGCCAAACGCCTTTCCCGCCGGCCGGCGGAGCACCAACCACTTCGGCGCGGGCCTAGCCCCTCAAGGTGAGGGCTTGGCCCGTAAATGTGCGGACACCGGAGTGGTTCCCGCCACTCCATCCCGCCGGTCCCTCCCCGCCCTGCCGGGTAGGGGAGAATCCCGCCCCAGATAACCTAAACTTTGCTCAGTCTTGCAAAAGAACACCTTCAATTCAGTGGACAGTAATACGAATAATAATAGGTTCTGAACATAACCATCCACAATGAGAACCAGTTCGAGTATCCCTGAGCTTCGAAGTTCATGTTCAATGGAAATGACTATGAGTTTGATGCTTAACATTTTATTACACAGATGAATCTTTAACCCTTTAATACATGAAAACAAGACTTCCTATATATTATACATGCTTCCCAAGGAGATGTGGATCAACAAGAAGATTGTATTAATAAACTTTGCTTGATCTCAGTTGAGGTCATCTTCCTGACTTAATTGACTCCCTCACAATGATAACCATGATGAGCTTTTACAATCTTCGCTCAGTGTCCTGAAAAATCATTTTGCAATACTCCATGGCATGGTGGCACGGTAGTTAGCACTGCTGCCTCACAGCGCCAGGGACCTGGGTTCAATTCCATCCTTGGGTGACTGTCTGTGTGGAGTTTGCACGTTCTCCCTGTGTCTGCGTGGGTTTCCTTCGGGTTCTCTGGCTTCCTCCACATTCCAAAGATGTACAGGTTAGGTAGATTGACCATACAAAATTGCCACTTAGTGTCCAGGGATGCGTGGGTTAGGTTAAGGGGTAATTGGGATAGGATGGGGAAGTGGGCTTGGATGGAGTGCCCTTTCAGAGGGTTGGTGCAGACTCGATTGGTCGAATGGCCTCTTTCTGCTCTGTAGGGATTCTGCGATCCATAATTTGAATGCTGATTTTTATTTACATCTTTTTCTTTCCAGACATTTCTTGTGAAGGTTATTGGTCCATTTCCTAATATTGGGAAAAGTGCTAGTGGGAAAGGAATGGGGTGGGATGTCAACCACCTTCATTTAAACTCTGCTTCCTCCCTGTTCCTCTTGTCAATCTGAGCTAAAATGTCCCTTACTGGGGGAGGGGGTGGGGTGAATTGGACGGCCCTTCTGGCTGGCGGGATATTCCGGTCCCGTTGAAGTTAATGGACTTTTTTGAATGACTCGTCATGCTTCAGGCCCTGCCCCCACTGCGACTGGGTTGTAAAATTCTGATTCAGATCCTGGTATTTTAGCTGCTGGCACCCATTATTTGTTCATGGGTCATTTTCTTACCGAACTAGTTAACCCAAACACATAAAAATATCAGAAATAGGAGCTACAGAGGACCACGTGGTCCTTGGATTCTGCCCTCCCATTTAATAAAATCAAATTTAAAATAAATTTAGAATACCCAATTAATTTTTTCCAATTAAGGGCAATTTAGCGCGGCCAATCACCCTACCCTGCACATCTTTTGGGTTGTGGGGTCGAAACCCATGCAAACACAGGGAAGATGTGCAAACTCCACACGGACAGTGACCCAGAGCCGAGATCGAACCTGGGACCTCGGCGCCATGAGGCAGCAGTGCTAACCACTGCACCACCGTTCGACCATTTATTAAAATCATGATTGATGCTCAAGCTCAGCTCCATTCTCCTGCACTATCTTTATACCCCCGATTCTTGTAATGTAAAAAAAAATGTAACAACAGCAGCCTTGAATATATTAACAACTGTGCACCCACAATCCTCTAGGGTAGAGAATTCCAAAGATCCACCTTCCTCCAAATGAAGAAATGTCTCCTTTTGTAAGTTTTAAATGGCATCTCCAATATCCCTAGATTATTCTCTCTAACTTTAGATTCCCTAAGATGAGGAAACAGCCTCCCAGCATCTACCCTGCCAAGCCTTCTCAGAATCTAGCATATTTCAGTTAGATTACCTCCAATTCTTCTAAACTCCAAAAATATAGGCACCCTCCTCAAACTCTCCTCATATGACATCATCCCAGATATCAATCCAGTCAATCTTTGTTGCACCCCCTCTAAGGCAAGTATATCTTTCCTTAGATATGGAGATCAAAATTGCACGCCATGTTCAAGGTGCGATCTCAATAAAGGCCTACACAAATGCCGACATACCTTCTTAAATGCTTCCTGCACATGTATGTTAACTTCAAATATTTCTCCCACAAGGATCCCTCTTTAACCAACATTTAATAGTTTTCAACCATTTAAAAAATATTTGGTTTTGTTATCCTTCCCACCAAGTGAATAATCTCACATTCCCCTACCCTACACTCCCATCTGCCACATTCTTGCCTGCACGCTTAACCTATCTATATCCACACAGTTTACTTTCCACACTAGCTTGGTATTGTCAGAAAACAGGATACATTTTACTCAGTGGCACGAGAAGAACACATTGGTAGCACAAATTCTTGGATCAACCGTGCACCTATTAAAGCAGGAGTGCATTTCTTAAATTGATGTTTCACTTCCTGCTGTCTGATTGCAATGCCGGAGTGCGAGGATAACACTGGTGCATTATAATTCTCAGAGAAACAGCCCTGATGTCTTGCTGGAGCTCTTTCTGGAAGAGAAGAGGGAAGGAGGAGAGAACTCAAAACCAAACTCACCGCGGCCCCGGTCTTAGCTTTTTTTGGTCCAGCGAAAGAGACAAAAATTTCAACCGATGCCATCCAGTCTGGCATTGGGGCGGTGCTCCTGCAACGCGATGAGGCCCCATCATGGGCCCCCGTTGCATATGCGTCACGCGCCATGACCCCCACGGAACAGCGCTACGCGCAGATAGAAAAGGAGTGCCTGGGCTTTTTGACCAGTGTCGTCAAGTTTCATTATTATGTGTACGGCCTTCCCCAATTCACCGTCGAGACCGACCATTGCCCACTGGTCAATATAATACAGAAAGACTTGAACGACATGACGCCTCGCCTCCAGCGTATTCTGCTCAAGCTCCGGCGATACGACTTCCAGCTGGTATACACCCCGGGCAAAGACCTAAGCCTTACCGACACTCTCTCCAGGGCAGTCAACACTCCGTGTGACCCAGTGGGATTCGTCTGCCAGGTTGACGCCCATGTGGCCTTCGTGGCCTCCAATCTACCTGCCACGGATGAACGCCTCGTCCAAATTCACCGCGAGACAGCGGCTGACCCTTTGCTACAACGTGTCATGCGCCACCTAACAGATGGGTGGCTCAAGGGCCGATGTCCGCAGTTCTACAACATCTGGCGGTAGTCGATGGTGTTCTCCTGAAACTGGACCGCATTGTCCTCCCGCACAGCATGCGCCAGCTCGTCTTGGAACAGCTACACGAGGGCCATCTTGGCGTGGAGAAGTGCCGCCGACGGGCCGGAGAGGCTGTGTACTGGCCTGGCATCAATGATGACATCGCCAACACAGTGCTCAACTGCCCCACTTGTCAGTGCTTCCAGCCGTCCCAACCACGTGAGACCCTACAGCCCCATGAGTTGGTCACGTCCCCTTGGTCCAAGGTCGGGATCGACCTGTTCCACACGCTGGGCAGGGACTATGTCTTTATTGTAGACTACTTTTCAAGCTACCCGGAGGTGGTACGTTTACACAACATCACATCGTCTGCAGTCATCCGTGCCTGCAAGGACACCTTTGCTCGACACGGCATCCCACTCACTGTGATGTTGGACAATGGCCCCTGCTTCGCAAGCCAGGAATGGTCCAACTTTGCCAGGAGGTACAACTTTGTGCATGTGACATCCAGTCCCCTGTACCCCCAATCCAATGGCAAAGCGGAGAAGGGCGTCCACCTAGTCAAACGACTCCTCTGCAAGGCTGCCGATGCTGGGTCCGATTTCTACCTCGCCATCGCTCGGCCCCATTGTCCACTGGCTTGTCGCCAGCCCAGCTGCTCATGGGTCCCACCCTGAGGACGATGGTGCCGTCCATTCATGTCCCAGACCTCGACCACGTTCCGGTCCTTCAACGAATGCAACTGTCTCGTACACAGCACAAGGCGGCTCATGACTCCCGTGCAGCTGATCTCCCTGCTCTGGCTCCAGATGACAACGTCCGTATCCATCTTCCGGATGGTGGCTGGTCTGCAACCACTGTTGTCCTTCGGCAGGTGTCTCCCCGCTTGTTCCTGGTTCGTCTACCGGATGGATCCATTCTGCGCTGCAATCGACGTGCCCTTCGTCTCGTTCCACGCTCGCTACATGATCCTCCACATTGCCATGCCCTCCTGTTGACCCTGACCTGGACTATGCAGAGATTCCGGACACTCTGCATCCTCCTCACTCTGACGCAGTCCAGCACGCTCCTCAGCCGGCGGCTCCCGACGCACCCTTGAGGCGGTCAACCAGAATTCGTCACCCACCTCAGAGACTTAATTTGTGAACTTTGTGGACTTATGGACTTTCTGATTTGTTCTGTTCTTCCGTTTAATCGTTCAAGTGGTTTGTATATAGTGTTCATCTCGTTATTCTTGTGACACACTGTTTTTCTGCACCAGGCACCTTCCCATGTAAATAGCTTAGTTTCTGTGTACATAGTCCTGTAAATATTTTGCACACACGTAGTCAGGAACATTCACCATACACTACTTATTGCCATGCAGGTACATTGTTTATAAAAGGGGGGACGTCATAATATGCACCAGTATATCATGGTGCAGACACACACTGATGGACACACAGTGGGACCAATCAACACACATAACACCGCAGCCAATCACCAGTGAGAGCACACGCACTATAAAGACAGGGGGCATCAGAGTTCCCGCTCATTCGAGTTGCAGCTAGCTAGGAGGACAGAGCTCACAGCCTGCAACACAGACATTCACCATGTGCTGAGTGCATCGACTGGTTAGGACAAGGCAAAGGTCTTTAGTTAAGGCTAGTATCGTATTAACCCACAATCTGAGTATGTTTAAACAGTTAATGATTCAATAAAATAGTGTTGCACTATTTCAAGTGTTGGTGACCTGTATGTGATCCAGAACACCCAACACATCAGGCAGTACATTGAGTACATTGAAAACTGAGATCATTAGATTTTTGGATTAAAAGGGAACCAGAGGAAATGGGGATCACAGAGTAGGGTGAAGTGCAGATAGAAGATCAGCCATGAGCTGACTGAATGGTGGAGAGGCTCCGCGTGCTCTAGTCCTTTCCCCATTTCCTATGTTTCCCCATTCTTATATTCCACCGAATTTCAGAGGGTTTCAGCAGATAAAGGAGATGTTGGTTGGGATTCTTAGGTGGAACTGCACGCTGCCGATAGGAGCACCACAGAGGAGCAATTCATGTCATGCAAATGGGCCAGCACGTAGCCCACGTTGAGCTCGCCCGAGTCCCAGCCCCGCAGGCATCTGATTCACTGGGGTGGGGAGTCGCGTTCAGAGATTAACCAAGCTGGGAGCAGCTTTTAAGCTCTCTACAAGCACTGAATGTCATTCCAGCCAAGAAGATGACTGCATGAAGACCAGCGCCATAGTTACTGGATGCTGCCATTGAACGCATGCCAGATGCCATTGGGGAGAGGATGGAGACCCTTTTTTCCTGGGTGGGGTTGAGACTCAAGCCCGCTATACTGAACGAGGCCTGGGATGAGGTGGCAGTGGCTGTGAGTGCTGGCAGCTTCACCAAGAGGACCGGCACGCAATGTCGTAAGAAAGTGAACAACCTCTTTAGGGCAGTTCAGATGAGTAGTTATGGGCAGGATTCTCCATTTGGGAGATTAAGTGTTGAGGCCGGGATGCCAGTGGAAATGGGAATTACTTTAGATTCACGTGGGCAGAGTGCTCGCCCATTAGCACATCCTGAATTGCTCCACAAATTGCGCCCTGGTTCGATTCCACCCTTCAGTCAAGGTCTGGGTGGAACATTCTCCTCGTGTATGCATGGGTTTCCTTCGAGTGCTTCGCTTTCCTTTCACAGTCCGAGGATGTGCAGGTTAGGTGGATTGGCCATGCTAAATTGCCCCTTTGTGTCCAGGGATGTGCAAGTTAGGTTACAGGATTATGGGGATAGGGCGGGGGAGTGAACCGAGGTAGGCTGCTCTTTCGGAGGGTTGGTATAATTGCGATGGGATGAATGGCCTCCTTCTGCACTGTAACGACTCTATGAATCTATAAACAAGCATCTCAGCACCAGCTAAGCCAGTGTTTAGTGATGTCATATCATTCACTTGGCTGTCAGAAAAATATTGATAACTCAAAGCAGAATCACATGGGTACGATCAAACAGGATTTGATCTTAATTTAGTTGGAAAATGGAAACACTAGAGAACTATATGTATCTGTCCAGAGCAGATGATTTTCCTTTGCCACTGCGATTGTTTGAAACTCCCCAGACTTCAACAAATGCAGGAAAGTAGGAAAGGGAGCTCATGGCCACAATGCAGCCAATATGAATCTTTCTTCATTTGAACTAACAGACTGAAAAACCAGGGAAGCTCAACACATACAATTTTCCTGCATTCTGTCTGCAGCCAATAGCCCCAGAGACAGGAACAGGAACATTTGCTTTGTGATATCACAGACTCCGATTACATACAGTCCATGCTCCATTTATAAAAGGATGCAGAATATCTGCTTTGCTGCTGAGGTAGCATTCCCTCAACCATAATATTATTCTAAGAAGTCTTACAACACCAGGTTAAAGTCCAACAGGTATGTTTCGAATCACGAGCTTTCGGAGCACAGCTCCTTCCTCAGGTTAATCTTGACTGTGCTCACCCCAGTCCAACGCTGGCATCTCCACATCATGGATAATATTATTAGACATGATGCTTTGTTCTCTGAAAGCACAAGTTGTGAAGATTAGCTGCAACTTGTTTTTGAAAAGATGTATTCCAGAAATCTATCCTGTCTTGCTGAACCCAGCTGTAAGGAATGATTTGCCATGCATTCTGGACTGATCAACTTATTAAGTGTCCCGGCAGCTGAGAGCATTTAAATGGAGTAACTAAAGGGGGTCCAGCAAAAATTTAAATCAAAGAAATTAAACTACTTTATTTAGGATGATTGTTGAATTAATATTAACAAATACATTGAAAGCACAAATCTTAACTCATTTAGCAGCAAGCAGAAACGTCTCTGCGCTGATTTGACATTAATTGGATTGTCCTCACAGAGACTGAGGATCAAGACTTTAATTTTAGCTGATGATTGACGTTTGTGCTAAAAGATGTGATCTCAAGTTAATTTAGATTAATGCTAAAACCAATTATTTTGTGACAGTAAAATCTTCATATTTCACTTCACAAATTGTATGTCTGTTTATTCCTACTTCACATTAACTCAACAAAGATAAAAATGTCAAATTAATGGTCGAGATTTCGGCCTGCTCTTTAAAAAGTAAGGATCCAGTCATCGTTTCATTAATTCTCAGAGAAATGAATTTCCTCTATAATTTTGCTCCCTGTCATATTTTCAGGCAATTAGTTTCTGCAAATTTCTAATTTTTAATTATTTGAGTGAAAAAAACAAATAAACTACCATTTCTAGAGCTGGTTGACATCTTTGGTGCAACAAAAATACTGTCACAATAGACGATAACCCCAAATTATGTAATTGTTGTTTACAAACGGCACGGTATTCTATCAAATAGTACACCATTCTGACGATTGTCCAGTCGCTCTTGCTGAAAGATGAATCAAACACTTGCACAGCGCTGAAGCAAGGTACTATTTTTCATTCACCTATCCTCGATACTACAGACCCGAATTACTAACGTCTCTGTTTCTATTCATTTTGTTAGTCTTCCTCGCCATACTTATCCTGCATACCTATTCCACCTTGTCTGGTTTCTGCATCAAGAGTGCAGTGGAGGGCTACTATAAGACCATACAGCCCTAAGGCATAGGAGCAGAATTAGGCTATTCGGCCCATCGAGTCAGCTCCACCATTCAATCATGGCTGATATGTTCCTCAACCCCATTCTCCTGTCTTTTCCCCGTAACCCCTTATTAATCAAGAAATTCCTTTATTAATCAAGAACACCAGATTTGTCCTTGAGGTGCGTTACCTACAGGGTTACAGACCAAGAGCTGGAAGGTGGAATTAGACTGAATAGTTCTTTCTTAGAACATAAGAACTAGGAGCAGGAGTAGGCAGTTTAGCCTCTCGAGCCTGCTCCACTGTTCAGCACGGGCATGGTTGATCCCATCCTGGCCTTATCTCCACCGACCTGCCCGTTCTCCATAACCTTTCAACCCATTCCCAATTAAAAATCTGTCTAACTCCTCCTTAAATGTACTCACTGTCCCAGCATCCACCTCACTTTGGGGTAGTGAATTCCACAGATTCACAACCCTCAACTCCATGTTAAATTTGCTACCTCTTATCCTGAGACTATGACCTCTCGTTCTAGAATGCCCCACAAGAGAAGCATCTCCTCCACGTTACTTCATCCATAACTTTTATCATCTTGCATACCTTAATGTGATCTCCCCTCATTCTTCTAAACTCTAGAGCGTATAGGCCTAAACTGTTCAATCTCTCTTCATACGACAACTACCCCCCAATCTCTGGAATCAATCTAGTGAACCTCCTCTGAATTGCCTCCAATGCCACTACATCTTTTCTCAAATAAGGAGACCAAAACTATCCACAATACTCCAGATGCGGCCTCACTAATGCATTGTACAGTTGCAACAACATTTCCTTACCTTTATACTCTATTACTTTTGTGATAAATGCCAACATTTCATTCGCTTTTCTTATTATCTGCTTCACCTGCATGCTAGTTTTCTGTGACTCATGCACAAGAACACTTGATCCCTCTGCACCATAGCACCCCAAGGTCTTTCCCCACTTAGATAATAAGCTGCCCTTCCATTTTTCTGACCAAAATGGATGACCTTATACTTATCCACATTAAACTCCATCTGTCACAATTTGGTCCACTCACCTAACCTATCTGTATCCATTTGTAAGTTTCTTATTTCCTGATTGCAACTTATTGTCCCACCTATTTTAGTGTAATCCGCAAATTTGGTTATAGAATCTTCTAACCCGGTATCCAAGTCGTTAATATAGATTGTAAATAGTTGGAGCCCAAGAATTGAACCCTGTGACACCCCACTAGTTACATCTTGCCATCCAGAAAAAGACCCATTTATTTTGACTCTGTCTTCTTCTGTTAGCCAGTCTTCTATCCAAGCTACCCCTCAACCCATGTTATCTAACCTTGTGTATTAATCTTCTGTGTGGCACCTTATCAAATACCTTCTGGAAGTCCAGATACACTACATCTACAGGATCTCATGATTCACTTGGCTTGTTCCTTCCCTAAAAGTGGCAGCAGTTCTTAAATGTGGCATGTTAATAGTTATAAGTAATATTGGACTAACTTGATTGTGAATCTGGCCCATCAAAAGCCATATACTGATGTTGCTAGAAATCAGACTAACAGCTCCGACGGCCCTTGTAGATTTCAAAGCAATGTCTCATTGAATGAACCTCCAGTGTTCCAACATTCTTTCTTATAGATGGGAGAAGCGGCTATTTTTCAGCCCCATTTCTAAACTCCCAACGAAAACTCAAACATGTGCCAGTTCTACTGCAATGTCCTTGAGGAGAGACCCAGGCTAGCAGAGTCCACGTCCCATCGAATCAAGGGGCAGGTTTCAGCACATTTGTTGCTCAACTCCTGATTGCGCAGAAGAGGTTTTTGAAGCAGTGCTTTTTCCTTGTGCTGATCCCATTGCAAAGTACAAAATTAACTAAAATGAATTGGGCCCACGACTCCAAGGTCCTGAGTGCCATTTTACAGCACAGAGAGGGTGGTGCTGGAGGGCATCAGCAGGTGTGATCCTGAAGTTTATGGACTTTCAGGACCGTAATAATAGCAATAATTATAGCAAGATGGAGCAGATTTCCAATTCTATTTTTCAAGGTCCATTTAATATGTAATATTCAGCCCAAATTCAGCCCCCTTATCTTTCTTCTTATGTTTTTCTCCCACACTCTGCTTGCTTTTCTGCTTGCCCCAGTTGAATCTGCCAAATGCTACTTGGAGAACAATTAGAAATCTCCTTTGAGCCAGAGTTATAAATTGTCAAACACGACTCTGCAGAAAATCACAAGGATTTAATACTGGTCTGTTTCTTTATCGCTGCTGTAGATTTAATTTGGATCAAGTCAGAGTACTCTACTTATTTAACTCTTTTTATCTGCTCTGAAAATTTGTTTTACATTTTCTTTGGCAAGCCATTAAAATCATCATCTGTTCAAGTGGATTAGCTAAATAATACAATAAAGATTGAACAAGAAAGGCCATACAATATATACATGTTTTGAAAGCCTAAGCAAAGGGTGCCACATCAGCTCTTTGTCTTCCATAAAATCCTTTGTATATTGTTCACCTGTATTCATTTAAAGGAAGAAAGGCTTCTATTTATGAAGCACCTTTAATGATTTCAGGGTATCCCAAATTGCTTTACAGCCAATAAACTATTATTTGGAGTGTAGTCACTGTTGTGATGTAAGATAAGAAGTAGTAATAATAATTTCTCCAGCTATGTTCTGATTTTGTTTTCAACTGCATTAAAATATATTTGCTGCCTCCTGTTCTGGTTGTAACAATTATCTTGAGGTATTTTACTGTTCTTGTGTCTTAGATGTAACAATTATCCTGAGATATTTAACTTTTCTGTTCTAGATGTAATAAATATCTCTAGATGTCTTACTGCTTTTAGACACATTAACTGCGTTCAAAAGGCATCTTCACAAATACATGGATAGGATGGGTATAGAGGAATACGGCACAAGGAAGTGCTGAGGGTTTTGGCCAAGGTTAGTATTATGACCGGGACTCTTTGTGTTCTGGATGTAACAATCATCCCGAGATGGTTCACTGCTTTCTGTTCTACATGTAACAATCATCCCGAGATGGTTCACTGCATTCTGTTCTACATGTAACAATCATCACGAGATGGTTCACTGCTCTCTGTTCTAGATGTAACAATCATCCCGAGATGGTTCACTGCTCTCTGTTCTACATGTAACAATCATCACGAGATGGTTCACTGCTCTCTGTTCTAGATGTAACAATCATCCCGAGATGTTTCACTGCTCTCTTTTCTACATGTAACAATCATCCCGAGATGTTTCACTGCTCTCTGTTCTAGATGTAACAATCATCCCAAGATGTTTCACTGCTCTCTGTTCTACATGTAACAATCATCCCGAGATGTTTCACTGCTTTCTGTTCCAGATGTAATAATTATTCCGAGATGTTTCACTGCTCACTGTTCTACATGTAACAATCATCCCGAGATGGTTCACTGCTCTCTGTTCTAGATGTAACAATCATTCCGAGATGTTTCACTGCTCTCTGTTCCAGATGTAATAATTATTCCAAGATGGTTCACTGCTCTCTGTTCTAGATGTAACAATCATCCCGAGATGTTTCACTGCTCTCTGTTCCTGACGTAATAATTATTCTGATATGTTTCACTGCTCTCTGTTCCAGATGTAACAATCATCCCGAGATGTTTCACTGCTCTCTGTTCTACATGTAACAGTCATCCCGAGATGTTTCACTGCTTTCTGTTCCAGATGTGGTAATTATTCCCAGATGTTTCACTGCTCTCTGTTCCTGACGTAATAGTTATTCCGATATGTTTCACTGCTTTCTGTTCTAGATGTAACAATCATCCCGAGATATTTGACTGCTCCCTGTTCCACATGTAACAATCATCCCAAGATGTTTTACTGCTCTCTGTTCCAGATGTAACAATCATCCCGAGATGCTTCAGTGTTTTCTGTTCTAGATGTAATAATTATTCCGAGATGTTTCACTGCTTTCTGTTCCAGATGTAATAATTATTCCGAGATGTTTCACTGCTCTCTGTTCCTGATGTAATAATTATTCCGAGATGTTTCACTGCTCTCTGTTCCAGATGTAACAATCATCCCGAGATGTTTCAGTGCTTTCTGTTCTACATGTAACAATCATCCCGAGATGTTTCACTGCTCTCTGTTCTACATGTAACAATCATCCCGTGATGTTTCACTGCTCTCTGTTCCTGATGTAATAATTATTCCGAGATGTTTCACTGCTCCCTGTTCTAGATGTAACAATCATCCCGAGATGTTTCACTGCTCTCTGTTCCAGATGTGATAATTATTCCGAGATGTTTCACTGCTCTCTGTTCCAGATGTAATAATTATTCCGAGATGTTTCACTGCTCTCTGTTCCAGATGTGGTAATTATTCCGAGATGTTTCACTGCTCTCTGTTCCAGATGTGATAATTATTCCGAGATGTTTCACTGCTTTCTGTTCTAGATGTAACAATCATCCCAAGATGTTTTACTGCTCCCTGTTCTACATGTAACAATCATCCCGAGATGTTTCACTGCTCTCTGTTCCAGATGTAACAATCATCTCGAGATGTTTCAGTGCTTTCTGTTCCAGATGTAATCATTATTCCGAGATGTTTCACTGCTCTCTGTTCCAGATGTAATAATTATTCCGAGATGTTTCACTGCTCTCTGTTCTAGATGTAACAATCATCCCGAGATGTTTCACTGCTCTCTGTTCCTGATGTAATAATTATTCCGAGATGTTTCACTGCTCCCTGTTCTAGATGTAACAATCATCCCGAGATGTTTCACTGCTCTCTGTTCCAGATGTGATAATTATTCCGAGATGTTTCACTGCTCTCTGTTCCAGATGTAATAATTATTCCGAGATGTTTCACTGCTCTCTGTTCCAGATGTGGTAATTATTCCGAGATGTTTCACTGCTCTCTGTTCCAGATGTGATAATTATTCCGAGATGTTTCACTGCTTTCTGTTCTAGATGTAACAATCATCCCAAGATGTTTTACTGCTCCCTGTTCTACATGTAACAATCATCCCGAGATGTTTCACTGCTCTCTGTTCCAGATGTAACAATCATCTCGAGATGTTTCAGTGCTTTCTGTTCCAGATGTAATCATTATTCCGAGATGTTTCACTGCTCTCTGTTCCAGATGTAATAATTATTCCGAGATGTTTCACTGCTCTCTGTTCTAGATGTAACAATCATCCCGAGATGTTTCACTGCTCTCTGTTCCAGATGTGATAATTATTCCGAGATGTTTCACTGCTCTCTGTTCCAGATGTAATAATTATTCCGAGATGTTTCACTGCTCTCTGTTCCAGATGTAACAATCATCCCGAGATGTTTCACTGCTCTCTGTTCCAGATGTGATAATTATTCCGAGATGTTTCACTGCTCTCTGTTCCAGGTGTAATAATTATTCCGAGATGTTTCACTGCTCTCTGTTCCAGATGTGATAATTATTCCGAGATGTTTCACTGCTCTCTCTTCCAGATGTGATAATTATTCCGAGATGTTTCACTGCTTTCTGTTCTAGATGTAACAATCATCCCGAGATGTTTTACTGCTCCCTGTTCTACATGTAACAATCATCCCGAGATGTTTCACTGCTCTCTGTTCCAGATGTAACAATCATCTCGAGATGTTTCAGTGCTTTCTGTTCCAGATGTAATAATTATTCCGAGATGTTTCACTGCTCTCTCTTCCAGATGTGATAATTATTCCGAGATGTTTCACTGCTTTCTGTTCTAGATGTAACAATCATCCCGAGATGTTTTACTGCTCCCTGTTCTACATGTAACAATCATCCCGAGATGTTTCACTGCTCTCTGTTCCAGATGTAACAATCATCTCGAGATGTTTCAGTGCTTTCTGTTCCAGGTGTAATAATTATTCCGAGATGTTTCACTGCTCTCTGTTCCAGATGTAACAATCATCCTGAGATGTTTCACTGCTCTCTGTTCCAGATGTGATAATTATTCCGAGATGTTTCACTGCTCTCTGTCCCAGATGTAATAATTATTCCGAGATGTTTCACTGCTCTCTGTTCCAGATGTGATAATTATTCCGAGATGTTTCACTGCTCTCTGTTCCAGATGTGATAATTATTCCGAGATGTTTCACTGCTTTCTTTTCTAGATGTAACAATCATCCCGAGATGTTTTACTGCTCCCTGTTCTACATGTAACAATCATCCCGAGATGTTTCACTGCTCTCTGTTCCAGATGTAACAATCATCTCGAGATGTTTCAGTGCTTTCTGTTCCAGATGTAATAATTATTCCGAGATGTTTCACTGCTCTCTGTTCCAGATGTAATAATTATTCCGAGATGTTTCACTGCTCTCTGTTCTAGATGTAACAATCATCCTGAGATGTTTCACTGCTCTCTGTTCCAGATGTGATAATTATTCCGAGATGTTTCACTGCTCTCTGTTCCAGATGTAATAATTATTCCGAGATGTTCCACTGCTCTCTGTTCCAGATGTAACAATCATCCCGATATGTTTCACTGCTCTCTGTTCTACATGTAACAATCATCCCGAGATGTTTCACTGCTCTCTGTTCCAGATGTGATAATTATTCCGAGATGTTTCAGTGCTTTCTGTTCCAGGTGTAATAATTATTCCGAGATGTTTCAGTGCTTTCTTTCCAGATGTAATAATTATTCCGAGATGTTTCACTGCTCTCTGTTCCAGATGTAACAATCATCCTGAGATATTTCACTGCTCTCTGTTCTACATGTAACAATCATCCCAAGATGTTTCACTGCTCTCTGTTCCAGATGTAATGATTATTCCGAGATGTTTCACTGCTCTCTGTTCTACATGTAACAATCATCCCGAGATGTTTCACTGCTCTCTGTTCTACATGTAACAATCATCCCGAGATGTTTCACTGCTCTCTGTTCCAGATGTAATAATTATTCCGAGATGTTTCACTGCTCTCTGTTCCAGATGTAATAATTATTCCGAGATGTTTCACTGCTCTCTGTTCTAGATGTAACAATCATCCCGAGATGTTTCACTGCTCTCTGTTCTACATGTAACGATCATCCCGAGATGTTTTACTGCTCTCTGTTCCAGTTGTAATAATTATTCCGAGATGTTTCACTGCTCTCTGTTCCAGATTTAATAATTATTCCGAGATGTTTCACTGCTCTCTGTTCTAGATGTAACAATCATCCCGAGATGTTTCATTGCTCTCTGTTCTAGATGTAACAATCATCCCGAGATGTTTCACTGCTTTCTGTTCGCATCATTCGACGCCTTAACAAGAATTAAGGAACGCAAGCTTCAACAACTCATCAACACAACAGCCCATCCTAGGCCCTCCACCAGTCCCAATCCCTCGTACCCCATTTCTCCCAGTATCAACAGCACAGCCCATCCCAGGCCCTCCACCAGTCCCAATCCCTCGTGCCCCATTTCTCCCAGTATCAACACCACTTCCCCTCACAGGCCCTCCACCAGTCCCAATCCCTTGCACCCCATCTCTCTCAGTATCAACACCACTTCCCCTCCCAGGCCCTCCACCATTCCCAATCTCTCGTACCCCATTTCTCCCAGTATCGAAACCACTTCCCCTCTCAGGCCCTCCACCAGTCCCAATCCCTCGTACCCCATTGCTCCCAGCCCCAGCCCTTGCCGTGTGTTCACCATACCCTCCGACCTTCCCCTCTCTGAGGCTGAGTGTGCTGTTCTCAGCAAAGGACTCAGCTTTGTACCCTTACATCCCCATCTCAATGAATTCCGGGCTCGACATGATGTTGAACTCTTCTTTCGCCGCCTTCGTCTCCCTGCCCACTTCTTTGGGCAAGAATCTTCCCCCCGTTCCACTGATCCTTTCATGTGCCTCCAACACTCTGCCTCCAAGTGGACCCCCCCCGCCGGAACAATTACCTGCCCTTGATCTTTTCATTGAGAACTGTCGACGGGACATTGACCGTCTTAATTTTCTGCCCCTCTCACCCATTCCAACCTTCCACCTTCCGAACTTTCTGCTCTTCACTCCGTCAGGTCAAACCCCGACTTTGTCATCAAACCTGCCGACAAAGAGGGTGCTGTTGTTGTCTGGCGCACTGACCGCTACCTCGCAGAGGCTGAGCGCCAACTCTCAGATACTTCCTTTTACCTCCCCCTGGACCATGACCAGACCACTGAACATCAAGCCATTATCTCCAACACCGTTAGCGACCTCATTTCCTCCGGGTGCCTTCCCCCTACGGCTTCCAACCTCATAGTCTCCCAACCCCGGACAGCCCGCTTTTACCTACTTCCCAAAATCCACAAAAAGGACTGTCCCGGCAGGCCTATTGTGTCAGCATTCTCTTGCCCCACCGAACTTATTTCCTCTTATCTTGACTCCATCCTCGCTCCTCTGGTCCAGTCCCTCCCCACCTACATCCGGGATTCCTCTGATGCCCTGCGTCATATTGACAGCTTCCAGTCCGCGGGCCCTAACCACATTCTATTCACCATGGATGTGCAATCTCTCTACACCTCCATCCCACACCAGGATGGCCTGAGAGCTCTTCGCTTCTTTCTCGAAAAGTGGCCCGGACAATTCCCATCCACCACCACTCCTCCACCTGGCTGAACCTGTTCTATCTCTCAACAACTTCTCCTTTAACTCATCTCACTTTCTCCAAATCAAAGGTGTAACAATGGGTACCCGCATGGGTCCTAGCTATGCTTGCCTTTTCATGGGGTATGTGGAACATTCCTTGCCTACCCAGGTCCCCTCCCACATCTCCTTTACCGATTCATTGATGACTATTTTGGTGCCGCGTCATGCTCTCGCTCGGACCTGGAAAAATTCATCAACTTCGCTTCCAGTTTCCACCCCTCCATCACTTTCACCTGGTCCATCTCAGACACTTCCCTTCCCTTCCTTGATCTTTCTGTCTCCATTTCCGGCAATAGACTATCCACTAATATCCAGTACAAGCCCACTGATTCCCACAGATATCTGGACTACAGTTCTTCGCACCCTACACCCTGTAAGGACTCCATCCCTTTCTCTCAACCCCTTTGCCTCTATCGCATTTGTTCTGATGATGCCACTTTCCAAAATGGTTCTTCGAAAATGTGTTCCTTCTTCCCCACCTACCGTTATGGACAGGGCCCTCAACAGTGTGCGGTCCATTTCCCACGCCACTACCCTCCACTTCCTCCCAGAACAAGGATAGAGTCCCTCTCGTTCTCACATTTCATCCCCCCAGCCTCCGTATGCAAAGGATAATCCTCTGCCATTTTCGCCAACTCCAGCGGGATGCCACTACCAAACACATCTTCCCTTCACTCCCTCTGTCAGCATTCCACAGAGACTGTTCCCTCCGAGACAATCTAGTCCACACCTCCACCATACCCAGTACCTCTCCCATCACCCATGGCACCTTCCCATGCAATCGCAGAAGGTGTAACACCTGCCCCTTTACCTCTTCCATGCTTAATATTCCAGGCCCAAAACACTCATTCCAGGTTAAGCAGCGTTTCACTTGCACCTCTTCCAATTTGGCCTACTGCATTCACTGCTCCCAATGTGGTCTCCTCTATATCGGAGAGACCAAAGGCAGACTGGGTGATCGCTTTGCTGAGCATCTCCGGTCTGTGCGCATTCAGGACCCTGACCTTCCCGTTCCTTGCCATTTTAACAAAAGACCCTGCTCCCCTGCCCACATGTCTGTCCTTGGCCTGCTGCAATGTTCCAGTGAAGCTCAACGCAAACTGGAGGAACAACATCTCATCTTCCGGTTACGCACGCTACAGCCTTTCCGGTCTCGACATCGAATTCAACAGCTTCAGATGATCAGCTCTACCCCACCTCGACCCATTTGTTTTCATTTAATTTTAACTGTCTTTTACTATTTCTTTCTTTCTTAATATATATTTAATTCCCTCCCACCCCAATCTTATCCACCTTTCCTTCACCTTTCTCCTCTTTGCTTCCCCCTTCCCCTTCCCCCACATCGACAGTTCATCCTCTGATGTTAGTTTCCCTGCTGTTTGACCTTTCACATCTTTTGTTCTCTCTGTGGACTGCCATTAGCACTCTTTCCCCTTGGTTTCTGTGGCTATTAGCACCCGGTTTCCCTGGGTTTCTGTGGCTATGACTCATCTTTCATTCTCACTCCACAGTATAAATATTTCCCACTTTTTCTGTCTGTTAGCTTTGACAAAGAGTCATTGTACTCGAAACATTAGCTCTTTTCTCTCCCTACAGATGCTGCCAGACCTGCTGAGATTTTCCAGCATTTTCTCTTTCGTTTCAGATTCCAGCATCCGCAGTAATTTGCTTTTAATCACCCCGAGAAGTTTCACTGCTCCCTGTTCTAGATGTAACAATCATCCCGAGATGTTTCTCTGCTCTCTGTTCTAGATGTAACATTTATCCTGAGCTGTTTCACTGCTCTCTGTTCTAGATGTAATAATTATCCCGAGAAGTTTTACTTCTCTCTGTTCTAGATGTAACAATTATCCTGAGATATTTTGCAGCTGTCTGTGAGTAGCAAAAAATGAAAACAAAATCTCTGTATTTTTTAAAACTGGAATGCTTATAAGTTCAGTCAGTTAGCTTTTGTTCATTTGCATATAGAGTCATTGGGGAAGCCTTGCCTTGTTATAAATTTTGATTTTAAAGGAGACCGTTGGTTTCTCATTGCTGTTGCTAGCTCCTTCAACAGACCTAATTTGTTTTCATTGTCGTGTTTATCTAATGTCTTTCTGGATAATATATGAACAAGTTTAATCATTACAGTTATCTTCCCTCACCTTTTATGGACTGAGAAGTTCCCCATTCTCAGTGATTTCAATTCCCATCTCAGTTCCCTTGATTCCTCTCCTCTGTTCTGGATGCAATAATTATCTCTTGGTATTTTACTGTTCTTGTGTCCTAGATTGCCCCAAGTGTGGTGATTTGCCTGTGCATAGTTTTGTATATAGTTATCTATTAATGTATATAATTATCAATTCAACCTCCAACCAGCAGGCGGCGATAGAGATCTACCATGTGACTTGAGATATAAGGCAGTTGGTAGGAAGTCTCACTCGAGGATAGCACTAGAAGTAGCTCCAGGAGAATTCACTTACTCATTACCGTTTGCATCACAGTTCGTTAGTTATCTTTCCACGTGTTCATTCTGTTAATAAAGTATCTTATTGGTCAAGGAACTAGATGTTCTGTGTGCATCTGTACTATGGCCACAACACAGGACATAACACCAAATTTCTCCCTCCATGTAAACTCTCTTACCTTTAATCATGGCCAACCCCCCAGCTATGTCTTGTCACACAGTTTCTCATGGTATCAATCACAGACTTCCTTGTATCTCTCAAAAACCATATCCCCCTATCCTATTGGAAAATCTAGGGACCTGAGCAGACAATATTGCAGAATTGAAAGAAAACAGTCTTATTGATGGATTAACTTTGGGACACAAAACTCAGTGAAGCATTTTTCAGGATATTGAATTTGTGAAACATAGGTCTAGCTTGAGAGAGCATTTGGACAGGTCATTTCAGTCAGGCCGCGGGGGTCACACAGATTCTGAATTGAGTCAAAAATACAACTATGATCATAACAAGTTTGAAACATGTGAAATCATGACTCAATCATAACGTTACATCAGACAGTTAGAAAATCTTGGACTCCACGGTGGATGTGAAGAGGTGGAATCCAAAATGGAATAAAATAATTAGCAAATGTTTGTAGATGCTATCAAAGGATAGTACAGAGGGTTTTCTTTTAGTAGAACAAATTCGAAAGCCATACAATCCATTAGCTTTTGGAGCAGCATGGCCAAGCCTTTAAGATATCTCAAGTGTTATGGGTCCGGGTTTACAGAACCCCAAAGTGTTTCATGGAGTTCAACCGACCCACAACTTTTAGTAGATTGTGGCGTGGGAAGCACACGGCGTACTCTCCAGGTGTGATACAGCAATTATGGACAAATGGTTTTTAAAGCAAAACAATGTTTATTCTATGAACTCAAGTTAACCTTTCAAAAACAAACATTGCATATCTTAACACCCATTACTTCAAAGATAACCCCAAAAGACTACAACACTAAATAATCCTTCAAACTGTTCCTTTAAACATCCAAAAGACTTCAAACCTTCAAAAACAGACATGGGGCTACATTCAATATATTTATAGTCTTTGGATCTGCAGACATCAACAGACCAGCTCTGTGATTCTTCCTGTAGCTTTCAGCAAAACACACACACAGACACTCCCAGCTGCCTTTTCAAACTGAAACTCAAAAAGCAGAAGTGAGCTCAGCTCCCCCCCGCCCCCCCCCCCCCCGACATCACTTCAGTAATATGATCGGCTCCATTTCTTAAAGGTACATTGCTTAAACATCCATTTCTTAAAGGTACTCTCACATGACCCCTCCCCCCAAGAAAAAAAAATAAACCATCAACTTCAAGATGGTTTAATTTTTCACCTTTGCACCATCAATTAAGAAATGCACACAGTAAAAACACTTTACCGGTTCAAAAACAACAACAGACACAAACAGGTATAATAATATAGTCCATTTTTTTCCCGTTCTTCTTCCTCCAACTGAAATCCTTCCCGATTGACAGTCTCTTTGAACAAGAAAGTCTCTGCACGATCCATCCATTCTTCTACGCCTCGGCATTTCTCTTTAAAGTTATATACTTCAGTTCAATCTGATCACAGAGTCCCTTGCAATTCTGCAACACAGGAGTATCGGTTACCACAGCTTTCAGGCAGTCAAATGCATGTTGAAACTCCGCTGTCCATTGACATTTTTTAATACGTTTCTTCAGCAAGTCCATCAGTGGAGCAATCACGCTACAAAACTCATGCACAAATGTTCGATTAATCAAATTATTTCCCATCGTGTCGAGCATATCAGAAACTCTCCAATAACTTTTGTTTTCACATCCCGTGTCTGATTGTATGGCCAAGGAAAGTGACTTGGGCTTTTCCAAATTCACTTTTGACTAGGTTTATCACCAAACCCGCCTCCTGAAGTCGATTGAATAACTCCAACAGATGTTTCAAATGTTCTTTCCATGTCTGGCTGAAAACTACCAGATCGTCGATATATACCGCATAATTGGGTAATCCTGAAACGACTTTGTTAGTTAACCGTTGAAATGTGGCTGGGGTGCTTTTCATGCCAAATGGCATAACATGAATTGGTATATACCATCTGGAGTCACAAAAGCTGAATTCTCCTTCGCCCTTTCGGATAAAGGTACCTGCCAGTAACCTTTAAGTAAATCCAATTTGGAAATAAAAGCGGATTGTTCCACTTTCTCAATGCAATCCTCCAAACGTGGGATAGGATAAGAGTCCATTCTTGTAACTGCATTCACCTTTCTATAGTCCACACACAACCGTTGGGTATCGTCTGGTTTAGGTACCATCACTGTGGGTGAGCCCCATTGGCTGCAACCCACTTCAAATATGCCATTTTTAAGCATACTCTCAATCTCTTTGTTAACCTGTGCCAATTTTAAAGGATTAAGTCTATATGGATGTTGTTTGATAGGAACAGCATTTCCCACATCTACATCATGTATAGCCATTTTAGTACTTCCCAATTTATCTCCACAAACTTGCCCATGTGAAAATAATAACTCTTTCAGGTCACTTCTTTTTTCCTCTGGAAGATAACTCAACAATTTATCCCAATTTTTTAGAACATCCTCATTTTCCAATTTAATTTGAGGTATGTTAAATTCACAGTCATCTGGATTTGGTTCATCACTTTGAGTTAGAATCATTAAAACCTCCCCCTTTTTCTCTCCTTCCCTTTCAAAGTACATTTTAAGAAGATTCACATGACACACTCGGTGAGTTTTCCTTCTATCTGGTGTTATTACCACATAATTCACCTCACTTAATTTCCTTTCAATCTGATGCTGTCCACAAAACCTAGCTTTTAAAGGTTCACCTACCACTAGTAACAACACTAAAACTCCTCCACAATCTTTTTAGCTGTAATATTACGTACTGGAATGGCCTCTGGAAACCTAGTAGACACATCCATTATAGTCAAAAGATATTGATTCCCACTTTTTGTTTTAGGAAGCGGTCCTACACAATCAATTAGGACCCTTGTAAAAGGTTCCTCAAATGCTGGAATGGGTATTAAGGGCGCTGGTTTTATCACTGCTTGATGATTCCCTATCACTTGATATGTGTGACATGATTGGCAAAGTCTAACTACATCTTTATGTAGTCCAGGCCAATAAAAATGTTTCTGGATTTTAGCTTGAGTTTTCCTTATTTCCAAATGACCTCCCACTGGTACCTCATGTGCCACTCGCAACACCTCCTTTCTATACCCTACCGGCAATACTACTTGATGAACCTCTGTCCACTTTTCATCCGCCATCATATGTACAGGTCTCCATTTTCTCATCGAGACATCACTTTTACAGTAATAACACTCTGGTATACTCTCAGATTCCTCTTCCATATATGCTTTCTGATGTATCCGTTTTATTTCTACACCTTTCTGTTGGAACTCCGGCAATTTTCCTGAACTAAAAATATCCGCCTCATCCTCCACCTGTTCTTGTTCTTTTTCAACCATCTGATCAAAAATTGTTTCTGACAATTGCACTTCAACTTCATCTTCACTCTTTGATTTCTCCTCTTGTCTTAACCTGTGACTTTGCAACCTGGTTACTATCCAATCCGGAAAAATCCCAGGATATTCATCCTTCAACAATTCAGTCATTTGATTTTCCACTAGCTTATCAACCACAGTAGGCATCACTCCCACCTGCGATCCAGCTATATCATTACCGAAGATAAACTGTATTCCTGGACAAGATAGTTTCTCTATTACTCTGACTACCACTTCACCACTCTTCACTGGACTTTCCAACCTTACCTTATATAATGGAATGCTACTCCTCTCACCCTGAATTCCACATATTACCACCTTTTCTGGCAACGTTCTTCCCAAATTACATAACTCCTCATCTCTTACCATTAAAGATTGACTTGCTCCCGTATCTCTTAAAATTGTGACTTCTTTACCTGCTCCCCCTCATACACATGAGTAAACTTTACCCACACAAAGAGATTCTTTAAAGACATCTGGCACCTTCTCATGAATTACTTCTTGATCAGGCTGTACAATCTTTTGCGCCTCCTTTGCTTCACTTGGGCTTTCCTTTACCACTTTAACAAACCCCACTGTCTTATCCTGTTTTACCACATCAGCCTTCCCAGTGCTTTTCTTCAACCACCAATACTGTGACTTTACATGGCCTAGTTTATTACAGTGAAAACATTTGAAACTTTTCATTTCTTTTCTACAGAACCCTAAAGTGTTTCATGGAGTTCAACCGACCCACAACTTTTAATAGATTGTGGCGTGGGAAGCACACGGCGTACTCTCCAGGTGTGATACAGCAATTATGGACAAATGGTTTTTAAAGCAAAATAATGTTTATTCTATGAACTCAAGTTAACCTTTCAAAAACAAACATTGAATATCTTAACACCCATTACTTCAAAGATAACCCCAAAAGACTACAACACTAAATAATCCTTCAAACTGTTCCTTTAAACATCCAAAAGACTTCCAACCTTCAAAAACAGACATGGGGTTACATTCAATATATTTATAGTCTTTGGATTGCAGACATCAACAGACCAGCTCTGTATTTCTTCCTGCAGCTCTCAGCAACACACATAGACACTCCCGGCTGCCTTCTCAAACTGAAACTCAAAAGCAGAAGTGAGCTCAGCTCCCCCCCCCCCCCACCCCCCAACATCACTTCAGTAATATGATCAGCTCCATTTCTTAAAGGTACATTGCTTAAACATCCATTTCTTAAAAGCACTCTCACATGACACAAGCCATCTCCTGAGACCAAGAGACAGAGTGAGGGAAAATCAGGCCTATATATACTCTGCTTTGAGAGGGTGATGCTTTGTGCAGTTCAAGTGTCTTCAGGTTGGCAACGAATCCAGCCTAAATGACAATTTCAATTGCTGTGGCATTGTGATATTTTCTTGCACACATTCCTGAAGTTATGTTCTTCACAAAAATTTCAAAGTGAAAAAGCTGAAGTACCAATTGGAGAAAATCCTTAGAAAAGGAATGATAAGTAAAAAGATAACCGTGCAAACCTTATAAAGCTGAATTTGTAATGTTTGACCAGATGGAACAGGAGTCTGCATGCCAGCTCAACTTCAGTTGTTGGCATGGCACAACTTGATGCCTCCATTTTACATATTATTGGTTGAACAAAGAACAAAGAACAAAGAAATGTACAGCACAGGAACAGGCCCTTCGGCAGCTTGTCAATGGAAGAGGCAGCTTGTCAATGGAAGGTAAATAGCGTGAGCAAGGAAGAAATATAAAAGTGTCCACGAGTTTACCACTTTGAAATAAACATATATTTTTTAAAATTCTATGTTGGAAGAATTAATGTATGCAAACCAACTGTGAAAAGCTTTATCGAGAGGCCACCTGTAAAGCATGAGATGATAATAGGGAGGGGTAAAATATGTAATGCAATAAATAATGGGGGTGAGTCTCCCCCCCGTACTGTGCCCGCTGCACATTCCGTTCTTCACGGAGAATAGCGGGAGAGCCCCTAAACAGCATTTGCGCCGGGCTCCAAATCAATGCTCCTAGCCCGCAGCACTGGCGCAATCTGGTTCACGCCCTCGCTGGGTGTGAAACAGACTCGTATATTTGAATGAGTATATTTATAGACACATTTTCTTGGTTTAGCCGGAGTCTCCCAGGTCTTGGGATTCACCAACCCAACCCGGCGCAGTGTGAGGCTGGCAGGAATCACTATTGGCTTCCATCAATGGGAACCAGACACGGTGACCACACTGGGGCTCAGAGGCCATTCGAGGCCCCAGATGGTTGGGAACAGTGCAGGGCAGAACCCTGGCACTACCCCCAGCACCCTGGCGCCCTGTCAGGGTGCTGTGGCAGTACTAGAGTGCCAAGGGGCACTGCCAAGGGGTGGGGTCTGAGAGGGGGTACGGTCATGGAATGGGGGTGGGGGCATGAAGGGGGGCCTAAGGAGGAGCATGAATGGTGGGCCTGGGGCAGATCTCCAAAGGGGGAGGCCTGAAAGGGGGTTCTGAAGGGGAGGGGCCATCAGCGACCTTATTGTGGTGTGTTGGCCCCTTGGCAGGGGGGCCGGTCACTGGTGCCAGCGATGGGGCTAGGCCTGATGCCTGGAGTGGGGGTGGTCTCTGCCCGTGAGTATGATGAGGGGTTATCTGGAGATCACGATACCTTTTAAAAATGGCGCCCTGATCCCCGAAGAGCCCCGAAGAAAACCCTCCAAAGGATGCTCACTGCAGCATCTGTTGCCCACTGATGGCTGTGGCTCCAGTGGGGTATTAAAACAGTAGGCCTCACAGGCCCCCTACAAGCCAGCTGCAGGCAAGCTACCTGCGAGGCCTGGCCCACCACAGAGAAAATGCTGGAGGTGTTCCCAACCAGCCCTTAAATGGGCTTTTAATTATGAAAATTCATTTCCCGCTGCCAGTGGAAAGTTTGCCCAGTGGATTTGCCCACAGGCTGCAAACTAACAAGGCATTGATAATATAATTCATTTCTTTTGGATGTAACTAAACTCTCTTTAACTCAAGGTTTTTGTGAGCTCAAAATCAACAAACACTTCTGCAAATGGGCCTTTACTTCCCTCATATCAGAGGATGTGCTTGCTTGTCAAAATAAATAACTAAATTTGTAGGATCCTCAGAGATTGAACAGAAAACTATTAATTTTGTTTCATCTTATTGGTTTTTATCACATTCTCTGATCTAATTGTCTTGAATTGAGAAGACAGCAGGACAACATTACACTTTCCTATGATTTAAGCTTTAACCGCCCAACAAAACTGTTTCACAGTAAAAGAATAAATGAAGACTAGCAGAACATTCCCTGAAGGCTATGTACAGAGTCCTGAAGAATGCTTGAGAAATACATTAAGAATAAAAATGAGAGCAATAAATTTAAGTACAATTTTCTACACCTAATAATCAAATTAAAATTTGAACAAATCCCAAGATTTGAATCGAATGGCTTAGCCTGTTCATTGGTTAAGATACATAACATAAAATAAAAACTTGTGTCAAAATAAACATGGGCATGTGCATTTGGCCACAAAATTTGGTTCCATAGTGCAAGTAGTTTCAACATCATGGGTGGCCATGCCAGAGTTATCATGGCATTCATGCTAGAGATGGATTCCTCCAGTCTTTTGAAGCACTGTCCCTTGAAGCACACACTATGCCTGTTTATGCTTCACAAGTTCCCTTTTCATGGATGACCCCCACGGCTCAGAGTGGAAGTTGTAATTTAGCACGGCCAATCCACCTAACCTGCACATCTTTGGACTGTGGGGGGAAACCGGAGCACCCGGAGGACACCCACGCAAACACGGGGAGAAAGTGCAAACTCCAGACAGTCACCCAAGGCCGAAATTGAACCCGAGTCCCTGGTGCTGTGAGGCAGCAGTGCTAACCACTGTGCCACCATGCCACCCCACGAATAAAATTATGAAAGTTTAATTAGGGGCAACATTAACACAATCAACTGACAGTGCATTACCTAATGCTATCACCATGCACCTGGACCACCCACTTCTCTCCATCACCCTGTGTGCTGCCTGCTGACCTTCAGTGTGGTCTAAGTGGCAATGGTGGCAAATTCTCTGCCTTTCTTTGCAATTGTGAGCATTTCTCCCCTGTAATGAGCAAATGTAGAGAGTTGCAGGTATGTGAGAAATATGTGTGCTGAGGATGGACTGAGAACATTTGAGGAGGGTGGCTGTGGGGGATGGATGAGAGATGAAAATAGGATGAAGGAAAAGGTAAGTCTTGTCTGTTGAGATGGAGATTTGAAGAGGCGCCTGGAGAAAAAAGATGAAGTGAAACGACAATAATAATAATTGTTATTAGTGTCACAAGTAGGCTTACACTGCAATTAATTGACCATGAAAATCCCCTAGTCACCCACTACGACGCCTGTTTGGTTACACTGAGGCAGAATTCAGAATGTACAATTCACCAAACAAGCGCATCTTTCGGACTTGTGGGAGGAAACCGGAGCACCCGGAAGAAACCCATGCAGATGGGGCGGCACGGTGGCACAGTGGTTAGCACTGCTGCCTACAGCGCTGAGGACCCGGGTTCAATCCCAGCCCTGGGTCACTGTCTGCGTGGAGTTTGCACATTCTCCCCAGGTCTGCGTGGGTCTCACCCCCACAACCCAGAGATGTGCAGGTTAGGTGGATTGGCCCTTGCCCACCTAAATTGCCCCTTAATTGGAAAAAAATAATTGAGTTCTCTAAATTAAAAAAAAGAAACCCACGCAGATATGGGGAGAAAGTGCAAACTCCGCACAGATAATGACCCAAGCCGGGAATCGAACCCTGGTCCCTGGTGCTGTGAAACAACAGTGCTAACCACTGTGCTACCGTGCCACCCAAGGTGCATCAGTCAGGGGAGTGCTGTCCGGGAGAATGCTTGGGAGGTAAGAAGATGATGGATGTCACCTGAATGTGGCATGACATTCATCTTTCAGTATCTAATGAGGTCATCAAGCCGATTAGGTCACTGCTTCCAGTTCCTGGGTGCTACACTCCTGCTGCTGCCAGCCTCTGTCGTCGGTGCTGGCCTGAAGATCCGAATGGGATGGCGTCGTGGTGTAGACCCTTTGAATGAGGTTCAGTTGCTTGCAGGCATGTGCACCTAGCAGGGACGCCCTGTCTGGTTGAACAATCTCGAAGCGTAAGCTTGCTTGTGTATGTTGGCTGGACACCTGCAGATGGCAGGACCACAGTGCCTTGATTGAGTTTCCATTGTAGTCCAGGAGTTTGCCGGCAGCTGGAAGGATTGTGGGGGGCTTCTTGATTCTCTTGAAGTCCACCTGCAAAATCAGGTTGGCGGAGGCACCTGTCTCCAGTTTGAACTGGATGGGGCAGTGGTTGACCTTCATCACAGCATGCCATTCGTCTTCGGAATCCATGGCCAGGATTGATTGGACTCGCGATGTGTCCGGTTTGACGTATTCGCACTTCGTAATAATGCCCACTCGGTAAGTGTTGTCCAGGTAATTATCATCTGGAACTGTCACACTGCATGGATCAGAGTCATGCATTCGGAGTTGCACACTTCTGATGCGGCGCTGTCGGAATTGGGAGCGCTGGCTCCTGGCTGCTGGTGCAGATCTGCACAGGACTGCATAGTGGTTTGGTTTCCCACAGTTTAAACAGCGTTTGCCTCTTGCAGGGCAGCCATTTTAAAAATGGGCGGTGCCACAGTTCGCACACTTCATGACGTCAGCGTCATGACGCTCAGTGCATCGTTGCTCATACACGGTGTGGTCCTCGGACGTCTGCACCTGTGCAGTGCGGTTTTCGGCTGCTTCATGTTCCCAATCGCATTGCGCATGTGTCGGGCCTCGGGAAGAGCGCGCAAAATGGCCGCTTTCGTCAATGTGGAGGCGCTGCACCTGGGAGATGGCCTGAACACTCGCCACCTCGTGGGAGGCTTGTTTTTCACTTTCTGACATTTTGTACTGTGAATAGCGATTTTTAGAGTGCTCATGCACAGAACACATTTCAATCGCGACTGACAGGGTCATGTACTTGATTTTCAACAACTGCTCTCGCGGAGCATTAGAGTGGACTCCAAAAATGATTTGGTCTCTGATCATGGAGTCAGTGATATCACCGAAGTTGCAGGAATGCACTAGCAGTCTAAGGTTAGTTAGATAGGAGTTGAAGGATTCTTCTTTACCTTGCATCCTCTGCTTGAAGATGTAGTGCTCGAAGATTTTGTTAGTTGTCCACCTCACAGTGGCTGTTGAATTTATCCAGGATGGTTTGGTACTTCGTTTTGTCCTGCCCTGCAAAAAAGTGAAAGGAGTTGAAGATCTCTATCGCATGGTCACCCGCAGTGGTGAGTAGAAGAGCTATCTTCCGAGCATCGGTCGCGCCATTGAGGTCGGATGCTTCCACGTATAGTTGAAATTCCTGCTTGAATGATCGCCAGTTGGCACTAAGATTTCCGGTGGTCCCGAGCTGATGAGGAGCCTGAATCTTGTCCATTGTGCCTGTATTCAGTAGCTGGTTGTCACGGATCTTGCTGAGTTGAACGAAATAGATTGAACAGTTACACCTGGTATCATGTTGTGTTGTGCTGCTTTGGATAACACAGGCTGCTACTTGATGCAGTCTTAAGTAAAGGATGCTCCAGACTCTGAAATGAGTTCAACGTGTTTATTGAACTATTAACACAGTTCTCAAATGAGTTCGACTCTCTGCTAATCTAACTGCAGTAACTCAGTTTAACTGTACCAGCTTGCTCTAAGCCACGTGCTGGGGTGTGATGCTGCTGATCAACCCTGTCTAACTCTCTAGATGTCTGTCTATGGAAAGAGGCAGGGTGTGAACGCCTCATCCCTTTTATAGTGTTTATGTCATGCCCCCGTGTGGTGATGCCACCTCTGAGTGTCCTGACTGCCCATTGGTTGTGTCCTATTCTGAGTGTTCATTGGTTGCATGTTTGCATATCATGACAAACACAACACCGAATACCTTTTATTTGTTTCACTTCAATCTTGTTCCTGCTCCAACCCATTGCCAATTAAACAGGATTCAGTTTTAGCAAAAGTTGAGGAACCATTTGGATTTTGCCATTTACAAGAATTAAACTATTTAAATCCAGCAGGACAAGAGTCAATGTCCCAAATCTGACATTTTCTATACATTTTTGTGCACAACACTAATGTTGGCGGAAATCTTCACAATATTGGGCTGGATTCTCTGTCCAGCGACGTCCGAAGTACATTTGCCGATGGGAGCGAGAATCGGGCATCAGAGAAAATTGTATCCGAACGCAATGCTCCAACCCCTCTTCTGGCGCCGGGATTGAGGTTCACGACCGCCCTCCAGTGGGAGGATGTAAATGAATGCGTGTGATTTCAATGCACTTACCGCTCTTTGATGTGGTTGATGTTTGTAAACATTAAGGTTTCAGCACTCAGAGTCACTCATCCATGAAGGGAGGTGAATGAATCAAGGCTACAGCTGGTTTGCAGAAGCTGTCAATCACAGCCCACTACTAGATATGAATGAATGGCTTGCAGCTAATGGGTCTGAGGGGTTGAATCACAGGTCACAGCTGATCTCCTTTGAGAAATGGGCACATGGAGCTTCAAGGTAAGTGTTACAGCTGTAATTTTTTCACTGCCCCTGTCTGGACTGCTCTCTCACTTCCAGACAGAGGTCTCTTTACTGGGGGGAGGTCTTTGGGGGGGGTGGGGGGTCCCACCAGTCAAGGGGCCCCTGTGGGGGCTCCCTTTAGTCAGGGCTCCCTGTGGGGGTTCCATTTAGTTAGGGGCTCCCTGTAGGGGTCCATTAAATTTGGCGTCTCTGTGGAGGGTCCCTCTAGTTAGGAGATCCCTGTGACATCTTCCTTCAGTTAGGGGGTCTCTCTGGGGTTCCCTCTAGTTAAGGGGTCCCTATGGGTCCCGGGGGTCTCCATTTTCATGGGGTCCCGGGTGGGCCTCCCTATTTATGGGGTCCCTGGGTGGTCTCCCTATTATCTCCCTGAGGGGGGGGGGGTCTCCCCAGGTAGGGAATCCCGAGGGGGATGGGTCAGTTCACCCCCGTACTTGAGGGAAGGGATTGTTAATGCAGAAGACAGACTTGAGTTTTGATTGCTGCACTTTGCCATGCCAGTTTATATGCCAATAACCACCAAGGGAACATTGGAGATTTAGTGTACTGAGCAATAATATAAAAGGACTTGGAAAAGCATTGCACTTGGCCTTGATTATCAGGTTTAAAATGTGAGGTGGCTGGATGAGGAATTGGAAGAGAATGAAGGATTTTGTGCCAGGGAAGTGTTTGGAAGAGACTGTATATTGGAAACAATCCTTCAAACAGAATTAGTCTTGGTGTAAACTATTAATCTGTAAATTAGCATTTTAAAAATAAATATTTTGAAATATTTTTCACTACTGCAACTGAACATTCATTAAATCTTATGCAGCATAAAAACCTCGACGATTAGAAGTTGTGTCAAAACTCCTTCCTCGTCCTCGAACAAAATCCTCAAATTGAAGATAGGCAATTAAAATCTGTCTGTAAATCCAGGCGTGGATTTTACAACTGACCTGTACAATGTGTACTTTTTAAAAGCTGGCTAATTTTTGACACAAAGTGCCATTGAATATAAGCCTCCATAGAACTCCTACAGTGCTGAAGGAGGCCATTCTGCACCAACTCTCTTAAAGAGCCTCTACCCAGGCCCACTCCCCCACCCTATTCCTGTAACCCCACCTAACCTGCACATCTTTGGACACCAAGGTGCAATTTAACATGACCAATCCACCGAACCTACACACCTTTAGACTGTGGGAGGAAACTGGAGCACCCGGAGGAAACCCACACAGACACAGGGAGAATGTGCAAACTCCCCACAGTCACTCAAGGCCCAAATTAAAGCCGGGTCCCTGGTGCTGTGGGGCAGCAGTGCTAACCACTGTGCCATTGTGCTGCCCTTAATCCTCCTTTAAACCTTCCTTTAAGACACAGTGATGTGCCATCAATAACGACAGAGGACGAGTTGAGAGTGAAACTGTGGCTTTAATTAGCTTAAAGATACCTGCTGGCAGCCGGCCCCAAGACTGAAGACAGGGCCGGAGGTTGGCCACCTTTATACCTGAGCCAGAGGGGAGGAGTCTCAGGTGGAGCCAGCAGGGGCAAGCCCAGGCATGTTAAAACAGAAGATATAATACAATACAGTGGTTTACCACATTCACACCCTATTTAAAAAAGGAGTCCGGCGGGGGTGAAGTGGGCGGGTTGAATTATATATTGAGTCTGTGGGGGGCTTTGACTTTCCGCTGTGACCGCCGCAGTCCCGGCTGTGGTATGGATACTGGTGTCGGATGAAGTGTTGAGGCCTGCGTGTCCAAGAGCGGGTCGTCTTTTGCGTCACCAAGTAGATGAGTGCCTGGCGACGGACCCTGAGGCTCTGGCGTGTCATGCACTGGGACTAGCGGGGTATGCCGTGGCCCTGGTGCACCATGGGTAGCAATAGAGGGAGAAGGTGTAGGGTCGGGGCTAGTGGTGATGGTCACTGGGGAACCTGCGGATGCCAAATCCCGAAGGGAGACTGTGTGCTCCCGCCCGTTATGGTGTGCCATGTAGGCATATTGGGGGTTAGCATGGAGGAGACGGACTGTTTCGACCAGGGGATCCGACTTATGACTCCTCGCATGCTTCCGGAGGAGGATGGGCCCTGGGAACGTCAGCCAGGATGGGAGCGAAACCCCTGAGGTGGACTTCCTGGGGAAGACAAACATTCTCTCATGAGGGGTCACGTTGGTGGCGGTGCACAGGAGCGACCGGATGGAGTGGAGCGCATTGGGAAGGACCTCCTGGCAGCGGGAGACTGGGAGACGTCCAGACCGTAGAGCAAGAATGACGGCCTTCCAGACCGTCGCGTTTTTCCTCTCCACCTGTCCGTTCCCCCGGGGGTTGTAGCTGGTAGTCCTGCTTGAGGCAATGCCCTTGGTAAGCAGGTACTGACACAGCTCATCACTCATGAAGTAGGAACCTCGATCACTATGGATGGAGTTGGGGAAACCGTATGAGGTGAAGAGGCCATGCAGGGCCTTGATGACTGTGGCAGAGTCATTTCAGGGCATGGGATGGCTAAAGGGAAACGTGAGTACTCATCAATGATGTTGAGAAAGTACATGTTACAGCCAGTGGAGGGGAGGGGCCCTTTGAAATCGACGCTGAGGCGCTCAAAGGGGCAGGAGTCCTTTACCAGGCGTGCTCTGTCTGGCCGATAGAAGTGTGGTTTGCACTCCGAGCCGATCTGGCAGTCCCTGGTCATGGTCCTGACCTCCTCGATGGAGTAAGGCAGGTTGTGGGCCTTCATAAAGTGGAAAAACCGGGTGATCCCCGGGTGACAGAGGTCATTGTGGAGGGCCCGAAGTCGGTCTACTTGTGCGCTGCCATATGTACCGCGAGATAGGGCATCTGGGGGCTCATTGAGCTTCCCAGGTCGATACAAGATATCATAATTATAGGTGGAGAGTTCGATCCTCCACCTTATGATCTTGTCATTCTTGTCTTGCCCCACTGTGTGTTATTGAACATGAAGGCAACCGACCGTTGGTCAGTGAGGAGAGTGATCGCCCGTCGGCCAGGTAATGCCTCCAATGTCGCACAGCTTCCACAATGGCTTGGGCTTCCTTTTCGATGGAGGAGTGTCGCATTACGGAGCTCTGGAGGGTACGGGAGAAGAAAGCCACGGGCCTGCCCGCCTGGTTGAGGGTAGCGGGCAGGGCAAAGTCGGACACATCGCTCTCCACCTGGAACGGGATGGACTTGTCTACTGCATGCATTGTGGCTTTGGCAATATCTGCTTTGATGTGGTTGAAGGCCAGGCGGGCCTCAGCCGTCAGGGGAAAAAGGGTGGATTTAATGAGTGGGCGGTCCTTGTCCGCATAATTGGGGACCCACTGGGCATAGTAGGAAAACGATTAGGGAATAGTGTAGATGGGCTTTAGAGTGGTTTCACAGGTCGGCGCAACATCGAGGGCCGAAGGGCCTGTACTGCGCTGTAATGAAATGCAAATGAAACCCCAGGCATCTCCTCAGGTCCTTGAGGCAGTGGGGAAGGGGAAGTTCCAGAAGGGGGCGCATGCGGTCAGGGTCGGGCCCTGGGACTCTGTTTTCCACAACGTAGCCAAGGATGGCTAGGCGGGTTGTGCGGAAAACGCATTTCTCCTCATCGTACGTGAGGTGACGGAGCTTGGCGGTGTGGAGGAATTTTTGGAGGTTAGCGTCATGATCCTGCTGGTCATGGCCTCAGGTGGTGACATTATTCAGATACTGGAACGTGGCTCGCAGCTCGTACTGGTCAACCATTCGGTCCATCTCCCGTTGGAAGACCGAGACCCCTTTCGTGACGCCAAAAGGGACCCTGAGGAAGTGATAGAGGCGGCCATCTTCCTCGAAGGCAGTGTATTGGCGGTCCTCCGGGTGGACAGGGAGCTGGTGGCACGCGGACTTCAGATCAATGGTGGAGAAGACTTGGTACTGCGCAATCTGATTGACCATGTCAGATATGCAGGGGAGGGAGTACGCATCGAGCTGCGTGTACCGGTTAATAGTCTGACTGTAGTCGATGACCAACCGGTGCTTCTCCCCAGTCTTGACGACCACCAGTTGGGCTCTCCAGGGGCTAGTACTGGCCTCTATGATCCCTTCCCGCAGGAGTCGCTGGACCTCCGACCTGATAAAGGCCTAGTCCCGAGCACTGCATCGTCTGCTCCTAGTGGTGAGGGGCTTACAGTCCAGGGTGAGGTTAGCGAAGAGTGGGGGGGTGGGGTGACCTTAAGGGTCGAGAGGCCACAGACGGTGAGGGGGGGGGAGGGTCCAGTGAACTCCAAGGTAACAGATTTGAGATGGCGTTGGAAATCGAGCCCCAGTGTCCCGGAAGCGCAAAGTTGTGGGAGGACGTAGAGTTTGAAGCTTTTGTACTCAACGCCCCGTACTGTAAGGGTTGCAACACAGTACCCACGGACTTCCACGGTATGCGATTCGGAAGCCAGAGCAATTTTCTGGGTCGCGGGTAAGATTGGGAGGGAGCAGCGCCGTACCGTATCTGGATGAACAAAACTTTCTGTGCTCCCGGAGTCGAAAAGGCAGGTCGTCTCGTGGCCGTTGATCCAGACGGCCATCATGGAGTTGGCGAGGTGATGTGGTTGAGACTGGTCGAAGGTGATGGAGGCGAGCTGCGGAAGGTGGGCGGGCTGACTGAGGGTAGCGGAGGCCAGCTTACGATCGGGTGAGCAGATGTACACATTACTTCCATGGATTCCTCTAAGAGTTGTATGAGTAACATCAGAGGAGCATTAGAATGAGGCATATGCCCCGACCTGAGTGGACATTAAGAGATTATCAGGATATTAAAATGATGTTTTTGCTGGTTAACTGGATGAAAAAGGGACTCTGCAATTTGTTCCATAGTGTAAAGATAAATTGCCATACATAACTCATATTTCCCCAGTTTCAAATGAAAAACAAAGCCTTGGTTCCTGTGCTCATTCCAGAACATCCCTGGCTGTATATAAACATGAAGATGCCAATAACCTGATTGAATAAGTGAGCACAAAGTCAGCATAATTCAGAAAATTGAGGAAATACAAGGGGCGGGATTCTCCGTTGGCCGACGGCGAAATCGGGTGGAGAATCGGTTCCGATGCCAAAATTACGGCAGGCGCTGATTTGATGCCAAATCGCCACTCTGCGTTACCTCAACAGAGGCGCCAATGTGCTCCGGAACTCAGGCACAGTAAACACCATTTGCATGTCATTAGCGGGCCTGACCCAGCATTCTCCAGGGCCTTCGCAATTCTCCGCCTCCGATGGGCCACGACGTCGTGGTTCACGTGTGCTTTCAAAAATCGTGAAACTGGCATCGTGACTGCTGAGGGAGAGAGAGAGGAGGTAGGACATGGAGAGGAACGACCATGGGCTGCCAGCCCAGACACTGGCCGGGCTGGCTTGGTTGGGGGAGGCCTTGCCAGGGCCGGGGGTGACGAGAGAACAGGCCGAGTGGCTGGGATGACTCACCACGGGACTGGGGCGGTGTCCAGTCATGACCCACCATTACCACAGCCTTCAAGGCACCCATCTTACTGCGCACCCACCACCAGCCACCCTGGCCCCTGATTCCTCAGAGTGACACCGGCCATATGGGTGCCCCCAATCCCACCCCCCCCCACCCCCCATCACACCCCCCTCCACATGGCTGTCACCCATCGGCGGCCCACCCAGGGCAACACCCACAATAGCCCCTAGAGGCACCACAGTGTTAACCCCTGGCAGGGGCAGTGCCAGCCACTGGTACACTTGGGGCTCCCATGATGCTTGCCACCGACTGGGGTACGGGGATGGGGGGGGTGGGGGAGGACATGTGGGGGCGGATCGCGCAGTGCCAACCGGGGCCACCATGTTGCCGGTGGACCTGGTTGGGCACGGGGGTACGCACCTTGTCTTTCACCCCTGCAGACAATGAATATTGAAATTCAACCAGCAACAGTGTATTCCTGCTGGTCGTCGCAGCCTTGGAGGATGCCCTGTGGCTATACAAGCTGGAGCGGGTGGAGGAGGAGCAGGAAGCTGCATCAGCGAAGCTGGCAGCAGTGAAGCGGGCAGCAGAGGGGCAGGAGGCAGCCGCCCAAAATGGAGAGCCGGCCACCCAACAGGCCAAGGATGTGCCAAGGAGGCACTGCATGAGGCCTCATGTACACCGGCACCGCCTGTCATTCAAAGACCTGCTGGACTGGGCATGCCATCGAAAACACCTGCTGAGCAGAGAGACAATGCGACATATCTGCTAGATGATGGCACACCTGGCACCGTGGGAGAATTGGGGAGGACACCTGCTCCCAGTGGCTGTCAAGGTGACGGTCGCCCTGAACGTCTACGCCACAAAGTCCTTCCAGTCACCGAGTGAGAACCTGTCCAGGATCTCACAGACCTCGATACACAGGCGCATCCATGCTGTCACGGAGGCCCTATATGCGCAGGCGGATAAATACATCTATTTCAATGTGGACCGAGCCCACCAGGATGCCCGGGCAGCGGGGTTCACCGCCATTGCCGAGATGACTCGGGTCCAGAGGACGATCGATGGGATGCATGTTCCTCTACGAGCACCTGCAGATGACAGGCCACTCGGCACAAACTGAAAGAGGTTCAACTTGATGAACGTGCAGCTGATATGTGACCATCAGATTTGCATCATACACGTCTGTGTCTGGTACCCAGGCATTGTGCATGACACCTTCATCCTGGCACATGCGATGATTCCTGCCATGTTCCCTGGGCGACAGGGGTTATCCACTGCGGTCGTGGCTGATGACGCCTATCCGGGGGCCACAGACCAACGTGGAGACACGCTACAACGGAGCCCATGCCATGAGCAAGAGCATGAACAAGCAGTGTATCGCCCTCCTGAAGATGCGGTTCAGGTGCCAGGACCGCTCTGGTCCAGTATGATGCTGAGAGGGTCGCGAGCATTGTGGTGGCATGCTGTGTCCTCCACAACATTGCACAGCAGAGGGGCGATGTGTTGGAGCAGGAGACAGGCATCAAGCGCACACTCAGTAACGTGAAGAAGACACATCCTGAGTGAGACACAGCCAGAGTGGGAATTGGACCTTGGTAATTTGGTGCAGTGGGGTAATTCAGTGCAGAGTGGGAGAAGGTGCTTTTTCCCTACCGTTTTGTTTTGTTTCTTCTGGCTTGTAACTGTTAATCTGCAGGGAGAGAACCAGAGAGCATCCTGGGAAAGTAAGTGATGTTTAATACCTTTTCAAATTGTGTGTGGTGGGAAAACTGAAGTGACATCACAGTAAAGCTGTGACCTGATTGGCTGGTTGGGAATCTGTTAAATTTGAAAAAAAAAATAACATTGCAAAACAAATCTAATTGATTAACTAGACAGTGAAGCAACTCAACCTGAGGGCAGAGATCGGTATTTAGCATTTAATTTTACAGTAAAAATCTAGCATCAGGGCCATATAGTTAATTGTAACTCAATCTAACAATAATTCAGGTGTTTATTTTAAATTAATTAATTAATGCTTGAATGTCACTCAGCGGGGTGCAGTGCTCCAACTGTGAGATGTGGCAGATCTGTGATGCTTCCAGCGTTCCGGTCGACGACATCTGCAGCAAGTGTAACCAATGGCAGTTCCTCACAGATCAAATGGTTCGGTTGGAGCAGCAATTGGATGCACCTAGGAGCATGCAGGTGGCGGAAAGCGACATAGATAGGAGTTATAGAGATGTGGTCACACCCAAGATGCAGGCAGAGAGATGGGTGACCACCAGAAGGGGCAGGCAGTCAGTGCAGGAATCCCCTGTGGTTGTCCCCCTCGCGAACATGTATACCGCTTTGGATACTGTTGGGGGGAATAGACTATCAGGGGAAAACAGCAGCAGCCAGAGCAGTGGCACCATGGCTGGCTCTGATGTTCAGCAGGGAGGGTCAAAGCGCAGAAGAACAATAGTAATAGGGGACTCTATAGTCAGGGGCACAGATAGGCGCTTCTGTGGACATGAAAGAAACTCCAGGATGGTATGTTGCCTCCCTGGTGCCAGGGTCCAGGATGTCTCAGTACGGGTAGCGGGCATCCTGAAGGGGGAGGGCAAACAGGGAGAGGTTGTGGTACATACTGGTACTAACAACATAAGCAGGAAGGGGGATGACGGAAGGGTACATAAAATGCAAGAGGGTAGCCAGGGAACGGGTTGACCCACTGAAGGACAGGGGTGGGAATCTATGCGTGGAGCCAGAGGAAATGGGCGAGGTACTAAATTAATATTTTGCGTCAGTATTCACCAAAGAGAAGGAATTGGTGGATGTTGAGTCTGGAGAAGGGTGTGTAGATAGCCTGGGCCACACTGAGGTCCAAAAAGACGAGGTGTTGGGCGTCTTGAAAAATATTAAGGTGGATAAGTCCCCAGGGCCTGATGGGATCAACCCCAGAATACTGAAGGAGGCAAGAGAGGAAATTGCTGAGGCCTTGACAGAAATCTTTGGATCCTCACTGTCTTCAGGTGATGTCCCAGAGGACTGGAGAAGAGCCAATGTTGTTCCTTTGTTAAGAAGAGTAGCAAGGATAATCCAGGGAACTACAGGCCGGTGAGCCTTACGTCAATGGTAGGGAAATTACTAGAGAGAATTCTTCGAGACAGGATCTACTCCCATTTGAAAGCAAAATGGACGTATTAGCGAGCGGCAGCATGGTTTTGTGAAGGGGAGGTTGTGTCTCATTAACTTGATAGAGTTTATCGAGGAGGTCACAAAGATGATTGATGCAGGTAGGGCAGTGGATGTTGTCGATATGGACTTCAGTAAGGCCTTTGACAAGGTGCCTCATGGCAGACTGGTACAAAAGGTGAAGTCACACGGGATCAGAGGTGAACTGGCAAGATGAATACAGAACTGGCTAGGTCATAGAAGGCAGAGAGTAGCAATGGAAGGGTGCTTTTCTGATTGTGACTAGTGGTGTTCCGCAGGGATCAGTGCTGAGACCTTTGCTGTTCGTAGTATGTATAAATGATTTGGAGGAAAATGTAACTGGTCTGATCAGTAAGTTTGCGGATGACACAAAGGTTGGTGGAATTGCGGATAGCGATGAGGACTGTCAGAGGATATAACAGGATTTAGACCGTTTGGAGACTTGGGCGGAGAGATGGCAGATGGAGTTTAATCCGGACAAATGTGAGGTAATGCATTTTGGAAGGTCTAATGCAGGTACGGAATATACAGTGAATGTAGAATCCTCAAGACAGTCAGAGAGATCTAGGAGTACAGGTCCACAGGTCACTGAAAGGGGCAACACAGGTGGAGAAGGTAGTCAAGAAGGCATATGGCATGCTTGCCTTCATTGGCCGTGGCATTGAGTATAAGACTTGGCAAGTCATGTTGCAGCTGTATAGAACCTTACTTAGGCCACACTTGCAGTATAGTGTTCAATTCTGGTCGCCACACTACCAGAAGGATGTAGAGGCTTTAGAGAGGGTGTAGAAGAGATTTACCAGGATGTTGCCTGGTATGAAGGGCATTAGCTATGAGGAGAGGTTGAGTAAGCTCAGTGTGTTCTCACTGGAACGACGGAGATTGAGGGGCGACCTGATAGAGGTCTACAAAATTATGAGGGGCATAAACAGGGTGGATAGTCAGAGACTTTTTCCCAAGGTAGAGGGGTCAATTACTAGGGGGCATAGGTTTAAGGTGCGAGGGGCAAGGTTTAGAGGAGATGTACGAGGCAAGTTTTTTTACACAGAGGGTAGTGGGTGCCTGGAACTCGCTGCCGGAGGAGGTGGTGGAAGCAGGGACGATAGTGGTGTTTAAGGGGCATCTTGACAAATACATGAATAGGATGGGATAGAGGGATACGGACCCCGGAAGTGTAGAAGATTTTAGTTTAGGTGGGCAGCATGGTCAGCACAGGCTTGGAGGGCCGAAGGGCCTGTTCCTGTGCTGTAATTTTCTTTGTTCTTTTTTTGTTCTTTGAGTAGGAGGGGCAGACCTCATCTGACGAGGAGGATGCGGGGGAGGGAGAGGGTGGGCAGGACATGGAGCCCAGTCAGGCATAGGAGGCCACATGACATGTGCGCTAGGGCCAACGTGCACGGAACACCCTGATTGCCTCCAGGTTCACCGACTAAGGGGTGGGGGGAACTGGCCAGGGGCACGGACATCCCATTCCAACCCCACACTCCCTCACTTGCTACCACCCACACCCCCACCCCCCTTGCCCCTGGTAACACCAGGCCTGGTCTATGGGATGGAAGGTGATGACAACCTGCTCAATGATGAGCTCTGATGCTCCGCATCGTTTGACAATGTCTGACTGCTGCCCACGGTAGCACGTTCCACTGTCCACCTGCGTGACCCCTCCATGCGAGCTGGCCATTCCACCACAAGGTCTCAGCAAATCCCTGTTTGTGGCGGTGGTGGGGACAGTTGGGGGTTTGGGGAGCCTGGGTCACCCACAGGAACCGCGCATTACCCTACCCCCACCCCCCGGCCAGCCAGACCAGCCCATCCCTCACACCCATCAGACAGAGCACCGAGGCAGGTTGTAATGGTGGTAACAGGTGTTTAATGTGAACGAATATATACAGATTTGTGCCCTAGCCCGTACAACTAAACAGTGCCCTGCACCCATGCCAAGTTTACTGGTGTTTAGCTTCCCGGCCTTACGGGTCCTAACGCTACGGCTAGGTGGATCCCCAGATGCTACAGCAGGAGTGGAGATGGCCTGCTATGATTCCTGCCCTGCGACATGGGTCCATGTTGGGGGTGTCTTCTTGGGCGACCGAGCCTGGATGGGCTCGGCTGCTGCGTGGGTGTCCCGGGTGGCGTAGTGCCACCCTGTTCTGCTCATTGCCCACCAGATGCACCAGGGACAAGAGAAGGGAGTCTGAGGTGCTGCGGTATTCCGGCACCTCCCCTGCAGGAGTCACTGGCAAAGGCCCAATCACCTCCTCCTCTCTCGGGGTACCCAATGGCCCCCGGGCTACTCCATGGGATGGGGGTGTGAGGGGAGCTATCCCCTGAGGCTCCCCCGCCACCTGGCACTGCCAGTCCTGGAGACCCGCTCTGATCTCGACCAGGGTCTGCACGCTCGCGGCCATGAACCACAGGGAGTGGACCATCTCCATCTGGGACTGCGCCACATCCCACTGCAACTGTGCCACCACCTTCTGGGGTTGTGTCACATCAGCCAGTCACTGCGCCACTTCCCTCTGGGACTAGGCCACTTCCCTCTGTGACTCGTCGGCCAGCGCCTGGGCAATGCCGCCGACGTTCCCAGCCATGAACTGCTGTGACTGGGCCACGCTCAGGAGCGCCGCTGCGATTTCCAGGTGGCTCTGGAATATGGTCGCAACCCTGTCCTGGGCCTCGGTTAGCGCCTCCACAGAATGCCCCAAGCCTTGGACATGCTGATCCATGGACAAAACCGTAACCCCAATGCCTCCATCGCGGATGCCACCCATGTGGTGTTGGCCTGGGTGGCACTCATTGTCAGCACCATTCCTGCTGCTGCACGTGGCTGGACTCCTCCATCTGAGCCTGCAGGTACTGGATGCTCACCGACAACCCCTCATGCAGTCCCTGGCTCCGCTATGGAATGGACTGTTTGTTCCAGAAGGTCGCGACCCGTGTGGATGGCAGCTATTCCCTGGGATCAGACTGCCCTCCGACCGTCCACCCGTGGGCTGCTCCTACCTCCACCTGCTGTTCCGGGTCAATGTATGGTGGGCACCAGATAGTGTCCCGGGAACCTCTTCACTCAAGTGCTCAACCGAGGTGAGTGTTTCTGGGATGATGGAGCGGTTTGGAGACAGCTGTGATGGGTAATTGTGTCATCCACCGACCCGAGCTCCGGGGTGTCCTGAGTCTCGGGCGGAGGGCTGGCGTCCGAGCCGCTCCCATCACTGCTCAGCTCACAGCTGGGTTCCAGCTGTGGCACAGGCTAGGGGCAGGGGTTGCTTGATAGGCCCCGCCACCATCTCCAGCAGGTCCTGTAAGACACAAGACATGACGCATGATTAGATCGTGGGTTGGGGGGGAGTGGGGGTGGGTGTGTGGGTGGGGGTGTTGGCGTGAGGGTGGTGTGGAGGTGAGGTTGGTGTGGGGGTGAGGGTGGTGTGGGGGTGAGGGTGGTGTGGGAGTAAGGTTGGTGTTGAGGTGAGGTTGATGTGGGGGTGAGGTTGATGTGGGGATGAGGGTGGTGTGGAGGTGAGGTTGGTGTGGCGGTGAGGTTGGTGTGGGGGTGAGGGTGGTGTGGAGGTGAGGGTGGTGTGGAGGTGAGGTTGGTGTGGGGATGAGGGTGGTGTTGGAGTGAGGATGGTGTGGGGATGAGGGTGGTGTGGAGGTGAGGTTGATGTGGGGGTGAGGGTGGTGTGGAGGTGAGGTTGGTGTGGAGGTGAGGGTGGTGTGGAGGTGAGGGTGGTGTGGGGATGAGGTTGATGTGGGGGTGAGGTTGGTGTGGAGGTGAGGTTGGTGTGGGGGTGAGGGTGGTGTGGAGGTGAGGTTGATGTGGGGGTGAGGGTGGTGTGGAGGTGAGGTTGGTGTGGAGGTGAGGGTGGTGTGGGGATGAGGTTGATGTGGGGGTGAGGTTGGTGTGGAGGTGAGGTTGATGTGGGGGTGAGGATGGTGTGGGGATGAGGGTGGTGTGGGGATGAGGGTGGTGTGGGGATGAGGGTGGTGTGGGGGTGAGGTTGGTGTGGAGGTGAGGTTGGTGTGGGGGTGAGGGCGGTGTGGAGGTGAGGTTAATGTGGAGATGAGGGTGGTGTGGGGATGAGGGTGGTGTGGGGATCAGGGTGGTGTGGAGATGAGGGTGGTGTGGGGATGAGAGTGGTGTGGGGGTGAGGTTGGTGTGGAGGTGAGGTTGGTGTGGGGGTGAGGGTGGTGTGGGGGTGAGGTTGGTGTGGGGATGAGGGTGGTGTGGGGGTGAGGTTGGTGTGGGGGTGAGGTTGGTGTGGGGGTGAGGTTGGTGTGGGGTGAGGTTGGTGTGGGGGTGAGGTTTGTGTGGGGGTGAGGTTGGTGTGGGGGTGAGGTTGGTGTGGGGGTGAGGTTGGTGTGGGGTGAGGTTGGTGTGGGGGTGAGGTTGGTGTGGGGTGAGGTTGGTGTGGGGGTGAGGTTGGTGTGGGTGTGAGGTTTGTGTGGGGGTGAGGTTGGTGTGGGGGTGAAGTTGGTGCGGGGGTGAGGTTGGTGTGGAGGTGAGGTTTGTGTGGGGGTGAGGTTGGTGTGGGGGTGAGGTTGGTGTGGGGGTGAGGTTGGTGTGGGGGTTAGGTTGGTGTGGGGGTGAGGTTGGTGTGGGGGTGAGGATGGTGTGTGGATGACAGTGGTGCGGCTCTGAGTGTGGCGGTGGGGGTTGGGGGGTGTTTGACACGTGTCACAGTGAACCACAACTAAGCGGGGTCTAACTTCCTCGCCTGCGGCCGGGCTCCACCTGAGCGACCTCCCGTTCCTCCGGGACACCGACCATGTCCAAGGCCCTCTACATGGCCAAGGTGAGGGGCAGCAAGTCCGGCGGTCCCCCTCCTGTCTTTTCCCATTCCCGGCATTTGTGCACAGCCTTCTCCTGGGATTGGTAGGAAACACAAAACAACAGTGTTAGACAGTCCGTCGCATGCAGCCTAGGGGCTAGTAGCTGGTTGCCACAGTGGCCAGGCCACCTGGCATGTGTGGCAGGGTGGGGGATTGCCTCTCCTCCGTGTGGAGGTGGTGTCCGGTTACGGGTGCGTGGGACGAGGATTGGTGCCTCTAGTCCACGGTGTCCAAGAGGGTCTGGAGCTCTGCATCGCAAACCTTGGTGCCGCTTGCCTTATTGCCAGCTTGTTGATGGGATGGTGAGCGTGGTGGTTGCAGCTTGTCAGCCTTTGAATGTGAATCGCGAAACCTGCGAATCCGGCACCGTTTATTATTAGAATCGATTGTGTTCCACGTGACGCCGGTGCTCGCTCTTAGCGGTATTGGAATCGGTCCAGGTGTGGTGGCAGTATTTCTGTTGTGGAAGTCCACAAATTCTGCGTTGGCATCAACACTTTGGCTGGGATTCTCCCACCCCCCGCAGGACCGGAGAATCCTCTGGGGGTGGCGCGAATCCCGCCCCGCCGCTCCGACGCCAGCTGCCGTATTCTCCAGCGCCAGTTTTCGGGCGGGGGCAGGTTTACGCCATGCCAGTCGGGGGCCGTTGGCAGCGGCCACTCCGGCAATTCTCCGGGCCCCGTTGGGTCGAGCGGCCGTCGTTTCCTGGCCAGTCCCACTGGCGTGAAATGGACATAGTCCATCATGGCGGGGCCTGGCCTGTAGGCCGGCAAGGTGTGTTCTCGGTGGGGACACGGGGGGGATCCGGCCTCCGGGGGGGGGGGGGCCGGCACGGTGGCCTGGCCCGCAATCGGGGCCCACCAATCTGCGGGCCTATGCCGTGGGGGCACTTTTTCCTTCTGCGCCAGCCTCTGTGGGGCTACACCATGGCTGGTGCGGAGAAGAATCCGCCTGCGCACGCGCGGAACCACGCCGCCGGTTCTGCACTTGCGCCAACCCGCGCCGGCCCTTCGCCAACCCGTGCGCCGCCGGCCTAGCCCCCGGATGTGCGGAGGATTCCGCACCTTCCGGTCGGCCCGACGCCGGAGTGGTTCGCGCCGCTCTTGGCGCTGTTGTCGGGCCATCCGGCCAATTGTGGGAGAATCCACCCTTTGTCTCAGAAATGGGGATTCCCGCCCAGTGCCTTTTTACTCTTGAAACTTTATTACTAATTGCGTCTGTGTCCCCACCAACACAAACTATCCCATCAGTCCCCCCCACCCCCAAAAACAGATGACAATTCTACAGCCCGCACCACAGAGAATATGTTTGATTATTTCTCTTCTTTGAGTCAACGAGATATGTGAATTTGTACATTTCCTTTCCAGAGAAAAGTAATTAGAGTTGAAGAAGTTGTTTCATGTAATTTTGCAAGTTATTTGTCGTTGGCAACAGATACTGTAGGATTGGACATTCGGTCTAAATAGAAATAAATGCCATGGCAACCAATTTTGTTACGAGAGAATGGTCTCATTTTAAAAAAATTCCAAGTTCATTACAAACCTAAATGCACAGAACATAATTATACTTAAACGGTATTAATCACCTACACAAAGCTACTACAGGGGTTTTCTTCATAGCTACGATCTACGTGTAATTATTTAAAGAACAATGAATTGTAAGCTGTCCTCTGAGAATGGGGTTGCTACATCAGGTTAATTCTAATTAAATGCGGATTTATTTTCAAACATATCCCAGTGCCCTCATTTACAAAGAGAAGTGACTGCAGTTGGAATTCATTGAATCAAGGTTTAGTGCATAGCCTAAGCTGAACACCAGCTGCCTACTGTGAAATTCAATATGAAGGAGGTGGCACCAAAGAATGCATCAGTGCTCTCAACTATACTTTCTGTGGATGCCAATGGGTCAAACTGTGAACCCCTGTTTGGAATGAATCACTGTGCCATTATAATTGATATTCCCTCCTATGCAAATATTCAATGACATGGCCCCAGCTTCATAAAGCCGGTTGAAACTGGTTTTATTTGTGTTGCTCATACTCAGGATGTAGTGTACACAAAGACCACATAAACCTAAGTCAAATAACAAAGCTAATATTTATTTCATTACTTATTATGCAGTTCGATCACTATTCCTAATGCAAGTAATATTATAACTAAACTACAATTTACACTACACTAACACTTATCTCATGTGTCATGTGAGAGTACCTTTAAGAAATGGGTGTTTAAGAAATGTACCTTTAAGAAATGGAGTTGCTCATGTTACTGGAGTGATGTCAGAGTGTGGGTGGAGCTGAGCTCTACTTCTGCTTTTTAGTTTCAGTTTGAGAAAAGCTTATGTCTGTGTTTTTTCAGTGAGCTGCTCTGCTGTTGATCTCTGCCATCCAAAGACTATCTATGGATCATTTGGCAAACTCAGAATTTCAGAATTGTAAAAAGGTCTCAGCATTAAATGTAAACCTAATGTGTTCCTGTTTGAAGGTTTGTTAAGTATTTTGGGTGTAAAAGGACAGCATACAGGTTACTTAGTGTTGGTTGCTTTGGGGGATGTATTTGATTTACTGGTTGCTAAGATATTCACTGTTTGTTTTAAAAAGGTTAACTTGAGTTCATAGAATAAACATTGTTTTGTTTTAGAAAACCACTGGTCGATTTTCTGCTTTACCATACCTAAAGAGTGAGCCTTGTTCTCCCCATACCACAATCTATTGAAAGTTGTGGGTCAGGTGAACTCCATGATACACTTTGGGATTCTCTACACCCTGACCCATAACACATGCACACTATCTTAAATTGTTCTCTGCTCTGCTCCTAGTCTCTCTCCACTCTCTCTATTTCTCCTAGAAATCTGAGAGGTATTCCTTTTTATAGGTCTGCTCCCCAGCTCCATCTGGTGGTAGAACATAGTTTCACATTAACTCTTAATATGCTAGACATTACACTCTTAAAATGCTAGACATTACACATAATGTCACAGAAACATCCACAGAATGCCAGGTGATCAAACCATGGAAAAAATCCATGACTGGTATGTTCAAGAGGACAAACCTCAAAAGCTTTTTGTGGTCAAATTCACACTGCGGGTGTTTCTTAAAAAATAACCCCAGAAAGGTTGTGAGAGTCGATGTGAATGAGGTAAAAAAGGACCAACAATTAGAGGATGCAGTTGTCGTGCTGAAGATCTGGTTTTATGAAACTACAGGGTGAGAGACATCGGGCCAGAGAGCATGAGAGAGAAAGGGTAACGTCAGTTCAATTTACAAAGATAAACAGTTTGAACTTTGCAATTGTCTAATTATATGTCCCGTTTTTATCTCAGGGGAAAATAGCAACGGCCAAACTCGTGGCCCCATGGTTGGTTCTGCTGCAGAGGAGAGGGGTAATAAGTGTGACAGTGCAATAGTTATAGGGGATTTAATTGTAAGGGGAATAGACAGGCGTTTCTGTGGCCGCAAACAAGACTCCAGGATGGCATGTTGCCTCCCTGGTGGCCTCCCTGGTGCTAGGGTCAAGGATGTCTCGGAGCGGGTACAAGACATCCTGGAGGGGGAGGGTGAACAGCCAGTGGTCGTGGCACACATCGGTACAAATGACATAGGTAAAAAAAGGGATGAAGTCCTAAAAGCAGAATACAGGGAATTAGGTAGGAAGCTAAGAAATCGGACCTCAAAGGTAGTGATCTCAGGATTACCACCAGTGCCACATGCTAGTCAGAGTAGAAATGACTGGATATATAGGATGAATACGTGGCTGAAGAGATGGTGTCAGGGGGAGGGTTTCAGATTCCTCGGGCATTGGGACCAGTTCTGGGGGAGGTGGGACCTGCACAAACTGGACGGGTTACACCTGGGCAGGACTGGAATTGATGACCCGGGGGGGGCTATTTGTTAGAGCGGTTGGGGAGTGTTTAAACTAATATGCTTGGGGGATGGGAACCTATGCAAGGAGTCAGAGAAAGAGGGAGCAAGGACAAAAGCAAAAGGTAGAAAAGTGAAGAAGAAAAGTGATAGGTGGAGAAACCAAGGGCAAAATTCAAACAGGGCAATAGAGAAAAATATTGGGTGCAAGACAAACATTGTGAAAAAGACAAACTTAAAGGCTCTGTGCCTTAATGCACGGAGCATTTGCAATAAAGTTGATGAACTAATCGCGCAGATAGATATAAATGGGTATGATATAATTGGGAGTACGGAGATATAGCTGCAGGGTGAACAGGGATGGGAACTGAATGTCCCAGGGTTTTCAGTATTTAGGAAGGACAGGCATAAAAGAAAAGGTGGTGGCGTGGCACTGCTGGTTAAAGAGGAAATTAACACAATAGTGAGAAAGGATATTAGCTCTGACAATGTGGAATCTGTATGGGTAGAGTTGAGAAATACCACAGGACAAAAAATGTTAGTGGGTATCATATATAGACCCCTAAACTGCACTGGCGAGGTTGGGAATGGCATTAAACAAGAAATTAGAGATGCATGTAATAAGGGAATATTGGTGATCATGGATGATTTTAATCTTCACATAGATTGGGCAAATCAAATTAGCCACAATGCCGTAGAGGAGGAATTCCTGGAGTGTATACGGGATGGTTTTCTTGACCAATATGTGGAGGAACCAACTAGAGAGCAGGCCATCTAAGACTGGGTACTGTGTAATGAGAAGGGAGTCATTGCCAATCTGGCTATACGAGACCCCTTGGGGATGAGCGACCATAACATGATGGAATTTTTTATCAAGTTGGAGAGTGAAGTAGTTGATTCGGAGACTAGGGTGCTGAATCTTAATAAAGGGAACTATGAAGATATGAGGCGTGAGTTAGCCTTGATAGATTGGGGAGAGTTACTTCAAGGGATGACAGTGGATAGACAATGGCAAACATTCAAGGACTGCATGGGGGAACTACAGTAACTGTTCATTCCTGTCTGGCAGAAAAGCAAAGGGGGTGAGAGGGCCAATCCATGGCTTACAAAGGAAATTAGAAATAGTATCCAACACGAGAAAGAAGCATACAGATTGGCCAAGAAAAATAATTGGTCTGAAGATTGGGAGCACTTTAGAATTCAGCAAAGAAGGACAAAGGGATTGATTAAGAAGGGGAAAGCACAGTACGAAAGGAAGCTTGCAGGGAACATAAAGACTGAAACTACGAGTTTCTATAGATATGTGAAGAGAAAGAGATTGGTAAAGAGAAATGTAGGCCCCCTACAGACAGAAACAGGGGAATGCATAATAAGGGACAAAGAAATGGCTGAGCAATTGAATACATCCTTTGGTTCTGTCTTCACAAAAGAGAACACAAATCAGATACCAGAAATGTTGGAGAATGAAAGGTTTAGTGAGAGGGAAGAACTGAGGGAGTTCGAGATTAGTAGAGAAATGGTGCTGGGAAAATTGATGGAATTGAAGGCAGATAAATCCCCAGGGCCTGAGAATCTGCACCCCAGAGTGCTTAAGGAGATGGCTCTGGGAATAGTGGAATCATTGGTGGTCATCTTCCGGGATTCTATAGACTCTGAAACTGTCCCTGCATATAGGAGGGTAGCTCACGTCACTCTGATATTGAAAAAGGGAGGTAGAGAGACAGCAGGGAATTATAGACCAGTAAGCCTAACTTCGGTAGTGGGGAAAATGCTTGAATCCATTATCAAGGACTTCATAGCGGAACATTTAGAAAGTAGTGGCAGGATCAGTCAGAGTCAGCATGGATTTATGAAGGGAAAATCATGCTTGACAAATCTGTTGGAATTATTTGAAGATGTAACCAGTACAGTTGACAAGGAGGAGGCCAATCTATGTGGTATATTTGGACTTTCAGAAGGCATTTGACAAAGTCCCACATAAGAGATTATTGAGAACAATTAAAGCGCATGGGATTGGGGGAAATGTATTGAGTTGGATAGAAAACTGGTTGGCAGATAGGAAACAAAGAGTAGGGATTAATGGGTCCTTTTCAAATTGGCAGGCAGTAACTAGTGGGGTACCACAGGGATCGGTGCTGGAACCCAGCTATTCACAATATATATTAATGATTTGGATGAGGGAACAAAATGTAACATCTCAATGTTTGCAGATGATATCAAGTTAGGTGGGAGGGTGAATTGTGACGAGGATGCAGTATGATCTGGACAGTTGGGTGAGTGGGCAAATCAATGGCAGATGCAGTAGAATTTGGTTAAGTGAGGTTATTCACTTTGGAAGCAAAAACAGGAAGGCAGATTACTACCTGAATTGGTGTAAATTGGGAGAGGGGTGTGTCCTTGTGCACCATTCGCTGAAGGTAAGCATGCAGGTGCAGCAGGCGGTAAAGAAGGCTAATGGTATATTGGCCTTCATTGCGAGAGGTTTCGAGTATAGAAGCAGGGATGTGTTGCTGCAAATTGTACAGGAACTTGGTGAGGCCACACCTGGAGTATTGTGTGCAGTTGTGGTCTCCTTCTCTGAGAAGGAAGAATGTTCTTGCTCACGAGGGAGTGCAGCGAAGGTTCCCAGACTGATTCCAGGGATGGCGGGACTGTCATATGAGGAGAGATTGACTAGGTTGGGATTGTTCTCACTAGGGTTCAGAAGAATGAGGGGGGATCTCATAGAGACTTATAAAATTCAAACAGGACTAGACAAGGTAGATGCAGGGAAGATGCTACCAATGATAGGTGTGTCCAGAACCAGGGGTCACAGTCTGAGAATTCAGGGTTAACCATTTCGGACAGAGATAAGGAGACATTTCTTCACACAAAGAGTGGTGAGCCTGTGGAATTCATTGCCGCAGGAAGTAGTTTATGCTAAAACTTTGAATATATTCAAGAGGTGGCTGGATATAGCACTTGGGGAGAATGGGATCAAAGACTATGGGGAGAAAGCAGGATTAGACTATTGAGTTGGATGATCAGCCATGATCATGATGAATGGAGGAGCAGGCTCGAAGGGCCAAAAGGCCTCCTCCTGCTCCTATCTTCTATGTATCTATGTTTTAATGGAGAATATAATTGATATTCATTATGTGTACGAGAGAGGTATTTAGGTCAAAGACAGGTAGTGAAATAGAGAGTAAATGGGACGAAAGAAAAAGATTAAGAAAGAGAGAAAGCAAGAAAGAGAACGAGTGTGGAGAAGGTTGTGGGCTCAGGAGTGCAATGGAATGGAGCGTGTGTAGGGTACGGCATGTGTGATCGTGGAGGGTTGAAAGAGAACCATTGAGGGTTCCATTGGCTCTCTGTGCCTCCACCTAAATGCACCAAACCTATTGGTGGCTACTTCCATATTTCTTGCCATGTCACTCATTGCACCCCATCTCAAAGAATAAAAAACACAAGACAAATACAGGGAAGCAGAAAAGGAAAGGGGGATTTAATGACCAAGGAAACCAGAGGTAGGAAAGGAAAGAGATATTTTATTTTTAACAATAATCTGTCCACAGCAGTAACTATCTACAATCACAGTCTCCTTTGGGACAACCAACATGCCAGTCCCAGCTTGGGCCGGCTTTAATGCTTGGTTTTAACCAGCCCCAGCTAGGTGGGCCTCTGGCCCCTACCCGGGAAGCCCATTTTCCACAAGCCCCACGGGGAGATCGATAATAGTTTCCTCATGAGCCTCATGGGGGTTATGACAGGGAGAAAGGAAAAAATAAAAAGAGGCAGAAACAGAAGGAAAGAAATAGAGAGAACAACTCAAAGGCATCAGGGGAAAGCATGAGTCAGACCATATTTTCTGATGTAAGATATACAACACTATGAGCATTTGCTTTCTGACTGTAATGTCCACACGTCTGCCCCTGCAATGAACTATCTTGCCAGCTACAATAGGAAAGGTACAGACAAGCTGTCGCAATTTTGGAATCGGCATTGGTCTCATGTTTCGCTGCTGGCACAGGCTCAGAAAATAACCCATCATTCTTTCGTAGGCAACAAGCGAGTCCAAACTGAGTTGATCAAAAGAAAACTTGATTTATTGCAAAGCAATTATATTTACAATAAACATCAGATCCCAGCCGGGTCTGTTCTGTTGGTTCCACATCTGGCTGACTTTACACAGATCACAATCATGAATGTCCTCGGAGTTTTCCCAGTGAGCCAGAGAAGACACAGCCAGAGTGAGGCACAGCGAAGAGAGAGTTTGGGAATTTGAAGCTAGATGCGAATTTGAAGCTAGGTTGTGAGGAGGTGCTTTTTATCCTTGGTAAGTAGTTTTTCTTTTCATTTGTCTATTTATGTATTTATTTTTTCTTTCATTTTTGGGAATTGTAGTTGTATAAGTTAACCTAAGGTTTAAGACATGGCAGGAGATCCCAGATCCGTGTCATGCTCCTCATGTGTGATGTGGGAGCTCAGGGACACGTCCACTGTCCCTGGCTCCTTCACGTGCAAGAATTGTGTCCAGTTGCAGCTCCTGTTAGACCACTTGACGGCTCTGGAGCTGTGGATGGACTCACTTTGGAGCATCCGCGATGCTGAGGACGTCGTGGATAGCACGTTTAGCGAGTTGGTCACACCGCAGGTGAAAGTTACTGAGGGAGATAGAAAATGGGTGACTAAAAGACAGAGCAAGTGTAGGAAGGCAGTGCAGGTGTCCCCTGCGGTCATCTCCCTGCAAAACAGATATACCACTTTGGATAATGTGGAGAGAGATGGCTCACCAAGGGAAAGCAGCAGCAGCCAGGTTCATGGCACCGTGGCTGGCTCTGCTGCGCAGGAGGGCAGGAAGAGGAATGGTGTGATGAACGGTTACTGCCTTATCATCATGTAAGGTGATGTCCCCTTTAAGACCGGGCTTGGAACCCTGGGAACTCCGCCTCTGGCTCCGCCCATCTGTGAGCCATATATAAAGGGCTGCCTCATGGGCTGTGCAGCAGTCAGCACATGTCTCAGCTCTAGCATAGTTCTTAGTCTAACAAAGCCTTCTTTACTGTTTACACTCTAAGCGTCGTTATTGAGGGTACCTCAATTTATTAGACTAAACTAGATTCAGGATGGACGCAGGCCTAAAACCAGAGATGCTCAATCTGGAAGCACGGACACCGGAGGCAAAGGAAATTATTAAATACTGGCTGCGGTGCTTCGAGGCCTACCTGGACTCCGCAGAGACTCCCATCCTGGGGCCACGCAAGCTGAGCCTACTCCACGCCCGGGAGAATCTCCGCCACGCTCGAAAAGGCGACGACTTATGAAGAGGCGATCGAGTTACTCCGCAAGCGGTTTGTCAAACCCATCAACGAGGTACACGCCAGGCATCTGCTCTCTACCTGCCGGCAGCGCTCGGGGCAATCGCTGGACGAATTTGTTGAGAAACTCACCGCGCTTGCCAGGGACTGTGACCATCAGGATGTGACAGGGGAAGTCCATGTGAACCTGCACATCAGAGACGCTTTCGTGTCCGGCATCCGCTCGACCTACGTGCGGCAGCGGCTGCTCGAAAATGGGGCAAAAGACCTCCAGGACACGCTAACGCTCGCCTCCTCGCTGGAGGTGGCCCGACATAACTTGGGTACGTACCCCACGGACTCTGCGAGCCCCCCCCACCCGGACTTCCTCAGACTCAGCCGTATTACAGGCCTGCGCCACGCGGCGACCCGCTCACCATGGGGGCACACCGTGTTGCTTGTGCGGGCAGGGCCAGCGCCCACGCCCACGCTGCCCAGCCCACTCCGTGATCTGCAGCGACTGCGGGAAGAAAGGGCATTTTGCGAGGGTCTGCCTGGCCAGACCAAAGGCCAGAAAAACAAAGAACAGCCGGCCTGAAAATCAGGCTCTCAGGCCCGCAGGCCTCGCAATTCTGCTGCGCACCGACCCAAAACGCCCCCTTCTGATGCGTCATCAGCTTCGTGCGAATCATGGGAGTGGCCATCTTGTCGGCGGCCATCTTCCCGACCCGACACGTGCGACCGGCGGCGGTGGCCATTTTACGAGTCCGGCTCGGCTGAGGACTCGGACTACCCGTGAGTGGGTGCGATCACCCTCGACCAAACTCGGCCAAAATACCTGCAGAACTCTATGATGCAGGTCCAGGTCAACGGGCGCGACATTGCATGCCACTTCGACTCCGAGAGCACGGCGAGCTTTATCCACCCTGATACGGTAAAGCGCTGCTCCCTACGCACCCATCCCGCATCCCAAACCATAGCCCTCGCATCCGGGTCCCACTCGGTACAAATCAAGGGGTACAGTATTGCGGATCTCTCGATCCAGGGCGCCAAATACACCCGTTTCAAATTTTATATCCTCCCTCACCTCTCTGCCCCCCTGCTGCTCGGACTGGATTTCCAGTGCAGCCACCGAAGCCTGACACTGAAGTTCGGCAGACCCTTGCCCCCCCTCACGGTATGCTGCCTTGCGACTCTGAAAGTCGCACCCCCCAGGAGCCGGCGCTACAGTGCCCAAGATATGGCTTTTATCAAGTCAGAGGTCCAGCACTTACTGGGAGAGGGGGTCATCGAGGCTAGCAACAGCCCTTGGAGAGCACAAGTGGTGGTAGTCCGGTCCAGGGAGAAGAAACGGATGGTCGTGGATTATAGCCAGACCATAAACCGATTCACGCAGCTTGATGCGTACCCACTTCCTCACATCGCGGAAATGGTAAATCGGATCGCCCAATACCGAGTCTTTTCCACGGTCGACCTCAAATCCGCCTACCACCAACTCCCCATCCGACCAAAAGACCGCCCCTATACTGCCTTCGTAGCAGCCAACCGGCTCTTCCACTTCCTCAGGGTCCCCTTCGGTGTCACAAATGGGGTCTCCGTCTTTCAAAGGACGATGGACTAAATGGTGGACCAGTACGGTTTGCGGGCTACATACCCGTACTTGGACAATGTCACCATCTGCGGCCATGACCAGCAGGACCATGACGCTAACCTCGAAAAGTTCCTCCAGACCGCCCGAGCCCTTAACCTGACCTATAACGAGGACAAATGCGTTTTCCACATCACCCGGCTAGCTATCCTCGGCTATGTCGTGGAAGACATAGGTCCCGACCCCATGCGCCCCCTTAAGAAACTTCCTCTCCCCCGCAGCCTCAAGGCCCTCAAACGGTGCTTGGGGCTTTTCTCTTATTACGCCCAGTGGGTCCCCAAGTATGTGGACAAAGCCCGCCCACTCATAAAGACCACAATTTTTCCCCTCTCGGCTGAGGCTCAATTGGCCTTCAACCGCATCAAGGGCGACATCATCAAGGCCGCTATGCACGCGGTGGACGAAACCATCCCTTTCCAGGTAGAGAGCGATGCATCAGACATCGCCCTGGCTGCTACCCTCAATCAGGAAGGCAGGCCAGTAGCGTTCTTCTCCCGAACCCTCACCGCCTCCGAGGTTCGACACTCTGCAGTCGAAAAGGAGGCACAAGCCATTGTGGAGGCTGTGCGGCGCTGGAGACACTATCTCGCCGGTAGGAGGCTTACCCTCGTCACCGACCAACCGTCAGTCGCCTATATGTTTCGATAACACGCAACGGGGCAAAATAAAAAAAGGTAAAATTTTGAGGTGGAGGATCGAACTCTCCACCTACACGTATCGTCCAGGGGAGCTCAACGAGCCCCCAGATGCCCTGTCCCACGGCACATGCGCCATCGCGCAGGAGGACCGCCTGCAAGCCATCCACAATGACCTCTGCCACCCGGGGGTTACCCGGCTCGTCCATTTTATCAAGTCCCGCAACCTACCTTACTCAACCAAGGAGGTCAAGGCCATGGTCAGGGACTGCCAAGTCTGTGCGGAGTGCAAACCGCACTTCTACCGGCCAAACAAGGTTCGGCTCGTGAAGGCCTCGGGTCCCTTTGAGCGACTGAGCATGGACTTCAAGAGGCCCCTCCCATCCACCAATCGTTATGCCTATTTCCTCACCGTGATCGATGAGTTCTCCCGCTTCCCATTTGCCATTCCCTGCCCCGACATGACCTCAGCCATTGTGATTAAGGCACTGCACAGCACCTTCACCCTGTTCAGCTTCCCCGCTTATATCCACAGCGACCGGGGTACATCGTTCATGAGTGATGAACTGCGTCAGTATCTGCTCAGCAAAGGCATCGCCTCGAGCAGAACGACCAGTTATAACCCACGGGGAAACGGGCAGGTGGAGAGGGAGAACGCGACAGTGTGGAAGGCTGTCCTTCTGGCCCTATGTTCGAGAAGTCTCCCAACCACCCGCTGGCAGGAGGTCCTGCCCGATGCCCTACACTCCATTAGGTCACTCCTCTGCACGGCCACGAATGAGACCCCTCACAACCGATTGTTTGTCTTCCCCTGGAAGTCTACCTCTGGGGTCTCGCTTCCACCTTGGCTGATGGCTCCGGGACCTGTTCTTTTCCGGAGGCACGCGAGAAGCCATAAAACGGACCCCCTGGTCGAAAAGGTCCGACTGCTCCAAGCCAACCCCAGTTATGCCTACGTTGAGTACCCCGATGGCAGTCAAGATACGGTTTCCCTCCGGGATCTGGCACCCGCTGGATCCCCCACCACAGACACCCCTTCCCGCGCCGCTCCCCTGCAGGACCCGGCGCCCCCTACAACACACCCCCTTCTGGCCCTACCCCCAGTTGGTGAGCACCTACCACGCGCCCCCCCACCCCTTTACACACCCCGCCGGTGCCGGCACCGCTACCCCCGGCCCTGCCTAGTTCCCCTGCCCCGACCCGGACCGAAGCTCCGACCGCTGTGCTCCCGGATGTGCCCTCAACCGGGACGTCCGTGCCCGCCGCACCACCGGCCGAATTGAGGAGGTCGATGAGGACGATCCGGCCACCGAGACGGATGGACCTATGATGGCACTTCACCCCCGCCGGACGTTTTTTAAACAGGGGGTGAATGTGATGAACGGTTACTGCCTTATCATCATGTAAGGTGATGTCCCCTTTAAGACCGGGCTTGGAACCCTGGGGACTCCGCCTCTGGCTCCGCCCATCTGTGAGCCATATATAAAGGGCTGCCTCATGGGCTGTGCAGCAGTCAGCACATGTCTCAGCTCTAGCATAGTTCTTAGTCTAACAAAGCCTTCTTTACCGTTTACACTCTAAGCGTCGTTATTGAGGGTACCTCAATTGGCAGGGCTATAGTGATAGGGGATTCAATCATAAGGGGAATAGACAGGCGGTTCTGCGGACGCAATCGAGACTCCAGGATGGTATGTTGCCTTCCTGGTGCAAGGGTTAAGGATGTCTTGGAGCAGCTGCAGACCATTCTGGGGTGGGAGGGTGAACAGCCAGCTGGCGTGGTGCACATAGGCACCAACAATATAGGTAAAAAATAGGATGAGGTCCTACAAGCTGAATTCAGGGAGTTAGGCGTTAAACTAAAAAGTAGGACCTCAAAGGTAGTAATCTCAGGATGCCACAAGCTAGTCAGAGTAGGAATCTCAGAATAGATGGGATGAATGCGTGGCTCGAGAGATGGTACAAGAGGGAGGTATTCAAATTCTTGGGGCATTGGAACCGTTTCTGGGGAGGTGGGACCAGTACAAACCGGATGATCTGCACCTGGGCAGGATTAGAACCGGTGTCCAAGGGGGGGTGTTTGCTAGAGCTGTTGGGGAGGGTTTAAACTAATGTGGCAGGGGGATGGGATCCGATTTAGGAAGTTGGGGGGAAGTAAAACGAGGCCAGAAACAAAAAGCAGTAAGGGGGAAAGTGTAAGGCAGAAAAGCCATAGTCAAAAATCAAAAAGTGCCGCAGTACAGGGTACAGTGACTGACGAGAGTGTGAAAAGGGAGTGGCCAATGCAGGATTGAGGGTGTTATACCTAAATGCACACAGTATATGGAACAAGGTAAATGAGCTTGTTGCGCACATTGAAATTGGCCGGTACGATGTTGTGGGTCACAGAGACGTGGCTGCAAGGGGATCAGGGCTGGGATCTAAATATCCAAGGATATATGTCCTATCGAAAGGACAGGGAGATGGGCAAAGGGGGCGGGGTTGCATTGTTAGTAAGGAATTAAGTTAAATCGACAGCAAGGAGCGATATAGGATCAGAAGGCATAGAATCTCTGTGGGTAGAGTTGAGGAATCGCAAAGGTAAAAAGACCCTGATGGGAGTTATGTACATTCCCCCTAGCAGTAGTCAGGATGTGGGGCAGAAAATAAATCAGGAGATAGAAAAGGTATTTAAAAAGGCAATATTACAATAATCATGGGGGACTTCAATATGCAGCTGGACTGGGAAAATCAGGTTGGTAGTGGATCCCAAGAAATGGAATTTGTGGAATGTCTAAGAGATGGTTTTTTGGAGCAGCTTGTGACAGAGCCTACCAGGGAACAGGCAATTCTGGATTTGGTGATGTGTAATGAGGCAGACTTGATTAGGGAACTAAAGGTTAAAGAACCCTTAGGGAGCAGTGACCACAATATGATAGAGTTTACCCTGCAGTTTGAGAGGGAGAAGCTGCAATCAGATGTAACGGTATTACAATTAAATAAGGATAACTACAAAGACATGAGGGAGGAGCTGGCCAGAGTTGATTGGAGAAGGAGTCTAGCAGGGAAGACAGTGGAACAGCAATGGCAGAAGTTTTTGGGGGTTATTAGGGAGGCACAACAGAAATTCATCCCAAGGAGGAGGAAACATGCCAAGGGAAGGACAAGGCATCCATAGCTGATGAGAGATGTCAAGGACAGCATAAAGGCTAAAGAAAAAGCTTACAAAATGGCGAGGATTATTGGGAAACCAGAGGATTGGGAAGCCTTCAAAAGCGAGCAGAGGACAACTAAAAAAGCAACAAGGGGGGGAGAAGATGAAGTACGAATGCAAGCTAGCTAGTAATATAAAGGAAGATAGGAAGAGATTGTTTCAATATATAAAAGGTAAGAGAGGCAAAAATAGACATTGGACCACTAGAAAATGTGGCTGGAGAAGTAATAATAGGAAACAAAGAAATGGCAGATGAACTGAATAGTTACTTTGCATCAGTCTTCATGGTGGAAGACACCAGTGGGCTGCCAGAGCTCCAGGAGAACCAGGGGGCAGAGGTGAGTGCAGTGACCATTACTAAGGAGAAGGTTCTGGGGAAACTGAAAGGTCTGAAGGTGGATAAGTCACCTGGACCGGATGGACTACACCCAGGGTCGTAAAAGAGATAGCTGAGGAAATTGTGGAGGTATTAGTGATGAACTTTCAGGAATCACTGGAGGCAGGAAGGGTCCCAGAGGACTGGAAGGTGGCGAATGTAACATCACTGTTTAAGAAGGGAGGGAGGCAGAAGATGGGAAATTATAGGCCAGTTAGACTTCGGTCATTGGTAAGATTTTAGAGTCTGTTATTAAAGATGAGATCGCGAAGCACTTGGAAGTGCATGGTAAAATAGGACTGAGTCAGCACGGCTTTGTCAAAGGGAGGCCGTGTCTGACAAATCTGTTAGAGTTCTTTGAGGAGGTAACAAGGAAGTTAGACAAAGGAGAACCAGCGGACGTGATTTATTTAGATTTCCAGAAGGCCTTTGACAAGGTGCCGCATAGGAGACTGTTAAATAAGTTAAGAGCTCATGGTGTTCAGGGTAAGATCATGGCATGGATTGAGGATTGGCTGACTGGCAGAAGGCAAAGAGTGGGGATACAGGGATCTTTTTCAGGATGGCAACCAGTGACTAGTGGTGTACCTCAGGGGTCTGTGCTGGGACCACAACTTTTTACAATATACATTAATGATCTGGAATAAGGTACTGAAGGCACTGTTGCTATGTTTGCAGATGATACAAAGATCTGCAGAGGGACAGGTAGTATTGAGGAAGCAAGGGGGCTGTAGAAGGACTTGGACAAGCTAGGAGAGTGGGCAATGAAGTGGCAAATAAAATACAGTGTGTAAAAGTGTGAGGCTATGCACTTTGGAAGGAGGAATCTAGGCATAGACTATTTTCTAAATGGGGAAATGCTTTGGAAAGCAGAAGCACAAAGGGACTTGGGAGTCCTTGTTCACGATTCTCTTAAGATTAATGTGCAGGTTCAGTCGGCAGTTAAGAAGGCAAATGCAATGTTAGCATTAATTTCAAGAGGGCTAGAATACAAGACCAGGGATCTACTTCTGAGGCTGTACAAGGCTCTGGTCAGACCCCATTTGGAGTATTGTGAGCAGTTTTGGGCCCTGTATCTAAGGAAGGAAGGCTTTGGAAAGGGTCCAGAGGAGGTTTACAAGAATGATCCCTGGAATGAAGAACTTATCATATGAGGAACGTTCGAGGACTCTGGGTCTGTACTCGTTGGAGTTTCGAAGGATGAGAGGGAATCTTATTGGAACGTACAAGATACTGCGAGGCCTGGATAGAGTGGACGTGGGGAGGATGTTTCCACTTGTAGGAAAAACTAGAACCAGAGGACACCATCTCAGGTTAAAAGGATGATCCTTTAAAACAGAGATGAGGAGGAATTTCTTCAGCCAGAGGGTGGTGAATCTGTGGAACTCTTTGCCGCATAAGGCTGTTGAGGCCAATTCACCGAGTGTCTCTAAGACAGAGTTAGATAGGTTCCTGGTTAATTAGGGGATCATGGGTTATGGGGAGAAGGCAGCAGAATGGGGATGAGAAAATATCAGCCATGATTGAATAGTGGAGCAGACTCAATGGACCAAGTGGCCTAATTCTGCTCCTATGTCTTATGGTCTTATGGACATATATCTTGGCTTTTACGCCCTTAATCCGGCCCAGATCTTCATGGCAGACTGGGGGGGTGCACTACATAGATACTGTTTCATTTTGCTCCATGGCATTTTCTTTATGTTCAATGGATGAAATGTGAAAACTGGACAATTTATATTTCATGCAATGTACAATATTATTCTGTTAGTCAGATGGATTTATGTGCTTTTAAGGCTACAGTTTTAGTAAAGACGAATATTGTGCAACTAATTTTAAGCTAATTCTTCTGAAGCACATCCTGCAGCTACTTTTCGGTGGATTGACAGGTGATTTTTAAATCTCTTGGTCCTCATCGAGGCCAGAAAATCCAACGGGAAATGACTGATTATTCCTTTAGTATTTGTAGCTCAGTGCGATGTTTAAAATCTGATATTTGTCGCACAACATTTGCAGAATGCCATCTGAAGGACAAGGATCACAAACTTTAATATTTGAAGAAAGAGAGATAATGACATTGCATGGAGAATGATTTATGAAGGAATATCAAAACAAATAATGAAGAGTTCTACGAACATAAATAACAAAAGGAAAATTATAATGGAGATAGTGCCACTGAAGGATGAGCAAGATAAGCTCAGAGGTATTGATAGAGACATGGCAGAAGAATTAACTAACTACTTCATTACAGTTTTTACTAAAGACAATAACAAAATAGACACTTGATGAGAGGATTAGCTTAAAAAGAATATTCATAGATTCGGCAAAGAGACGGAGAAAATAATTCACAAACCAGCAAAATCAAAAGAGTTTAAAACCTCAGGTTGAGATAGGATGTATTCATGCATAGTCAAGGAAATTAGGGAGAAGATAGTATGTATAAAACTTCCAGAGAAGAAAAGGTATCACCAGAGAACTGGTGCTCAATGAATGCTGTTCCTATATATTGTCAGGGAACTAAGACCTCACGCTATACTATTATAAATTATTTACTCATGTCTGATCGAAGAAATTTTAAGAACAGGACAGCGACCTTTTAAAAATAGCAAAATCTATATCTGTCTGTGACCCCTGCACAAAAATAGCTACTAAGACAACACTGCAGAAATGGTTATGTCTGAAGAGACACTAATGACCCCGTATGAACTGCAGAGACCAAATTCAAAGAGAACTATGCAAAGGTCATCTGCATTTCAGAACGCAGGCTGGCTAATAGGTGTATATCCTTCCATGAGGACAAAGGACCCTTCCACCTTCCATTTAAAGTCTTAATGGTTGAAACATTTAACCATCTTGGGAACCCAGATGGGTCATACAAATGCTTTGTCAAAGACACTCTGAAGAGGTGGGTGTCATGTGACAAAGAATTGTCTAGCCTGTGTCACCATTAATATTATACTGCTGTGCTGCAAAGTCTCAGTCTGTCATTTTGCCATCTGAAAGGAGAAGCACAGAAAAGGGGCTCCGTCCAGGTTGCATACCTGTTCCCATCTACTTCTGCACCATCACTTACAAGACTGATTCATCTCCGCATATCAATAAGCTTGTGTGAAGTCAACTCTACTGGAAAAGTGAATTGTGCAGCATCAGTTTTTAACCTACAGATCTCCATGAAGGGCTATCTCATTGGACTTTGATCTTAGATCTGAACACGTGAAACAATGGGCCGGATTCTCCAGTTCCCCAGTTGCGTGTTTCTCAGCAGCGCGCCGTTCACTGGAGACGCAAAGCTATACTCCCGCCTCTTTTCAATGGTGTTTTCCATTGAAGCCCTCCGTGCCGTTGACACTGCCGGTGGGAAATGTGGGGCAGAGAATCGGTGGGGGGGGGGGCGCGATTCACGCAACGCCGGTGATCGGAGAATCGGCGCCATTGGCGCCGGTGCAGTCGGCGCGCCGCCGGTCGGGGGCCGCTTTGACCCCCAGTGATTCTCTGCGCGGGATGGACCGAGTGGCCGCCAAGATAGGCCGAGTCCCGCCGGTGCCGTTCACATGTGGTCCTATCCGGTGGGACCTCGGCGTTCATCCTGCAGGGGGTGGCTTGGTGGGAGGGTCCAACCCAGGGGGGGCCTCCACCATGTCCTGGCCCGCGATTGGGGCCTACCGATCGGCGGGCCGGCTTCTCCTGGTGGGGTACGCTTTTACTCCACGATGGGCCCCTGTAGCTCTATGCCATGTTGCGTCGGGGCTGAAGTGGAGAAGGCAACTGGCGCGCATGCGTGAGTTCACGCTGGTCGTGATGCGCATGCGCAAATTCGCCAGCCTCAGGGCGCATGCGCAGACCCGTGGTGCCCGTTTGACACCGGTATCGGCAGCTGGAGCTGGGTGAGTCGCTCCAGTGCCATGCTGGCCCCCTGTAGGGTGCAGGATCGCTGATCCTGGGGGCCTGTTGACGCCGTCGTAAAACGCAATGGTGTTTACAACGGCGTCAACACTTAGTCTCAGGATCAGAGAATCCCGCCCATGAATCGCAACGGTTGGAGAATTCTGTCCAATAATTCCTTTCTCTGTGGTCTTACCCTGTAAATATTTATTTTCTCTCTCCCTGTTTTACTGTATGAGTGTACAGGGGACTATATAGTTATCCCCCTCCTGGGTTTTGAGTGAGTGAAAATAAACTGACCCTTTGAGTTCACCCTACCACGAGTTCGCTGTGGGATTCTTAATAGAACATGGATTGCACTGAAACTGAGGGCTGGGAAATTTGCCCCTGCTTCTAAAGGGGGAAGTAAATCAAAAATACCTTTCTGTTTGTGGTCATTGAGAGGAGAAATCAGGGCTATTCAAATTATCCACCTTTCTGTCTGTAAGACAATGAAAAGGGAAAACAATAATTTATGCTAAAAGTGTCAGAAGCACTATCTAGGAACAGAAAATATAATAACAATAGTTAACATGGATCCTGAAGGTATATATCCTGCTTAAATAATTAAAAAATTATTTGAAGAGGAAATGGAAAAGGTAATGCAGTAGATATCATAGGCCTTTGTTATGGTTTCACACAGGCAGCTCATGACAATGGACATGTACATTGGAGAAAACTAGCTGAATGGATAGAAAATTAACTGAACAAAATAAAATACGCCTTTGAGAGGGCCTAGGATAATCTCAGGGCACAGGCAGCACAGTGGTGCAGTGGATAGCACTGCTGCCTCACGACGCCGAGGTCCAAGGTCCAGCTCTCGGTCACTGTCTGTGTGGAGTTTGCTCATTCTTTTCTTCCCGTGTTTGTGTGGGTTTTGCCCCCACAACCCAAAGATCTGCAGGCTAGGTGGATTGGCCACGCTAAATTGCCCCTTAATTGGAAACAATGAATTGGGTACTCTAATTTAAAAAAAAATAATAATCTCAGGGAATGATCTATAGGCCTCGTGAGGCGTTGTGATCTGGATCCCACCCACTGAGGTCGGGATCCGATTTGCATATTCAAAGAGTTAGTCTCACTTGAATATGTCTATGCTGATTCAACCCCGAGCCCGGGATCGGCTGGTTCTACCCAGAGCCCGGGATCGAACGGCCTCGCCTCGGAGACCCCGAGCGGGCGCCATTTAGCACTGATTTCCACAAACGTGGACAAGGTGTACCAGCACTTGGGGGGGGTCTCCCAGGCAATTGGGGACCCATAGGGGACCCATAGGTGGGCAGGATGGTGCCCTGGCATCCCTGATGTCACCCGAACACCGTGCCAATGCCAGCTAGGAATCCAGTGCCACCCAGGCATCTTGCCCATGCCAGGTTTTGGGCCCTGGGATGCCGTGCCCTTATCAGGTGGGATGCGGGGGCATAATGACCTTCTAATTGGTGCGTTGGGGTTTTGGAGTTGTCAGGAGGCTGTGGTATTGTGTGTGTGGCGGGGGGGAGGTCTAGAAGTCTCTTCCAGTACTGGCAAATGGAACTCGTTGGAGCAAGAAGGGAGCAATGATCTCGGCGGAGCATTCCTCACCGAGGACCAGAAATAAAGCAGAGTCCCATTTAACAGTGGGGTTGTTCTAAGCGCTGCAAGCACCAGGACCACCCAGCTAAACGTGCCCAACACAGGACACTGTATCATTTCCATATAGTGTGCTCAGAGTGAGAGGTCACCCATTTGAGACAGAGATGAGGAGGAATTTCTTCTCAGAGGGTGGTGAATCTGTGGAATTCTTTACCGCAGAGAGCTGCAGAAGCTGGGTCATTAAATCTGTTCAAGGCTGAGGTAGATAGATTTGTAATCAGCAAGGGATAAAGCGGGAAAGTGGAGTTAAGGATTATATCAGATCAGCTATGATCTCAAAGAACGGCAAAGTTGACTCATGGGCCGAATGGCCTACTTATGCTCCTTTGTTTTATGGTCCCACCCCACCCCCACCCTCTGTCCCCACACAACAATGCTTCCCTTCTGGATTTATGCTTTAAGATCCACAGAAACTGCTGCCTAGCCAACCAGTACAGCATCATGGTGAAGGACAACTGCACCACTTGACCTCAGATGCAGAGACAGCATCACTCACTTGGTGGGCAGCACGGTAGCATAGTGGTTAGCATTGTTGCTTCACAGCTCCAGTGTCCCAGGTTCGATTCCCGGCTTGGGTCACTGTCTGTGCTGAGTCTGCACATGCTCCCTGTGTCTGCGTGGGTTTCCTCCGGGTGCTCCGGTTTCCTCCCACAAGTCCCGAAAGATGTGCTGTTTGGTGAATTGGACATTCTGAAATCTCCCCCAGTGTACCCGAACAGGCATCGGAGTGTGGCGACTGGTAGATTTTCACAGTAACTTCATTACAGTGTTAATGTGAACCTATTTGTGACAATAAAGATTATTTTTTTAAAATTATAATTTTCCACCTTTCAATCAATCCCTCTGCTATGTACGATGGCAGCATCCTCTTTACCAACATCATGAAAAGAACGTCACAAACAAAAAAATATTCCCTAATATCTTCATCCAATACCACTTCTACTAATACACACTAAAATTAACTATTCTGCCTTGTGCATTTCCTTGGTGCCAAGGTGACACATGTGCCTGCATAGCCACTTGCAGAGTTGATTGCTCCCTATACCATTGGGTGTCCCAACAGCCTGGAAAATCTATATTCTTTCTCCACCTGTTCACTCTGTTTAATAAAAAGACAATGAAGACTTTTTCTTTCATACACGGCCATCATGATCTTCCTGATGCAGCGATGGATGGAAAACTGTGAGTTGTTGCTGATACCATCTATTCCCATCTGGAAGAAATAGACAGTCGTTTCTGTGGCCGCAAACGAGACTCCAGGATGGTATGTTGCCTCCCTGGTGCTAGGGTCAAGTGGTCGTGGTACACATCGGTACAAACGACATAATCAAAAAAAGGGATGAAGTCCTAAAAGCAGAATACAGGGAGCTAGGAAGGAAGTTAAGAAATCGGATCTCAAAGGTAGTGATCTCAGGATTATTACTGGTGCCACGTGCTGGTCAGAGTAGAAATGACAGGATATATAGGATGAATACGTGGCTGAAGGGATGGTGTCAGGGGGAGAGTTTCAGATTCCTGGGGCATTGGAACCTGTTCTGGGGTAGGTGGGACATGTACAAACTGGATGGGTTACACCTGGGCAGGACTGGAACTGATGTACTAGGGGGGCTATTTGCTAGAGCAGTTGGGGAGTGTTTAAACTAATGTGGCAGGGGAAGGGAACCGATGCAGGAAGTCGGAAGGTAGTAAAACAGGGACAGAAACAAAGGGCAGTAAGGGGGAAAGTGTAAGGCAGAGAAGCCATAGTCAAAAATCAAAAAGAGCGACAGTACAAGATACAGTGACTGAGGGGAGCTCAGTGAATAGGCCCAGTAATACTAAAAGGAATAAAACGGGAAGTAAAAACATAAATGGAAAGCGACGTGGCAGGTTGTTACATGAAGATATGGGTTCAACAACAAGGAAAATTAGGAGAAACGTTAAGAGGACAAATAACTTAGGACAGGTTACTGATCAAGATGTTAAGATTAAAAACAGAGGTATAAAAGCCAACATAAATGTACTTTACCTGAATACTCGTAGTTTTCGGAATAAGGTAAATGAGTTGATGGCGCAAATCATCGTGAATGACTATGATTTAGTGGCCATTTCTGAAACATGGTTAAAGGATGGTCACGACTGGGAGTTAAATATCCAAGGGTATCAAACTATTCGGAAGGACAGAGTGGATGGTAAGGGAGGTGGTGTAGCTCTGTTATTTATGGATGACATCCAGGCAATAATAAGGGATGACATTGGTGCTATGGAGGATAAGGTTGAATCCATTTGGGTAGAAATCAGGAATAGTAAGGCGAAAAAGTCACTGATAGGAGTAGTCTTTAGGCTATGGATGAGAATGTGTGGGGGAGTGAGAGGGTGTTAAGTAAGTTTGTGGATGACACGACGATTGGCAGACAGTTAACAATGAGGAAGGAGGTCTTAAGTTTCAGGAAGATGTCGATGGATTGGTCAAGTGGGCAAATCAGCAGCAGATGGAATTTAACCCTGAAAAGTGCAACGTGATGCACTTTGGATGGAGTAACAAGACAAGGGAGAGCTCAATGAATGGCAGGATACTAGGAAGCTCACAGGAGCAGAGGGATCTTGGGATGCTTGTCCACAGATCCCTAAAGGTGACAGGACAGTTTAATAGGGTAATTAAGAAGGCATATGGGAAACCTGGGCGGGATTCTGCGACCCCCCCACCGAGTCGGAGAATCCCTGGGGGACGGCATGAATCCCGCCCTGCCGCTCCAACGCCGACTGCCTTATGCTCCGCCGCCGGTTTTCAGGCGGTGGCGGGGTTTACGCCACGCCAGTCGGGGGCCGTTGGCAGTGACCCCTCCCGGCAATTCACTGGCCCTGATGAGCTGAGCGGCCGTCAGTTCCTGGCTAGTCCTGCTGGCGTGAAATGGACATGGTCCCACATGGCGGGACCTGGCTGATAGGCCACCTAGTGGAGTCCTTGGGCGGGTGCAGGGGGATCTGCCCCAGGGGGGGCCCCCACGGTGGCCTGGCCCGCGATCGGGGCCCACCGAACTGTGGGCGGGCCTGTGCCGTGGGGGCACTCTTTACCTCCACGCCGGCCTCTGTAGGGCTCTGCCATGGCCAGCGCGGAGAACTCTCCTGCGCATGCGTAGGACCATGCCGCCGGTCTGCGCATGCGCGGAACCACGCCGGCAGTTCTGCGCATGCGCCAACCCATACCGGCCCTTTGCCAACGGTTGGCACGGCGCCAGCCCCTCTGCCGCCTGCCTAGCCCCCGGATGTGCGGAGGATTCCGCAGCTTCCGGTCGGCCCGACGCCAGAATGGTTTGCACCGTTCTTGGCGCCGGCGTTGGGCCATCACGCCAATTGCAGGAGAATCCCGCCCCAAGTCGTTATCAGTTATGGTATAGATTGTACGAGCAGGGAGGTTATGTTGGAGGTGTACAAAAGTTTGGTTCGGCCACAGCTGGAGTTCTGTGTGTAGTTCTGGTTGCCTCACTATAGGAAGGATGTGATTGCACTGGAGAGGGTGCAGAGGAGATTCACTAGGATGTTGCCTGGGATGAAGCGTGTGAACTATGAAGAGAGGCTGGATAGGCTCAGGTTGTTTTCTTTGGAGTAGAGAAGGCTGAGGGGGGAGCTGATTGAGGTGTATGAAGTTATGAGAGGCATGGTCAGGGTGGACAGAGAGCAGCCATCCTCCTTAATTGAGTGTCAATAACGAAGGGGCAAATTTTTAAAAAATAAATTTAGAATACCCAATTCATTTTTTCCAATTAAGGGGCAAATTAGCGTGCCCAATCTACCTACCCTGTACATCTTTGGGTTGTGGGGGCAAAACCCACGCAAACAAGGGGAGAACGTGCAAACTCCACATGGACAGTGACCCAGGGCCAGATTGAACCTGGGACCTTTGCACCGTGAGGCAGCAATGCTCACCACTGTGCCACCGTGCTGCCCAACCGGGCATAATTGTAACGTGAAGGGCAAGAGCTTTACTTTTGGTCAAGTATAGGCTGTTCCAATCTCTGACCATGGGGCTTCTATTAAATCAATAATTTTGTTCTCCCTAGACAACTCTTCATGGTCAACCAGTGATATTATTGATGGGTTCAGTGGGGCAAAGATCCGAATGCTGTTCTTCCACAGCAAAAACAGCTGACCCCTCGAAAAATACAATAGACACTCATATGCTTTGGCAGTATACTCAGATAGGTGCATCACCTCTCGGGTATCACCTTCCAACAGATCATTGATGCCACAACAACATCTAGAATTTAGATAATTGAGAGGCAATCTCGCTGAAATGTAAAAGATTCTGAGAGATCTTAATTGGTTAAACACTGAGTGGTTGTTTTCCCTGGCCAGAGTGTCTAGAGATATGCAGCATAATCTCAAGATAAAGGGACAACAATTACAGACTGGTGAGGAGGAGTTTCTTTACCCAATCCTTGAAATTCTCTACCCCAGAGCCCTGCAGGTTTTCAATGGTTGAGTATATTCAAGGCTGAGATAGATTTTTGAAGTTCCAGGAAAATTAGGTGATTGGGAGGGAAAATGGAGGTCAGGCCCAAAGATTAGCTGGTCTTATGTCTCACTCTTGCTCCTATTACTTACGTCTTATGTGACCAATCTTAATGGACCTGCCTCAATGCTGTTGTTGTCTTGTGATGAGGCGGCTGTAATCTTTACTTCTGTGAGACAGATCCAGCTAACCAATTTGGTGCACTTTGTGATCATCTGGAACTGCCAGCACATCCATGCATTATGCAAAATATAAAACACATGGGTGAAATTACCTCAGAGTGTCCACTGATCTGTGAAAACAGATCATGCTGGACATCTGTGAGATCTCTGAATTACTCCCAGCTATTTGAAAACTGAAACTGAGCATTACAACAGTTCCAGTTGTCTAGGCTTCTGGCACAAATCCTAATGAAATCGTGTTTCATTAAACCATTCAGTGATAAAAGAGATGCCATTTGAACTTGTTATTATTTAGCTGTACAAATAAATTAACATTTTCCTTGACAGAATAGGAAAATATATCTAGCCCAGTGACTCCTTGTTGTTGTGCTTGGGAGGTAGCGTAACAGGAGAGCTTGTATGTATATTTGAATAGATTACCCCCATTAAATAACAATCGTCAGCATAACTTGTCTCTGGTGTTAGTGTCGGAACACAACTGAAAAAAAGAAGAAACGATACCCAAGATAATCAGTGGGATTGTACAGATACTCATTTCAGATGATCAGTAGTCTGAGAATTAATTACTGACCCATTGTCCATGGCTTTTATTACATCCTGGACCAGACCCCAACAGTGGCTAAGATACTGGATTGAAACCCCTATATTTTATTTTAATTTTAAAAGTCTGTGAGGAGTGGATTCCTCACTCCATGAGTGATTAGACAAAGAAAAAGGGATATGGTCCATTAAAACAAACTTTATTGCTAACACAGTAAAATAATCATAGAAACGTAGATTCAGGGGCTGGTTTAGCACAGGGCTAAAGAGCTGGCTTTTAAAGGAGACCAAGGCAGGCCAGCAGCATGGTTCAATTCCCGTCCCAGCCTCCCCGAACAGGCACCGAAATGTGGCGACGAGGGGCGTTTTCACAGTAACTTCATTTGAAGCCTACTTGTGACAATAAGCGATTTTCATTTCATTTCCCGACAGTGGAGAAGGAGGCTATTTGGCCCATCGCATCTGCACCGAAAAGAGCCCCTCCGAAAGAGCACCAAGGCCCATGCCCCCACCTTATCCCCGTAAGCCCACCTAACCTTTGGGCACTAAGGGGCAATTTAGAATTGTCAATCCACCTAACCTGCACACCTTTAGACTGTAGGAGGAAACCGGAGCACCCGGAGAAACCCACGCAAACACGGCGAGAATATGCAAACTCCACACAGACAGTAACCCAAGGCTAGAATTGAAACCGGGTCTCTGGCGCTATGAGACAGCAGTGCTAACCACTGTACCACCGCGCCGCCTTTTAACATCACACCAAAAAATAGCTTACTATTACCCCTCAAACAATACTGCTCACTACAGCGAATACAATACCAGTAACTGCTGTCTTTATTCCCACTTAAAGAACAATGAAATGAAATGAAATGAACAAGATAAGAAACATCTCAGCTCTCATAAGAATGCTTGCTTTACAGAGATGTTCTTTTAGAAAGAGAGATCACTTGAAACTGCTTCCAAGAAAAGAGCTGACTCCTGACAGAACCATGCAGAAACTTTTGTTACACGTCTTCAGAAGATGCTTCTCATCTTCTCAGACACGTCTGCACTGCTTTAAAACCTGTTAGTCTCTTTTACCTGACCTGCAGTGAGTGAAAATATTTGACTACTGGACATAGCTTAATTCAGATCAGAACTGAACTGCTTTCTCAAAATGTTCCACCCAGCAACAACATCACCTAATCAAGCTGAAATCTAATTAACTCGGCAGAGAATCCCCTTAATCAAAAGAAAATTTCATTAGCCCAAGCTGTTCATGATGATGTAATTGCACCCCCAACTCCTAAAATCTTAGTTGTCTTTCAATCTAGGATTCCTCTCTAAAACATGATTGTAGCAGTCACACACACACTATCCCAGGCAACTGCACCAAATACCTATAATACAATACACCTTAAGTTGCAACATTCATCACACTATAAATAGGAGAATTCTACACATCAACTGCTGCATTTGAAGGAAATTATTGTTATGACCTGGCTAATAAACATTTCAACACTAAAGAGAGAAAATAAGCTTATATTACAGAAACAATGAACATTCAGCTCGGAAGACAAGCTTTGCCAGAGCCTATGAATTTCTAGAAATGGGGTTTCACATTATGTTATTATTGTGCATGCAATTATGAAGCTGATTGAACACAAAATCCATTAATGAATAGGTATGGAGCATCTTTGTGCAGGTGTAGCAGTGGCCCTGGGCAAACATACTAAAACTATTCATGACACTATGATGAAATGAAATGGAAATTGCTTATGGTCACAAGCAGGCTTCAGATGAAGTTACTGTGAAAAGCCCCTACTCACGACATTCCGGCGCCTGTTCGGGGAGGCTGTTACGGGAATTGAACGGTGCTGCTGGCCTGCCTTGGTCTGCTTTCAAAGCCAGCGATTTAGCCCTGTGCTAAACAGCCCCTGATGCAATGTATTTGAAATACTATATTTTACTTATTGTTTTTTTTCCCGCATATGTCCTATACAAAATAAAATTTAGAGCCATACAGACAGGTGTAGGGGAGATTTAACACACTCATCATGATGGAAACTGGGCTGAACTAGAGTTAAAATCTAAGGAAACCTTATTGTTCATTTACCACTTTAACATTGCTATTTTCTTGGGTGGTTGGATGTATCTGACTAAACAGGATTTTCATGGGTTTATGTAAATCAGGATTCCATGGTTTAAATAGAACACCAAAGATTTGTTAAGCAGTTAAATGGATGAATGTTCACCGTGGATGTTCCCCTCAGCTTAGCCTGGCAGGCAAGAACAGGTTAAAGATAAATATTATAGGCTTATAAAAAGCAGAAATGTTTATCTGAACCTCACAAATAACATTTGGACCACTGCCACATTGAGCAGCATCCTGATCCGTCATCTTCTGTGTTCATGAAACCCTTTGTCATGATGATGGAGGAAAACCCAAAAATGATGTGCAGACATTCTGAACTTTTAAATAAGACCTGTAATTTTAAAAATGGACATATGGGCGGCGTGTGGTGCAGTGGATAGCACTGGGACTGCGGTGCTGAGGACCTGGGTTTGAATCCCAGCCCTGGGTCACTGTCCGTGTGGAGTTTGCACATTCTCCCCGGGTCTGCGTGGGTTTTGCCCCCACAATCCAAAGATGTGCAGTTAGGTGGATTGGCCACCCTAAATTGCCCCTTAATTGGAAAAAAATAATAATTGGGTACTCTAAATAAATAAAAAATGGACATACTGGCTGAAGATGTACATTGAGTCACTGGCTGAATGGTTGGGGGGTGATGCTCAGCAAGAGACCCACTCAGTTTCCAGACAAGGACACATCAAAGGCACGGAAGCCATACAGAAACTAACTGTCATCTCCTATGGAGATCATGGGAGCTGATTATCATCTCAGCAGGAATAGTATCTTGTGAGAAATGTCCCAGACCGGTTTGTGGATTTTTTTCCCCCAGGAATATACAAAGACAGATAAAAGCTAGCAGCAATACCGAATCAATGTTGACTAGTGCTGGGCATGTCAACATGTGACACAGGAAGAAAGACGGCAGAGAGACGCCAGCAAATGTTTTACAGGTATCTCTCTCTCTCTCTCTGATTGCTGTAACAGAGTACAGTTTGATAATTAAAGCCTAATTAATTGCATAGAGGTGCCTTCGATGTGAAGCCTAACACCCAGGTGCTGGTAGAGTCTGAAGATCAATGCTTGAAAGGGTGGTGGAGGCAGAAATGCTTGTTGCATTTATAAAGTACTTGTACAGGATTTGAAATACTACAGGGCAATAACCAAAAGCTGAAAAGTGGAATTAGGCAGAATAGCACTTTTTTTAACCGGCACACATGCAATACTAACACAATGGACTGAATGGCTTCCTTCGTTGCCATAGATTTTCTACGTTCCCATGACCGGAATGTTGCGGCCAGTCAAGCCTGCGGGGTCTTCCAGTCCTGGCGATGGCGCACTCCTGCCTTGGTTTTCCCAGCGGCGTGGGCTGCATTCAAGGGGAAACATCATTGGCAATGGTGGGACCAGAAAAACCCACCACTGGCCAAGGGCAGGTCACCTCTGACACTGCAAAACACGCAGCGGATTGCACAGAAAATCCCACCCTATGTATTTATATAGCACCTTTATAACAGTAAAACACCCTAAGGTGCTTTACAAGTGCATCACCAAACAAAATTTGATACCGAGCCACATAAAGATATATTAAAGAGGCACACCATGAGGAGAGGTAACCAAATCTTGGTCTAAATAGGTTATAAGGATGTCTTAAAGAAGTAGAGCTGGTTAGAGAAGCAGAGAAACTTTGGCGAGAAATTCCAGAGCATTGGCACAAAGCAACTGAAGACAAGGGTATCGATGGTTCTGTGATAAAAATCAGGAATACGCAAAGGCCTGAATTGGAGAAGCACAGAGATCTTGATTGGAGGAGTGTTAAAGAGACAAGGAGAAGAGGACATGGAGTGATTTGAAAATAAGCATAAGAGTTTTAAAATTGAGTCATTGCCCGAGCAGGAGCCAAAGTTGGTCAGCGAACACAAGGATAATGGTGAACAGGCTTTGGTGTGAATTAGAATATGGACAGCAGGGCTTTGGATGAGTTCAAGTTTTTGGAGGGTTGTAGATGTAAGGCTGGCCAGGAGAGCATGGGAATAGTTGAATATAGATATTACATCAGCATGGATAAGAGTGTAGGCAGTAGAAAAACAGAGGTGGGGATGGAGGCAGATAATGTAACAGAGGTAGAGGTAGGCCATTTTGGTGATGTATCCGACAATGATCTTCCTTCCATCATGAGGTCAAAAGTGGGATATCTGCTGATGACTCCACCATTCACATCTCCTCAGATACTAAAGCAGCCCATGTTCAAATGCAGCAAGACCTGAACTATATCCAGGCTTTGGCTGACAGGTGGCAAGTAATTTTCGTTCCACACAAGTGCCAGGCAATGACCATCTCCAACAAGAGAGGATCGAACCATCGCTCCATGACATTCAATGGCAATACCATCACTGAATTTCCCACTATCAATTTCCCGGGCGTTACCATTGACCAGAAACTGAACTGGACTTGCCATATAAATACTGTGGCTACCAGAACAGGTCAAAGACTAGAAATCCTGCAGTGAGTAATTCACCTTCTGATTCTCCAAAGCCTGACCACCATCTACAAAGCACAAGTCAGGACTGTGATAGAATAGTTTCCACTTGCCTGGATAAGTGCAGCTCCAACAAATCTCAAGAAGCTCAACACTGTCCAGGACAAAGCAGCCCGCTTGAGTTGTACTCCACCCACAATCATCCACTCCCTCCACCACCGACGCACAGTAGCAGTCGTGTGTACTATCTATAAAACGCACTGCAGGAGCTCACCAAGGTTCCTTAAGCAGAACCTTCCAACCCATGACCATTACCATCTAGAAGGACAAGGACAGCAGATACCTGAGAACAAGTTACTCACCATCTTGACATGAAAATATATCACTGTTCCTTGACTGCCTCTTGGTCAAAATTCTGGAATTCCCTTCCTAACAGCATTTTGAATGTGCCTACACCTCAGGGTTTATAGTGGTTCAAGAAGGCAGCTCATCGCCATCTTCTGAAGGGCAACCAGGGATGGGCAATAAATGCAGGTCCAGCAGTGACACCAACATCCCGTAAATGAATTAAAAAAAACATGGAGCGGGAAGCTCACCTCAGGGCCAAGTAAAACATCAAGGATAGAATGGTCTCTTTCTGCCTCAGACAGTCACCAGCCATGTGAACATATGGAATAGGAGCAGTATTAGTTTACTTGGTCCCTCAAGCCTGCTGTGCAATTCAATAAGATCATGACTGATATCTTTGTGTTTCTAATTCCACATTCCCGAACTAGGGGACACTATTTTACACTAAGCGAATCACCCACAAGAGGAAACACCTTTGCACAACCTTGTCAATACTGTTGAAGATCTCACATACTTCAATCTTCTAAACTTCTGTGGAAACAAGCCCAGTCTATCTAAACTTCCCTCTTAACACAACCAAGCCAAATAAGGCAACATATTTCTTTCCATGTTCGCACAAAATACTTCATAATTAACTGAATCTCCTGAGATAGCACTTTTTACAGATGAGTAAGAGGCAAGTTGAGCCAGCAGCCAGAGAACTGGGGAGGAGGCACATAAATCATTTATATTATCTACAGTTCATCCTTATATACTGTAGTCCCCAAGGTAATCATCTTTGACATTATTTTAGTGTTCACAAGAAGTCCTTAAGTGCTCTAAGCTTCAATCCCTTATGTACTTACAGAACTGCCACTGAGTTTAAATAGAGGGTTTTTTCTTATACGTAAGAATGTGGAGTTATTGTTTTGGAAACAAGGAACAAGGGTTTCACCTCATACTTTACATGTTAAGGATAAAACCATTAGCCCGACTGAGAATTCTCTAAGTAACATTCGGTGGCTTTATACACGACTCCCTTTCTGATGTTTGTTCAGGAATTGGAAGTGAAAGGTTACGTGAGGAATTAACAGTAAAAGATTTTTAAAAGAATGTGAAATGTCACTTTTGTTATGAGTAACAGTAGTATTCTTTGGGGAATTGCTTTTGCTAAATATTGTGATTTTTCTTTTCAGGTAACAGTGCCACTGTAGGTATTCAGCGTGTGTCACATACCTTTCAGAATCTTCACATTCAACTGATAGCAATTCAAAAATAATAAAATCAATGGGCTACATTATTAAATCACAAGTATGTCCTGTGTTTACAAACAATAACAATAGAACATGGCATTCGGACGCGTGCATCCCTCTGCCATCCCGTGTTAATTCAATGTTTTTACAATTATACAGCTCTCCTCGGAGGGTTTTCCCTGCTTGGTTGACAGAGCTGAAAACAAATATTTTTAATAAGAGCTTCCATCTCACCCAGGAGTTTACAGGTCAATCCACATCCAACAACCTGCTCTTGAAACTCTGCTCACATTTTGACAACTGTGACAAATTTCACCACAGCAGCTAGGACAACCTAACATTCTAAAACAATCAATAGGATTAAAAAAAAACCCACAACATTCAAGGAAAAAAAGTTAATTCATCCCATCTCACAATATTAATGGATCGTTTAAAAAATCCAGAATCTGGGACTGCATCTTTGCCCAAAAACAATCGGTTCTTGTGTTTTTAAATCCTTTTTCGCTCTTCCTTGGGCCATACCCAAACTGTGTACCAACTTTTGTTGTAATCTCTCCATTAATCTTTGAGATATATTGTTTACAGACAAACAGACTAACAGGGACGAATGACGGAGGCAATTAAACTCAAATATTTTAAAACTATTGTTATCTTTTGTTCCAGCATGTTTGGATCAATAGTACTGCTGAAAGCAATTTAACTTGTCAACACCTTTGAAAACAAGAGTGTTGTTTCCTTCAAATAGTCTGAAGCAGTAAGGATATGTGTGGTTAATGATTAGAATTTTTCAAAGGAAAGCGAGTTTACTTCAAAGGTAGGTTGCAGATAATATGAAATTCATCCGAGAAAATAGCTTAGAAAACAGTGGTCAATTGCTACAGATCCAACTGAAGCTTAATAACCTTGCCAGAAATTGCAATTTCCTGGCAAATGTTATCAGATTATTGAGAAACGTAGTAGCCAGCATAATAATGTTTTTTTTTCTCACAAACTGTAGTTATCTAATTCATTAAGGGACTAAGATTCAAACTTTCACTAATTTTAATGAAAAATAGCAGTACACAAACAATGAAGGTAGACCAAAGCATCTAATTGGAAAGATGGCTTCTGAAGTCTTGCCACACCCTGAGTGGAAATACCTAGCCTTCCACACCAACCCGAATTAGAAGAACGCTCCATAAGAAAATATCTTAGCACCCCTTCTCTCACAATTTTAATCAACTTAACCTTCCCTTTTATTACGGTTCCAGACCAGACCCAAACATTTGCTAGGATACCAGACAGAACCCCCAATAATTAATTTAATTTGTAAGACCGTGAGGAAAGGATATTTCACTTCACGGGTGCTTCATTGCACAAATATAATATATTTTAAAACATTTGAATTCCAGTGGCGGCTATGAGGTGAGCAGTCCCACACGAGGTGACACCTGCCTGGGGATTGAGTCTTTTGGCCTTTTTTATCCGTTGAACGGGTAATGTTTAGGAAGAAATTGGCAGAGTGTGACAGAATTAGATCTCCTCTATCGAACAATGTCCAAGGGGTATAATACTGGGAATAAGTTTGGCAAGGGATCTTCGTCCAATTCGGAAGTCTCTCAAAACTCAGAAGGGGAGAAAATGGCAGAGATCTCTGTGGCATTGTTGCCCCCTACATAGACGACCGAGAAGTTGTTGGAATTCTTGTCGGAGAATTTAAAGAACAGCAGTTGCTGAAGATTTGATGAAGGCAATTAAGGGGGCTGTGGCATCTATGTAACCCCCTGTGCATTCAAACTGTAAAAGAGGGATAGCGAAAATACAAAGGGCAAAGAAAACAGGAAAGAATTATTGTTTCATGTGGGTCCAGAGACCAGAATCGAAGTCCAATGAGGTATTTCTTCACAGAGGTTGGCAGGTTGAAAATTGATGCCATATAATTCGTTTTTCCAGTAGAGTTGACTTCCACAAAGAGATAGGCATGTGGTAATGAATCAGCCTTGTAGGTGATGGTACAGAAATTTCAGTAGAAACTGTGCAGAAGGGGTCAGGCATTCAAACTTGAACTGAGCCCCTTTTCTGCATTGCTACTTGGAGATGTTAAAATAGCAGACTGAGTTTGAAATGCAGCAAGACCTTATTACTGGATCTCCCACCTAGAGATTCACACCACATGACTCCCATCTCTCCATACCACAAAGGATGTGTATCCCTCATCCACGGGATGGTTAAATGCCTCTTTATCTATACAGAATAGTAGAGTCCGGTAGGCCAGCCTGGATTCTGAAATGCAGATGGCCTTTATATAGTTCTCTTTTAATTTGGTCTCTGCAGCCCACAGCAGGGTCGTTGGTGTCTCTTCAGAGATAGTAGGTGTAAGCTTCTTTGAAACTGCCTTCCATTCAGGGTTATTAACACACACCTCCTCTCCCCTGTTGCTTTACTACTGTTTTCCTTCAGAGAACCAAACTCTTTTCCCCGTCTCTCACTTTTTTCCCCTCGCAGAAGTCTTCTCTTCCTCCTTTAGCATCTTTCCACTCCCACCACACCCCCTCCCCATCCCATGCTGGGTCAATTTATTTCATCACCTTCTAATCTGCTTAACTCTTCATATGCGATTCCACAGCAGACCAATCAGCAATAAGAATAGTAAATAGCCATACAATGCTTTGTGGTGCTATAAAACTATGATTTATATCTGAAATTACTTTACTTGTTGAGTGGACAGAATATAAACATAAAGGTTTAACAAAGACATTTGCATAGCTGTATCCTGCAAATCTAAAAACCATTGGAATGGAGTCAGGTTGTCGAGAGATAGCCCAATCAGCGCCAATTATATTATTTGCTAAGATACTGGACAGGATCCCCAATCACTTTTTTTTAAATTGGTAAAACTGTGAGTAAAGGATATTTATCTCCAACAGTCATTCCATGCACAAACAGGGATATGATATATTCAAACAAACTTTGATTTAACACAGTGTTAAGCTACCTAACATCACAGAAATATAATGTACAATTATCGGTTAAACAATGCTTAAAAATTATATGACACACTTTGGGCTGGATTCTCCGCACTCCGATGCCAAAATGGTGTTCAGCGATGGGGCGAAGAATCCAGTTTCCCGCATAAAATCGGAACCGGCGGCGGTTCAGCGATTCTCCCCCCCCTCCCCCCGAAAAGCCGATTATCCACCACCTGGGGCCATTGCCTGAGGCCCGCACCGCTAGTCTGCGCCCCCGACCGGCCAAATTCACGACGACGTTGCCCACTCATGGGCCTGCCGTTCGGGATACTCGCGAGGTGGCTGCGGACTCAGTCCACAGCCGCCACAGTTGGGGGCGGGCCAATCGGAGGGCGGGGGGGGGCCCTCATTCGGGATTGGGGTATTTTTGAGCGGGCGATCCGGGTCGGGCGCGTGGCCGTTCGGGGGCACTATTTCTGTGGTCCAGGCGCCATGCGCCTGCACAGCCTCTGACCCGGAAGTGTGGAGGGCCATATCAGCAGCTGGAGCTGCGAGCTCCACGGCAGCTGCCTGATGGCCCCCTGCAAGGCTGTCAATCTGTGGCCGTTTGAAGCCAATTTTTCTGGCATAAAAGACGACAGTTTTCACAACTGCGTGGGGACATAGTCCCTGAAAAGGAGAATCCAGCCCTTTAATTCCAGATAACTCTATCTCCAATCAAGCAACACTCATCACAAGTCAACACCACTTTTACATAAAGTTAGCAAAAACATAATTACCTGCCAATCTCTTGATAGAGTTATTTTAAAATACTGCATGAAGAGAGAGAAATCCTTTCAATAAACAACCTGCAGAACCCTGTCTGTCAGATTAATGCTGAATCTGACAGCCTTCTGCAAACGTTGTTGTTCAGCTCACAGCTTCCAGAAAACTAACTAAAAAACTGACTGCTACAGACCTGGCTCCTCCCATTGCTTACATCATCCTTATTCCACTCAAATGCCATGACCTAGATACTTAAGTTTAGACACAATGGGCGGTATTCTCCGGTTCCCCAGCTGCATGTTTCTCGACAGTGCACTGCTCACTGGCAGCGGGATTCTATCTTCCTGCCTTTTGTCAATGGAATTTCCCATTGTAACCACCCAACGCCGCCAGGAGCACCACAGGCGTGGGTGTGCTGCCAGCGGGAAAAGTAAACCACAGTGACCGGAGAATTCCAGCCATTGCTTCTAAGTATATATTCTCCTGAAATTATAACAAAATCCCATTAGGCTTCTCCTTGTAAACATAAGCATGCCTTGAAAGAATGATGATCTCACTTTTAAAACATCTCAATTGCACCTTTTGAAGCCACAAAGTCTCTCTGCTTTTCAAAGATTTTTTTTAAAATTACTGCAGCAGATACATGCACACCCTAACCCAGGCTTTTAAAACATTACTGCAACAAATACATATAACACAATATATCGACCAGTTTCTTACAATCATCACAATGAGTGTGAATGACCCATCTCTTGAACCATTCAATCATCACTGGTCTATTCAGTTGGGTATGGACCAAGCCTTTTTCCACAATTGTTTTGGCCAATTGACATTACTTCAGAAATAAGCTCCTCCATCAATAATCTAATAATTTCTGAACCTTAGACCTGGATTCAGCCTGCAATGACCACAGATTCTCTACAGTGCAGAAGGAGGCTAGTCATCACATCGACCCTCTGAAAGTGCACCCTACCCATGTCCACTCCCGTGTCCACCCCACCCTATCGCCGTAACACTGTAACCAAACCTGCAAATCCCCTGAAATTAAGGGGCAATTTAGCATGGTCAATCCACCTAACCCACACATCTTTGTAGTGTGGGGAGAAACTGGAGCACCCGGAGGAAACCCACGCAGACATGAGTAGAAAATGCAAACTTCACATAGTCACCCAAGGCTGCAATTCTTCCCCGGCAGGAGGACATGGGCCAGGATTCTCCATTCGAGAAAGTAAGTGCTGATGCCGGGATTGAATCTCATGAGTTCTACATTGACGAAAGCGGTGCTGAACCCGGAGCGATTCAGGACACGTTAATGAGCTAGTTAGAAATTCCAACGAACGCCGACGTCTGATTCGCCATGGTACTGATTGGCACTGGAGAGCCTGACAGGCTGCAGCCGCACAAAAGCATCCCACTCCCAACACAATCATTCCAGCCAAGTTGATGCCACTGCGAAGAGCAGCCCTGAGATTTGCAGATGCGGAGTTGGAGCCATTGTTGGGTGGCATGGAGGAGAGGCGGGACACCCTGTTCCCGAGATGGGAAGGAGGCTGTCACCTGCAGATGTAAACAGGGTTTGGGAACAGGTGGCAGAGGCCGTGAGTGTTGAGGGCCCCACTGCCAGGACCACCTCAGGGCGGCCCAGGGAGTTACCACCTCTGTGCGTCCAGGAACACCCCATTGCACATCCCCCACACACATAACCCCCACCACCATGCGGCCCCCATCAGACGAACCAGCAAGCAGCGCTGGGTGAGGGAAAACAACCACCTAGGCCAGCCAGGGTGAGCCACCTCCCCCCCCACACCTGCCCCTGGCACCAACCCCCATCCGACAAACCTGTAGCCGCCCCCACCCCCCCCATTTAGGGACGATTGAACGCCACCCGCCGACAGTCCGCACGCAATCCACCCTGCACCACATGCATGTGTCCAAGTGTCTCACACTGTGCATTGCCTGTCACCCACCCCCCACCCCCGCAGAAGAAGCTGGCCCACAACCGCAGGGATGGAGTGAAGATTGGAGGGGACCCGCTGGACCTGTGGCCCCTTACTGCCGCAGAGCATTGGACCTGGTCGGTGGGCCCGGAGAATGGGCATTCGGCGAGGCGGAGGCTAACATTGGGAAAGCAAGTGAGCCTTGGACCACTCCCTCATCATCCCACCCTCCCAACACCCCCACAGCTGTCACTGGCATCCTCCACCATCCCAGAGACACTCACCTCGGTGAACAGGCTCCTGGGCACTATCTGATGTGCATCACACACATGCTGTGTTAGAAATTAAATGGAATGAAAATCGCTTATTGTCACAAGTAGGCTTTAAATGAAGTTACTGTGAAAAGCCCCTAGTCGCCACATTCCGGCGCCTGTTTGGGGAGGCTGGTACGGGAATTGAACCATGCTGCTGGCCTGCCTTGGTCTGCTTTCAAAGCCAGCGATTTAGCCCTGTGCTAAACAGCAACAGGTGGAAGTTGGAACCCTCGAGGGGGCGGATGGTCATAGGGCGGCTCAGCCCCAGGGACCAGTTGCCGTCCAGATGCGTCTTGGGTGGTCCCATCGATAATTGAGATACAGTCGCAGATCCAGGAACTACATGAGGGGCTGTCAGTAATCATGCAGCACCTGCAGGTGCAGTTGGAGGAGTCTAACCGCCTGCAGGGTGGCACCTGTGGTGGAGGCCTTGTGTGCAATGGTATTGGCCATGGGTCAGGATGTCAAGGGCCTGGGACTCTGTGTGGGCAGTGGCTTGGGAAGTTTCTCATTGGTTAAGCGCACACTTTTTTCTACAGTGGGGAACTAACTTCGCCGGCCAGACTGGCTCCTCCTTTGGACATTCTTGGTAGAATATCTTTTCCCGGATCATAAGATGATCAGTTTAGTTCTCACCTTGCTTATTTGTAGCAAATAGCCATGGACATTATGACGTATGTCATGCCAGTGCAGGGACGAAGATATTACAATTTTTCAAAAAATAATGTATTCCTTTTACAATAGACCCTGATGAACTCTAAAATGGCTACTAAGGCATCAATTTTGCAACTTTAGCAATCTAGCAAGCTTTCTGAAGAATGCTAAGTTGGATTGTAATAGCCGGTGGTCTCCCTTGAACGGGGTTCCTAAAAAACACTCTTCTGTGGAATGTCACACTTGCTTTTGTCAAGGCTCACTCCAATACACATTGTCCATCATATGATCGAAACTGTATACTGATTTTGAAATCTTTCTATCCAAAAACTGATAAAGAGCTACAGCAATCTTCAAAACACCAGCAACAACATCACAGCTGCTAAAAAAAGATGGTAATTTTGCCTTTCCAAGGCCTCTGAGTTTTAAAGTCTTTTAAAAGCTTCCTCCAAATTGTTTTGAACAACATCTGGTCGACCAGTAAGATAGTAGACCTCTGGCTGCAACAGCCATGGCAGCCTGCCCAGATAACCTGCTCAGTGGTCTTTCCTTTGAAGGAATCATGCAGTCAATCCAGTATTGACCCCAGTCATTTGACCTTATGCCTTATGTGAACATCAATTCCACAGTGGGAAAAGCGCCCAACTGCACTGGACTTTCAAAGACACATGAACGGCTACTTATTCTGTTTGATTTTAATACTTGTCAAATTGCTAATTGTTTTTTCATTATATCTTTCTTGGGTGCTCACTATGTGATTGACATCACAGTGCACCTGCGTGCGTGTGTATACATAATAATCCTTGTTTAAATCCATGAAAGTCGGTTGCTTTCACACTAACTGGGGATGGGGATGCGGAGGGCTGTGTGGTTGGGAAAGCGGAGGCACAGTGTTTGGGAATTACATCAGCCTTATCAAAATGAAATGACATTAATTACGTACAGAAGGGACAGGGGATTTGGGCGCTTCAGCTTACCTCCTGCCCTGTTTGTAACACAAACAAACAATGCTGTCAACATGCAGAACCAATACATTTTGCAAAGCAACAAAACTGCTGAATTCATTTTTCATTTCAATTGTATGCAATTTCTTTCCGTCACTTTATATTATTAAATGGCTTAAAGTACATTGATGATTTCAGTACATTTTTTTTACAATCCATAAATAAAAGTATATGTTGTGATCAATGCCGCAATATTTTACTCATTAACACCTTTAGAGCTTCACTGGTTCATGACCAAAGTCAAATTTTGTTTTATGTCTTAATTAGGATTTCTGGAGAGCTTGTCCAATTGGGGATATTTTCTCTCGAGACAATTACTAATAACAAAAGCAGTTCACCTCAACAGTGAGACAGTTGCCAATTGCAGGGGAAGATTTTGAAATGGAGCATATATTGGGCAGGGTGTGCATAATTCCTGCCGGATAAAGCTAGTGAGCTAGTTATTTTGATCACTGGGCCTCTTTTACAGGAAAGTACTGAGTTACCTCCAGTCTGAGAGTTGCTGGGCTGTCTGTCATGCTGAGGGGGTGAATGGTGGGCAGGAAATCAGGTAACCTGTATCCGGGGTAACAAATTTTAGTATGAATAAGAAGGAATTAGCAAGGCAAGTGGTTTAACTTTCAGAAATTGTTGGCTTAATTGCCTTTAATAAGAAACAGTTCCTGGTCAATAAAGATAAAAATGGAGAAATAGTTCAGTTGGGGAGAGGAGTATAAAGAGGAATAAAGTAGGGACGGAATCATGTGCTACTCCCGGGAACAGGAAACAAGTTGGGTCGACGAACCTAAGGACCAAAAAATCAACTTGTGAAGGCAGGATGAACTTTTGCAGTTAAGTTCAGGGAGGTTTGAAGGCGTGTCGAGACACGTGTCAGGAAGTGCATTTACATGCATCCGCATGGACATTTAAATTCTTCCCAATTAAGTTATCGATGAATGAGCACCACACACCTTCAAATTTATGGCTGCATATAAGTGGTGTGCAGCAGGCGAGATGGTCAACTTTCTGGAGCTGGAGTGAGGATCCGCTGTTGGTTTCCTCTTTGGGGAGAGTTGCTCAATGAGGCAATGATCATGTGTGACAGTCTAAGGGCTGGCCAAGGAAGCGAGGGAGTCTGGGGCAGGAATGAAGCCAGGGAGAGAAGGTGACGGTGCGGGAACGTGGGAGGGAGTAGCCTTGTATGTTAACTATGGATGGTCCTATACATGGATGGGTGTTGTGTTCTGAGCAGAGGTGGCAGGAGAGAGAAAGGATGGATTTGGTGCTGTCTACAATGGGTTTGGGGGGGCTGAATTGAGGATACTGGGAAAGGGAGGGTACAGTCAAAGTGAGAGGGAATAGTGAGATGCCGAAGGATGGCAGGTCCAGGGTCATGGTAGGGTAGCTGCAAGTCTCTTGGTGGGATGGAGGGTGATCATAGAAATGTACAAAATAGGGGGCACAAATATTGAGAGGGCTCAGGGTCAGGGTGAGCATTGGTGCAGTAACCTGTGTAGGGTGAGAGGGCAGAGAAAGCATGTGAAGAGTGATGGTTACAGGCTCAAGCATTACAAGGGGTGGTCCAAGGGTAATAGAGGGGAGAGGAATGGTTATAATGTGTGGGTCGATGGTGGTGGTGGAAGTTGGTGTGCGACCGGGGAGTGTAGTAGGTACTGGAATGTGCCTGGGAAACTACGCACACCATTTTCTCAAGGTTCTTTACAGCACAGTTGTTTTGTGTGTGTGAATCCTGGGAAGGAGGAGCACCTTTCCGGGTGTGTCAAGTTCAAGGTGCACAGAATTGGCTGACTAAAGGGACATCTCTAGACGCATGAGTGAACAGCATGAGAACCATGCTCAGGTGTATTCTCCTCTCTATAGCAAAGTCCACAGGACAGCAGGTATGTTCTCTGTCCCATGGGTCTGATAACATTGAGCTCCCAGCAGGTAGGGAGCAGCAGTAAAGTCTGCACTGAAGGAAAACTCAAGTTGGCCAAGGCAGATAGGGAGGAAAGGAGGGGTGAATGGAGGTAGTGAGCGAGGGAGGGAGAGTGGAGGGAATGAGGGAGGGGAGAAAGGAGGGGCTAACTTCCCAAGGGCTAAGGAGTGGGAGGTTGGTGGCAACAACTATGTTCTGGTTTTGAACCTTAAGTACCCCAGGTAGATGGTGATGTCCGATAATGGGGTGGGTGGTACATCTATGATGGCAAGGCAAGGGTGTCTCAAATTTGTCTTGAGGGTACGGGAGAAAACCCAATAGTATTTGAGGGAGTGTGCACAGATATGGCTTTAATTACCCGATCAATGCTGCAGTCTCCATACACATGAATGTATGAATGAGAGGAGAACTGATCTGTGGTCCTCCAGGATGTACTTCACCATGATTCAGTGGGAGGAGGCCAGGGAATGAACAATGGTAGCTACAGGGCTTACCATTGGCTGAAATGCTTACGGTTAGAGGGACAGGAACAAAGAACAAGCTGACTAGATAGAGCATTGCAATTTGTTCCCAGATTTGGGGCAGCACGGTAGCACAAGTGGATAGCACTGTGGCTTCACAGCGCCAGGGTCCCAGGTTCGATTCCCGGCTTGGGTCACTGTCTGTGCGGAGTCTGCACGTCCTCCCCGTGTCTGCGTGGGTTTCCTCCGGGTGCTCCGGTTTCCTCCCACAGTCCAAAGACGTGCAGGTTAGGTAGATTGGCAATGCTAAATTGCCCTTAGTGACCAAAAAGGTTAGGAGGGGTTGTTGGGTTACGGGGATAGGGTGGAAGTGAGGGCTTAAGTGGGTCGGTGCAGACTCGATGGGCCGAATGGCCTCCTTCTGCACTGTATGTTCTATGTTCTATGTTCTATCACCTCTGGCCTACATGATGATGGTTTCAGGCAATCTGCACTTCTACTGGTTATGGCCCAGCTTTGGAGGAAGTGGAAAAGACACAACATCCTGCCTGTCCCGACCACAACATTTACTGTGCTCCTTGCACATGCATGCTGTTACCACCCTCATGGAGGTCATAGGATGTAGATCATCCGGTACTGAGTACGAATTTCGCCAGTAACGGGGCAGGGCTTCCCCTTTAACCAGGGGAGCCTGTTCAGTATCAAAACACCGACTTGGGTGAAGGTCAGGCGGGATTACCCTTCAGGGAGTGGAGGAGTATCATGTATGTGCTAATAAACCTTTATTTTTGTATCCTTTGTTCCTTGTTGTCACTATGTGTGGATTCTACCTATGCCTCATAAGCTGACCAGTGCGACGTCATGTGTGGCCAGCCATCCCATCCCCAAACGGAAATCATTCTCACTTTTGTACTCACCGACCAACTTCATCACCATAATCCCAGCCAAGCTCGATGTGTTGGGTGTTCTGGATCACATACAGGTCACCAACACTTGAAATAGTGCAACACTATTTTATTGAACCATTAACTGTTTAAACATACTCAGACTGTGGGTTGATCTGATACTAGCTTTAACTAAAGACCTTTGCATTGAACTAACCAGTCGATGCACTCAGCACATGGTGAATGTCTCTGTTGCAGGCTGTGAGCTCTGTCCTCCTAGCTAGCTGCTACTCGAATGAGCGGGAAGTCTGATGCCCCCTGTCTTTATAGTGTGTGTGATCTCACTGCTAATTGGCTGCGGTGTTGTGTATGTTGATTGGTCCCACTGTGTGTCCATCAGTGTGTGTCTGCATCATGATATACTGGTGTTTATTATGACATCCCCCCTTTTATAAAAAAATGTACCTGCGTGACAATAAATAGGGTATGGTGAATGTTCCTGACTACGTGTGTGCGAAGTATTTGCAGGAATATGTACATAAAAACTAAGCTATTTACATGGGAAGGTGCCTGGTGCAGAAAAAACAGTGTGTCACAAGAATAACAAGATGAACACTATATACAAACCACTTGAACGATTAAACGGAAGAACAGAACAAATCAGAAAGTCCATAAGTCCAGAAAGTTCACAAATTCAGTCTCTGAGGTGGGCGACGAATTCTGGTTGACCGCCTCAAGGGTGGGTCGGGAGCCGTCAGCTGAGGAGCGAGCTGGACTGCGTCAGAGTGTGGAGGATGCAGAGTGACCGGAATCTCTGCATAGTCCAGGTCAGGGGCAACAGGAGGGCGTGGCAATGGTGGAGGATCATGTAGCGAGTGCAGAGCGAGACGAAGGGCACGTCGATTGCGGCGCAGAATGGAGCCGTCCTGCAGATGAACCAGGAACGAACGGGGAGCCACCTGCCGAAGAACCACAGCGGTTGCAGACCAGCCACCATCCAGAAGATGGACGCGGACGTTGTTATCTGGAGCCAGAGCAGGGAGATCAGCTGCACGGGATTCATGAGCCGCCTTGTGCTGTGCCCGAGACAGCTGCGTTAGTTGAAGGACCGGAACGTGGTCGAGGTCTGGGACGTGAATGGACGGCACCGTCGTCCTCAGGATGCGACCCATGAGCAGCTGGGCTGGCGACAGGCCAGTGGACAGTGGGGCCGAGCGATAGGCCAGCAGGGCGAGGTAGAAATCGGACCCAGCATTGGCAGCCTTGCAGAGGAGCCGTTTGACTACGTGGACGCCTTTCTCCGCTTTGCCATTGGATTGGGGATACAGGGGACTGGATGTCACATGCACAAAGTTGTACCTCCTGGCAAAGGTGGACCATTCCTGGCTTGCGAAGCAGGGGCCATTGTCCGACATCACAGTGAGTGGGATGCCGTGTCGAGCAAAGGTGTCCTTACAGACACGGATGACTGCAGATGATGTGATGTCGTGTAAACGTACCACCCCCGGGTAGTTTGAAAAGTATTCTACAATCAGAACATAGTCCCTGCCCAGCGTGTGGAAGAAGTCAATGCTGACCTTGGACCAAGGGGACGTGATCAACTCATGGGGCAATAGGGTCTCACGTGGTTGGGCCGGCTGTAAACGCTGACAACTGGGGCAGTTGAGCACTGTGTTTGCGATGTCGTCATTGATGCCGGGCCAGTACAGTGCCTCTCGGGCCCATCGGCGGCACTTCTCCACGCCAAGTTGGCCCTCGTGTAGCTGTTCCAAGATGAGCTGGAGCATGCTGTGTGGGATGACAATGCGGTCCAGCTTCAGGAGAACACCATCGACCACCGCCAGATCGTCTCTGATGTTGTAGAACTGCGGGCATTGGCCATTGAGCCACCCGTCTGTCCGGTGGCGCATGGCACGCTGTAGCAGGGGGTCAGCCGCTGTCTCGCGGCGAATTTGGACGAGGCGTTCATCCATGGCAGGTAAATTGGAGGCCACGAAGGCCACATGGGCGTCAACTTGGCAGACGAATCCCGCTGGGTCACACGGAGTGTTGACTGCCCTGGAGAGAGCGTCGGCAATGATTAGGGCTTTGCCCGGGGTGTATACCAGCTGGAAGTCGTATCACCGGAGCTTGAGCAGAATGCGATGGAGGCGAGGCGTCATGTTGTTCAAGTCTTTTTGTATTATATTGACCAGCGGGCGATGGTCGGTCTCGACTGTGAATTGGGGAAGGCAGTATACATAGTCATGAAACCTGACGACACCGGTCAACAGGCCCAGGCACTCCTTTTCTATCTGCGCATAGCGCTGTTCCGTGGGGGTCATGGCGCGTGACGCATGTGCAACGGGGGCCCATGATGAGGCCTCATCGCGTTGCAGGAGCACTGCCCCAATGCCGGATTGGCTGGCATCGGTCAAACTTTTTGTCTCTTTCGCTGGATCAAAAAACGCCAATACCGGGGCCGTGGTGAGTCCGGTTTTGAGTTCTCTCCATTCGCGCTTGTGGGCAGGAAGCCATTGGAAGTCTGTCGTCTTCCTGACCAGGTTCCTGAGACCCGTGGTATGAGAGGCGCGGTTAGGGATGAACTTCCCTAGGAAGTTGACCACGCCCAGAAATCGGAAGACAGCCTTCTTGACCTCTGACGTTTTCATGGCTGTGATAGCAGCCACCTTGTCCGCATTCGGCCCCGCACCCAACTGGGAGATGTGGTCCCCTAGGAACTTGAGTTCCGTCTGACCAAAGGAGCATTTGGCTCCTTTGAGGCGTAGGCCCTGCTCCCGTATGCATTTGAACACGCGCTGGAGGCGACTGATATGCTCCTGTGGGGTGGTGGACCAAATGACTATGTCGTCAACATAGACGCGAACGCCTTTTATGCCTTCCATCATTTGTTCCATGATCCTGTGGAACACTTCTGAAGTCGATATGATCCCAAACGGCATCCTGTTGTAATAATATCTGCCAAAAGGGGTGTAAAAGGTACACAGTTTCCTGCTGGATTTGTCGAGCTGAATCCTTTCGCGGCGTCAAGTTTGGTGAAGAGCTTGGCGCGAGCCATCTCACATGTGATCTCTTCACGCTTGGGGATTGGATAATGCTCCCTCATGATATTGCGATTCAGATCCTTTGGATCAATACAAATTCAAAGCTCGCCGGACAGCTCTTTTACACACACCATGGAACTGACCGAGTCGGTTGGTTCCGTAACTCTGGACATCACTCCTTGGTCATGGAGGTCCTGCAGCTGCTGCTTGAGGTGGTCCTTGAGGGGTGCTGGGACTCTGCGAGGTGCATGCACCACAGGCATGGCGTTCTGTTTGAGTAGGATCTTGTAAGTATATGGGAGCGTGCCCATGTCTTCGAAGACGCCGCGGTGCTGGTCGATGATGGCGTTGAGTGTGCCCTGAAGCCAGCGTCCTGGAAGGCAGACGTGTCATCAGGAGAGAGAGAGTGCACTCTTTGAACGAGGTTTAGCAGCTTGCACGCCAATGCACCAAGCAGGGAGTCCTTCGAGGAGGCCACGCTCTCGAAAGGAAGGATGATTTTTCGTGACTTGTGCGTCACTTCAAGTTGGCACGAGCCGGTAGATTGAATGACGTTGCCATTGTAGTCCAATAGCTGGCAGGCCGATGGAAGGGTGGCTGGTTTGACACGAAGGCTTTGGAAAGCAGACCACGCCATGAGATTGGCGGAGGCACCAGTGTCCAGGCAGAATCGCATTTAGGGCCGGTTGACCATCAGGTTGGCACACCACTCATCGTCTGGATCGATGCTGTATACCGACAGCGGCTGGTGTCTTTGCTTTGTGGACAGCCTGTTTTTCGTTACGACACTGACTCGAAAAGGCGCCTTCGGGTCCTCGGTGTCACTGCTGTGTGGGAGGTCCGCATCGGACTCGGTGACCGTGGGTTGAATTGCCCGAACATTCCTGCGAGGCTGGCTGAAGCGACATGAGTTGGCAGGCTGAGCTGCTCGACAGCAGGCAGCATAGTGGCCAAGTCTTCCACATCGTAGGCATTGTCGAGATTTTGGGGGCATTGCTGCTTTAAATGGGCAGAGCCACAGTCGCCGCGCGTCGTGACGTCAGCACGTTCGCTGCGCCACCGCGCATGCGCAGTGCGGTCGTGCGTGGTGCGTGCCTGCGCATTACGTTCCTCAACATCGCCGTCCCCTCGTTTGGTGCGTACAAGCGCGGGAGTCCGTGAAAAGCGTGCAAAATGGCCGCCCTCATCCAGGCTGAGGCCCTGGAGCTGCTCAATCACTTGGACCTGTTCCGCCTTGTGGGGACCTTGCCGCGTCGTTTCAGCCGCTTGTATATGGGAATACCGACTCGTGGCGTTTTCATGTAAGACACAGGTCTCGATGGCGGTCTCTAGGGTGAGTTGCTTTACTTTGAGGAGCTGCTGACGTAGGGGGTCCGACTGAACACCGAAAACGATCTGGTCACGTATCATGGAGTCGGAGGTGGGCCCGTAGCTGCAAGATTGCTCAAGGATGCGGAGGTGCGTTAGAAAGGATTGGAAAGGTTCATCCTTACCCTGCAAACGCTGCTGGAACACGTAGCGTTCAAAACTTTCATTCACCTCTACGCTGCAGTGAGTGTCAAACTTGAGGAGGACCGTCTTGAACTTCATCTTATCTTCGTCATCTGCAAAGGTGAGAGAGTTGAAAATGTGGATGGCATGGTCCCCGGCCGTGGAGAGGAGAAGAGCAATCTTTCTGGTGTCCAAGGTGCCCTCCCTGTCCGTGGCTTCGAGGAAGAGCTGGAAGCGCTGTTTGAAAATCTTCCAGTTGGCCCCGAGGTTGCCGGCGATGCGGAGCGGCAGCGGCGGGCTGATGTTGTCCATGTTGCAGAATGACGGAATGCTGGCGGAAAGCAGATCACTTGCAGGTAGGTCTCAGAAGTGCTAGTATCCCACCACTCCTGGTATCATGATGTGTTGGGTGTTCTGGATCACATACAGGTCACCAACACTTGAAATAGTGCAACACTATTTTATTGAACCATTAACTGTTTAAACATACTCAGACTGTGGGTTGATCCGATACTAGCTTTAACTAAAGACCTTTGTCTTGTCCTAACCAGTCGATGCACTCAGCACATGGTGAATGTCTGTGTTGCAGGCTGTGAGCTCTGTCCTCCTAGCTAGCTGCTACTCGAATGAGCGGGAACTCTGATGCCCCCTGTCTTGATAGTGCATGTGCTCTCACTGGTGATTGGCTGCGGTGTTGTGTATGTTGATTGGTCCCACTGTGTGTCCATCAATGTGTGGCTGCACCATGATACACTGATGTACATTATGACAAAGCTCATATCAAAGCTCCAAAATCTGGGAATTGGCTCCATACTCTGCAACTGGATCCTCGACTACAATCAGCAAGGATAAACAATACTTCCTCCTTGATAGTCCTCAATACCAGGGCCCTAAACAGCTGTGTACCTAGTCCCCTACTTTACTCCATTTACACACACGACTATGGCAAAATGTGTCTCCAACACTATCGAGAAGTTTGCTGATGGCGCAAACGTAGTGGGTTGGATCTCGAACAACGATGAATCAGAATACAGGAGGGAGATAGAGAACCTGAGTGGTGTCATGACAAGATCTCTCCCTCAATGTCACGATAACTAAAGAGCTGGTCATTGACTTCAGAAAGCAAAGTATCGTACACCGCTGTCTGCATCAACGGGGCGAGGTGGGGATGGTTGACAACTTCAAATTCCTAGGTGTGCACATCACCAACAATCTGTTCTGGTCCACCCACGTCGATGCTATGACCAAGAAAGCACAACAGTGCCTATACTTTCTCAGGAAACTAATGAAATTTGGCATGTCCATATTGTAGTGATCTCTGTATGTAATAATACATGATCAGATTATGTTAAGCTAGTACAGGCAACTGAACACTAGATGGCCACACTATCAGGACCTATATAAAGGTTTTCCTGCTCTTTCCTCGTGAAGAGTGTGTCTTTGGTGCAGAGAGTACAGAGCAAGAGAAAAGAAGTTAATAGATATCAGTATTTAGAACTATCTTATTTCATAGTTTAATCTACAATTATTTGTTTGTTTACTAGTTTAGTATTAAGTAAAAAGAACTCACGAGATTATTTTATGTTACTCATTAAATTACTTTATCATCACTGGAAGACTACGTCTCTATTTCAACAACTTGGCTAGACAAAAAGAGTCATATGTATATTACAATATTGTGATATAACACATTGACTCTTACCAACTTTTACAGATGCACTATAGAAAGCATCCTATCTGACTGCATCACAGTCTGGTATGGCAACTGCTCGGCCCAAGACCGTAAGAAACTACAGAGAGTCGTGAACATCGCCCAGTCCATCACACAAACCAGTCTCCCATCCATTGACTCTGTCTACACCTCCCTCTGCCTTGGAAAAGCAGGCAGCATAATCAAAGACCCCTCCTACCCAGCTTACTCACTCTTCCAACTTCTTCCATCGGGCAGGAGATACAAAAGTCTGGGAACATGTACTAACAGATTCAAAAACAGCTTTTCCCTGCTGTTACCAGACTCCCAAACGATCTTCTTATGGACTGATCTGATGTCTTCACACATCTTCTCCACTGAGTAGTACTACACCCCGTATGCTTTATCCTATGTGTGTGTCTATGTATTTACATTGTGTATTTTATGTTTGCTCCATATATTTTCTTTTCATATACGGAATGATCTGTCTTAACTCTACGCAGAACAATACTACAATACTTTTCACTGTGCCTTGGTACACATGACAATAAACAAATCCAACCCAACTTCATCCAGAGCGGAAGATTCTGCCCTACAAGTGTGATGGTGTAGACAGCAAAGTAATTCCTGATTCTGTCTTGTTCATTGCTGCACTTTAATCTCCTGGTTGAATCACTCTATAGTTAGCATGTCGAATTGGTCCTGGGCCTGGACTTGCTTCAGCTTGTTATAGTGGTTAGTTTAATTAACTTAGAAATTGTCTAAACAGCCATGAAATCGGAAGTGAAAAGCTGACCCTCAATAATATTTAAAACATGTCTCTTCTCAAGGCTAAATACATAAAAAGATGAGATTTTTTTGGGCTGCTCGTGTTTTTTTAAAATCAGTCTGTGACTGGCGAGATATCATGTTTAGAGATTTTTGACCATTTTTCCACAAAGTTCTTCAGTAAATGAGTATTTTCCTTTTGAATAATGTGCATCTGCACACATTTTTAAAAAAGGGCAAAGATGAAAGGCGGTTGTGGAATGCCGCAGCTTTGGGCATTGAAATTACTTCCTCAAAGACCAAAAATGACAAGCAATTTGTTACCTAGCTGCTAAACAGCTCATATCCATTTTGTTGGAACATCCATGCTATCGCTAGTTTGGCAGGGACTAGAACCATAGAAAAATAGAAAAGTTAAAGCACAGAAGGAGGTCATTCAGCCCATCTTCCCATGCCAGCCCAAGGAAACCCAGGTGCCCTTTCTAATCCCACCTTCCTGTACCCAGTCCATAGCCCTGTAGTTTACAGCACTTAAGGTGCAGGCCCAGATACCTTTTAAAAGAGTTTAGGGTCTCTGCCTCCACCACCAACTTGGGCAGTGAATTCCAGCCTCCCACTACCTTCTGTGTAAAAAGGTTCTTTGTCATGTCACTTAACTTGAATCGATGTCCTCTGGTTCTAGAATTCTCCACCAAGGGAAACAATTTTATCCTATCCACTCTATCACTTCTCCTCATAATTTTGCACACCTCAATTAAGTCACCCCTCAGCCTTCTTTGTTCCAAGGAAAATCACCCCAACCTATCCAATCTCTCCTCATAGCTAAACTTTCTAGCCGTGGCAACATTCTTGTAAACCTCTTCTGCACTCTCTCCAGAGCAATTACACCCTTCCTGTAATGTGGTGACCAGAACTGCACACAATGCTCCAGTTGTGGCCTCACCAGTATTTTATACAATTCTAACATCATGGGCGCGATTCCCTAACCCCCCACCAGGTCGGAGAATCGCCAGGGGCTGACGTGAATCCCCCCCCCCCCCCCCCCCCCGCCGTGTCCCGAATTCTCCGCCACCAGAGATTCGGTGGGGGCGGGAATTGCGCCGCGCTGGTCGGCGGGAATCATGCCGGTCGGCGGGCCCATCCCTGGCGATTCTCCGGTCCGCGATGGGCTGAAGACCCGCCGCTGTCAACCCTTGCCCGCTGGTGTGGATTAAACCTCCTTTTGAACGGCGGGACAAGGCGGCGCGGGCAGGCTCCAGGGTCCTAGGGGGGGGGCGCAGGGCGATCTGGCCCCTGGGTATTCCCCCACGGTGGCCTGCCCGGCAATCGGGGCCCACCGATCTGCGGGCAGGCACTCTTTTTCTTCCGCCTTCACCATGGTCTTCACTATGGCGGAGGCGGAAGAGACCCCCTCCCCTGCGCATGCGCGGGGATGCCTTGAGTGGCCGCTGACGCTCCCGCGCATGCGTCGTTGCCCGGTGAAGACCTTTCGGCACCGGCTGGTGTGGCGCCAAAGGCCTTTCCCGCCAGCCGGTGGAGCGGAAACCACTCCGGCACGGGCCTAGCCCCTCAAGGTGAGGGCTTGGCTCCTAAAGATGTGTAGAATTCCGCACCTTTGGGGTGGCCCGACGCGGAGTGGTTCCCGCCACTTCATTATGCCGGAACCCCCCGCCCCGTCGGGTAGGGGAGAATCTCGCCCCATATCTTCACTTTTATATTATATACCTCTGCCAATGAAGGAGAGCTTTCCACATGCTTTCTTTACAACATGGCTACTTTAACTGCTGCCTCTACGGACCTACGTACTTGTACACCAAGATCTCTGCCTTCATCTACCCCTCTTAGTATATTTCCATCTATTGTGTGCTCTCTATAACTGTTTGACCTCCCTAAATGCATGACCTTACACTTCTCTGTGCTAAATTCCACCTGCCACTTTATCACCCATTCCACTAACCGATCTATATTATTTTGGAGATTATAGCTATCCTCTTCACTATCCACCACTCAGCAAATCTTTGTGTTGTTTGCAAATTTTCCAATCATGCCCCCCACATTCATGTCCATATCGCTAATTTCTAACACAAACAATAAGAGTCCCAACACTATGCTCTGTGGAACACCACTGGAAACTACATTCCATCTGCAAGGGCAGCCATTAACAATTATCCTTTGTTTCCTGTTACTAAACCAACCTTGTATCCAGTTTGCTCCATTGCCCTGTATCGCATGGGCTTTTAACTTTTTGTCCAATCTGCTATGTGGGAACTTATCAAACACCTTGCTAAAATCCATGTACACAACATCCACTGCACTACCTTCATCAATCCTTCTTGTAACTTTCTCAAAGAATTCAATCAAATTTGTGAGGCAAGACCTTCCTTTAACAAATCCATGCTGACTATATCTGATTATCCATGCCTTTCTATGTTCCAGTTAATCCAATCTCTCAGGATTGATTCTACTAATTTGCCCCCCAGCGATATAAGACTAACTGGCCTATAATTGTTTGGCATTCCCTTTGATCCCTTTTTAAACAATGGAACCACATTTGCATTTCTCCAGTTCCCTCCGGTAACTCCCTTGTATCTAGTGACGATTGGAAAATCATCCTCAGAATACCTGGCATCTCCTCCCTGACCTCCTTCAGTAGCCTCGGAAATAATCCACCTGGTCTTGATGATTTGTCAACTTTCAAAGGTTCCAACACTTTGAGTACTTCTCTCTTTATGATTATCCCATCCAATAGCTCACTGTGTTCCTTTTGGACTGCTATATCTGCATCATCCATTTGCTTTGTATACACGGAGATAAAATATTCATGTAAAACCCTTCCCACAGCCTCTGCGTTTACACACAGGTTCCCTTTTTCATCTCTGTTAGGTCCCACTTTACCATTAATATATTGGGGAAACAGCTTTGGGGTTTCTTTAACTTTACTTGCTTATCTTTTTTCATGGCACCTCTGTGATTTCCTTATTTTCTTTTTTACTTCATCCCTGCACTTCCTATACTCGTCTAGGCTATCTGCAGTGCTCAGTTCTTTGTGCCTATTGTATACTTTCTTTTCTGTTTGATCTTCCTCGAGACAACCAGGTGGGGTCTAGATTTGGCAGTGCCACTCTTATTCTTGGAGGGGACATGTCTACTTTGTACATTTAGGATCTCGCTTTTTAGTGCTTCCCACTGGTTTCCCATTGATTTATCCTCTAGTAATGCTGACGAGTCTACCTCAGCCAAGTCCCTTCTCATTTCTGCAAAATTTGCCTTCCCCAGTTCAAAATTTTTACTCCTGCTTTATCTCTGTCTTTTTCCATGGTAATACTGAATCTAACTGTATTGTGATCGTTATCCCCAATATGGTCGCCAATTGTTACTTCACCCACTTACCCTTCTTCGTTCCCCAAGATTAGGTCTAGAATTGCATCTCCTCTCATTGGGTTTGTCACTAACAAGTTAAAAAATATTCCTGGACATGCTAATGAATTTTTCTCCCTCAGTTCCCCTTATATTGTTTGAATCCCAGTTTTTCTCCCATGTCCACAAGGTATACTCATGTGTTGATTTTTCTGTGGTAGATAAGTCAATCCTCCCTTTGGTGGAGATGGAGGTTTACTCAGTGATTATGATTTCAGACCATGCCCCACATTTGTGGATTTTCGCACTGGAGTCTAGTCTCTCTCAATGTCCGCAATGGGGATGAGATATGGTACTGTTAGCCAACACTTATTCACTGCCATTGGGGAATATATTCAATTTAATACAAGTGAGTTTGTCTCACCTTCTACGCTGTGGGAAGCCTGAAGGTGGGTATCAGGGGGAAAATAATTTCCTACTAAGCTCACATGAAAAGGACTGTGAAGTTGGAGTGGCAGAATCTGGTGGACTCCATCCTTAATGTGGACCATCAATTTCACTTGCCCCACACCTGGAGTTGCTGGTAAGCAGGAAAAAGCTGCAAACACAATTTGAATTACTATCAACGAGTAAGGCAGTGGGCCAGCTTATCGTTTGAGGGGTGTAATTTGCAACATGGGGAGAAGGCCAGTCGCCTGTTAGCTCATCAGCTGAGATGGCATGCATATTCCAAGGACATTGTGAAAATAAGGGACTTGAGTGGCAATCTAGTTTCCACCACACTTAAGGTCAATGCGGCTTTTGAAACACTTTATCGGGATCTCTGTAGATTGGAGTCTCCAGCGGAGAGTTTGTCTATTACTGATTTTTTGGATGGGTTATCCATCCCAGAGGCGGAGAGGGAGGGGCGGGAAGAGTTGCAATACCCATTGGCGCCCAAAGGAAAGCAGGAAATGTATTGGGTTGATGCGAACGTATAAAGCCCCTGGCCCTGGTGGCTTTCCTATTTGAGTCTTATAAGAAGTTTGTGGAACAATTGATCCCTCTAATTCTAGATATGTTTAATGACTCATTGTCCCAGGGTTTGTTGCCCATTACACTTGCATAGGCCTCTATTTCTCTGATCTTTAAGAAGTACAAGGACCAGACGGAATATGGGTCATATCAACCTCTTTTGCTTTAAAATGCAAATGCTAAGTTATTCGCAAAAGTGCTGGCACTGCAGGTGGAGTCCTGCCTCCCAGAGGTGATCTCAGAAGATCAGACAGGCTTCGTCAAGGGTTAGCAATTGTCAACCAATATATGTTGGCTATTAAATATTGCCCCCTCTCCCTCTCCAATACCCGAGATTGCAATGATTGTTTCCCTAAATGCAGAAAAGCCATTTGATAGGGTGGAATGGGGATTTCTCTTTGAGATTGTTGTGAGGTTTGAATTTGAGCAAAGGTTTATATCCTGAATGTTTACTTTATAGGGCTCCCATTGATAGTGTTCGCACAAATGCTTTGAACTCAGGCTACCTTCCACTGAATAGGGGCATGAGGCAGGGATGTCAGTTGTCTCCCCTCCTATCTGCTTTAGCAATAGACCCATTTGTCATCGCAGTGAGGACTTCCAGCAAGTGGAGGGAGATTAATCAGGGAAGGGTGGAGCAAAGGATGTCCTTGTACACAGATGATCTGCTTCTTTATATTACGGACCAAAATCTACCAGGAGTGGGATAATGAAGCTACTTCGGAGTTTTGGTTCCTTCTCTGGGTATAAGATGAATTTTGATAAGAGCGAATACTTCCCGTTTAACCCCTCAGAGAGAGAAGCCCATCTGCCAATATTATCTTTTCCCCTTGGCAGATCCAGTTTTCATTATCTGGATATCCGGATGGCCCACAATTAGTCCTCTCTTCATAAATTAATTTATGCTAGTCTGGTTAATGGGGTCACATCTGACTTACAGAAGTGGGATAACCTCCCCTTGTCCAAGGTGGAAGATTATTAAAATGAATGTACTCCTGAGATTTTTTTTTCAATGACTCCCAACTTTTTTTCCCAAGTCCTTCTTTGTCAGAATTAACAAATTAGTGTCCTCTTTCATTAGGATGAGTAAGAACCCAAGGATCTGTAGGGCATTCCTCCCGAGAGACAGCCAGGAGATTTAGCTTTACCCAATTTATTACTTTATTTGGATTTGGATTTTGTGTACCGAGGTACAGTGAAAAGTATTTTTCTGCGAGCAGCTCAACAGATTATTCAGTACATCAAAAGAAAAGGAAATAAAAGAAAATACATAATGGGGCAACACAAGGTACAGTAGATAGGGGTGTAGTGTTAATGAGGTCAGTCCATAAGAGGGTAGTTTTGAGTTTGACAACAGCGGCAAAGAAGCCATTTTTGAGTCTGTTCGTGCGTGTTCTCAGACGTCTGTATCTCCTGCCCGACGGAAGAAGTTGGAAGAGTGAGTAAGCTGGGTGGGAGGGGTCTTTGATTATGCTGCCCGCTTTCCACAGGCAGCGGGAGGTGTAGATGGAGTCAATGGATGGGAGGCAGGTTTGTGTGATGGACTGGGCTATGTTCACGACTCTCTGAAGTTTCTTGCGGTTCTGGGCCGAGCAGTTTGTTATTGGGCAGCTAATATTGGGAACGTACTGGGGTGGTTTAGTGAGCCGGGTTCCATATGGGACCAAATGGAGGCGTGTTCTTGTAAGGATTCCAGTCTTGGGGTATTAGTGACGGCATTTTGGTGTTCCCTCTGGTAAGATTTTCCTCAAATGCGGTAGTAGTGCACATCCTGAGAATCAGAAAGCAGTTCAGACCGCATTTTAAACTTGACTCCATGTCTTTGCTGGCCCTGATCTGCAATAATCACCTATTTTTGCCAGTGGGTTTAGACTCGACGTCTAGATCATGGGAGAGGAAGGTGTTTGAGAGGTTTGGGGACTTTTTTGTGGAGGGAAGGTTTGCCAGCTTGAAGGAGCTGTTGGAAAAACTTCAACTTCCTGTTTCCAATCTGTTTAGATATTTTCAGATTTGCGATTTTTCATGTAAGGCTTTTCCCTTGGCACCATCCTCTTCCCTGTTGAAGTGGATTTTGTCGTCAGCCGGGTCTGGTGGGAACACTTTGTGTATTTATAGCCAGATCCTATCAGCAAAGTCGGCTCCATTGGATGAGGTAAAGGTGAAATGGGAGATGAATTGGATCCTATTCTGGATGATGAGGTGTGGAGCCAGGCTCTTTGCAGGGTCACCTTCATGTCCTCTTACGTCAGCTTAGTCTGACCCAGTTTAAGGTGATGCACGGGCTCATTTGCTGGAGGTGAGGATGAGCCTTTTTTTCACTGGGGTGGAGGACAGGTGTGAGCATTATTCTCGGGGGCTGGCTATCTGCACTCATATGTCCCGGTCTTCCCCCAAGTTAGTGAGCTTCTGGGTCCCCTTCTTCAGTACCATGTCAGAGATACTTAATGGTGATCTGGAGCCATGTCTGTTGGTGGCCATTTTCTGGGTATCAGACTCGCCGGTGCTGCAGACAGGGGTGAAGGCAGAGGTCCTCGCCTTTACCTCATTAATTGCCCGGAAACAAGCTCTGCTTGGGTGGAGCCCAGTGCCTTGGCTTGGTTGGGTGAACCTCAGGGTGGCATGATCACACAGTGGTTAGCACTGTTGTTTCACAGCACCAGCGTCCCTGCTTCGATTCCTGCTTGGGTCACTGGCTGTGTGGAGTCTGCACGTTCTCCCAGTGTCTGCGTGGGTTTCCTCCGGGCGCTCTGGTTCCCTCCCACAAGTCCCGAAAGACATGCTTTTAGGTGAATTGGACATTCTAAATTCTCTCTCTGCGTAACCGAACAGGCGCTGGAGGGTGGCAATTAGAGGCTTTTCGCAGTAACTTCATTGCTGTGATAATGTAAGCCTACTTGTGACAAGAATAAAGATTATTATATGTCCTCACATTTGGAGAAGGTCAAGTACACCATTAGGGGATTGGTAGAAGGGTTCTTAAGATGGAAGCCATTCATTTCCTTTTTTAAAGAGTGAGTCACCGTCAGTTGTTAAGGGGTTTAGTTCAATATTGGGGTTGGCGTGTTAAGTTAATTCGGTTCTATTTGCATTGCAACTTGAATTGACTGTTTTGTACTATTTTGTTCATAATGAAAATTTATCAATTAAAAATTATATTTTTTTAAAAGATAATTAGAAATTGTTTCCACTGATGGGACGGTCAATAAGCAAAGTTTATATGCTTAAAATATTGTGGCAATAAAATTGGAGGAAGCAGAGGATTTTGTATGCAGCAAGTTTTTGATTTGGAGTGCATTATCTGGAAATGCAGTGGAAGCAATTCAGTGGTAACTTTCAAAGGGGAATTGATGCATAATGAAGACGAATAATTTGCTGGGCTATTGAGAAATGGGATTCATTTACAGAGGCAATACAGGGGAAATGGAACCTGCAACTGGTCTAAATCCACACCCAACTGTCTGACATAAAGGGTTATCTCATTCAGGAGACTCTAATTAACATATTACTATCTACTAACTCAGACTTCTTCCCAACATAGCATCTGGACAAAGCCCCAGATTGGGAATGCTCATTGCCAAGACAAGAACTCGAAAATTGAATTCTCAGTGAATGCCTCTCCTCACCATTGGCAGTTCCTTTGCAACGGTTATTTGACTAATTATATATTTTATACAGCTGTATTTTAGTTTGTTATGAAGCAATTAACAAATTTACAAAGCTCAGAAAGAATCCAATCAAATACTTTTTGTTTGCTTTCTTGAATTATTTTTTGATTGCTGTTAGTAGTCTCATAGAATCATAGAATCCCTGCAGTGCAGAAAGAGGCCATTTGGCCTATCGAATCTGTATCGACCCTAGGAAAGAACAGCCTACCTAGTCCCACACCCCCACCTCATCCACGTAACCCAGAAACCCCACCTAATCTTTTGGACATAATGGGTCAATTTAGCGTGGCCAATCCACCTAACCTGCAAAACCTTGAACCGTGGGAGGAAACCGGAGCACCCAGAGGAAACCCACGCAGACACGGGGAGAAAGCGCAAGCTGCACACAGACATCCACCCGAGGACAGAATTGAACCTGTGCTCCCGGCACTGTTCGGCAGCAGTACTAACCACAGTGCCACCTTGCTGCCCTCGTGCCACTGTGCCACCCTCAAGTCTCAAGTTTATTAAATTGTTCTTTTCTCATGGAAAACTATGTTGGTCACTGGGTAAGAAACATTTCACCTGTGGCTTTGATGTTCAAATTCAACTGAGCATCTTCAATCTTCTGACTGTGAAATGAATTTCAGCTGTCTCAATCTGATTCGCAAACAGCAGTATTATTAATTCAGAACTGCTTGGCAGTCTCATTCATACTAATGTAGTGATGGAGCATTCCTTTAAAATATCAAGTTAATGTGTCCTTGAACTGGAAGATCCCGTTCAAGGACATCCATTAACAACTCCTTTAACAACTCTTGCCAGAATTTTAAAAAAAACATCTTCACATTTAACACTTTCCTGTGATTTAGTCACAAATGTACAGAATAAATTTGTTTTTCTTTGTGACTTCTGAGGTGTTTTTGATCAGACAATTTTGGCAATTTTCTCTCTGTGAAATATAATGCAAAGTACAGCAGATGTAAACAGCAATAAAACGTCTGGTGTATGTGAAGCCAGGTGTTGTTAACTCACAGTTTTTAGCCATTAATTTTCTTCGACTTGCGTCAGATAAAGTAACAGCAGTATGATTAATGAGTACAGGACTTTAAAAGTGGATCCGACAACATTTTCCATCCATGAATGAAAAATACCATTTTAACAGATATAACACATCAAAGTGGTCAGAAATTGAGTGAATAGCATCTTGTCAACTGAATGCAGCAAAATTCATTCAGTTTAATAACATTGGCTGAAATAAAGCTAACATTTCACATTTAGAGCTTCCTTGCTGCAAAATATGAATCACACATTGAAAAAATGCAATTCATGAACATAACAAACATTTTAACGCAGATGTTGCTGATGAATTTACTCAGGCTGAAGACAATAAGCACTCAAATGTTATCGGGTGACATGTACTTCACCAAGTGCTCATTTTCCATGCGATTGCTAGACAATCTCAGCAAAATGCTTAATTGCTTCTCGAAATATGTATTGAATACTTTTCTTTATCCATTTATGTAATTTCAGTGTCACTAACAAAGCCAGGATTCGTTGTCTTTCTCAAATGGCCTTGTTTGGGAGGAAATGCCATGATTTTGACTTCATGTAACAACCTGCCGCGTCGCTTTCCATTTATGGTTTTACTTCTTGTTTTATTCCTTTTAGTATTACTGGGCCTATTCTCCCCTCAGTCACTGTACCTTGTACTGTCACCCTTTTTGATTTTTGACTATGGCCTCTCTGCCTTACACTTTCCCCCTTACTGCCTTTTGTTTCTGTCCTTATTTTACTGCCATCCGACTTCTTGCATCGGTTCCCATCCCCCTGCCATATTAGTTTAAACACTCCCCAACCGCTCTAGCAAATAGCCCCCCTAGGACATCAGTTCCAGTCCTGCCCAGGTGCAACCCGTCCAGTTTGTACATGTCCCACCTACCCCAGAACAGGTTCCAATGCCCCAGGAATCTGAAACTCTCCCCCTGACACCATCCCTTCAGCCACGTATTCATCCTATATATCCTGTCATTTCTACTCTGACCAGCACGTGGCACCGGTAGTAATCCTGAGATCACTACCTTCGAAGTCCGATTTCTTAACTTCCTTCCTAGCTCCCTGTATTCTGCTTTTAGGACCTCATCCCTTTTTTTTACCTATGTCGTTTGTACCAATGTGTACCACGACCACTGGCTGTTCACCCTCCCCCTCCAGAATGTCCTGTACCCGCTCTGAGACATCCTTGATCCTAGCACCAAGGAGGCAACATACCATCCTGGAGTCTCGTTTGCCGCCACAGAAACGCCTGTCTATTCCCCTTACAATTGAATCCCCTGTCTATTCCCCTTACAATTGAATCCCCTATAACTATTGCATTGTCACACTTATCACCCCTCTCCTCTGCAGCAGAACCAACCGTGGTGCCATGGGTTTGGCTGTTGCTGTTTTCCCCTGAGAGGCCATTCCCCTCAACAGTATCCAAAATTGTATATCTGTTCTGCAGCGGGATGGCCACAGGAGATTCCTGCAGTACCTGTCTTGCTTTCTTGCTCTGTCTGGTGGTCACCCATTCGCTTCCTGCCTGCGGAGTCTGAGCCTGCGTTGTGACCACCTCTCTATACGTGCTATCTACGATGCTCTTCGACTCGCGGATGCTCCACAGTGTCTCCAGCCACCGCTCCAGCTCTGAAACTCGAGCTTCCAGGAACTGCAACTGGAGACACTTCCTGTACACATGCTGACCCTGGGGACTGGAACTGTCCCCAGCCTGCCACATGGAGCAAGAGGAGCAGACCATGCCTTGGAGCTGTCCTGCCATGATTTATTCCTTTAAATTAAACCTTTGAAATTAAACTTTAGAAAGATGGTTTTGTGTCAGATTAAATCCAATCCCTGTGTACTATTTAATTAGATTTTTTTTAAACTGAGTATTTATCCCTCTTGATCTGACAACAAACTACAAATAGTTATTTAATTGAAATTAAAAAAGTTATTTAAATCAAGTTTTAAAAATAAATTAATATCAACCCAAAATAGTTATTCAAGTCAAATTAAAAATGGAAAAATTAGTAATTCAAATCAACTTAAAAATGGTAATCTAAGTCAAATCAAAACTAGTATTTAAATCAGTAACTCCAGATATTCAAATTTAGCCCAGTCTGACTTTCAGCCAATCAGGTCACAGTCTCATGTGACGTCACATTACCGGTTTTTTTCAATTTTGAAACAGACAAACAGCTGTCTTACCTGAGAGCGCTCTTTATTCAAGTCTCACCCTCTCTCTGCGCGCTCTACTGAAGTCTTGCGCTCTCTCTCTCCGCGCTCTTTACTGAAGTCTCTCTCTCTCTCTCTCCGTGCTCTTTATTGAAGTCTCTACTGAAGTCTCGCGCTCTCTCTCTCCGCGCTTTTTACTGAAGCTCTACTGAGTAGTACTGCACTCTGAATGCTCACTCGATGCCTGTGTCTATGTATTTACATTGTGTATTTATGTATGTCCTATGTTTTTTCATGTATGCAACGATCTGTCTGGACTGTATGCAGAACAATACTTTTCACTGTACCTCGGTACACGTGACAATAAATCAAATCCAACCCAATCCAATATTTTTTTATTACCCTCAAACTGTTTGATTCAAAAATGTTAAAACTGTGGTAATTTATATCCAACATGTCAATTTCAAATATATACATAACAATTGACACTCATTTGATAAAGATTTAACTAAATTCCACATAACAGACCAGTAAAATTAGGTTTGTTGTATAACAAGCAGTATTTAATTACATGATAGATTATTTGATGCAGTAATTGTCTGCCTGGCTCCTCCCCCAATGTAAGTAATTTAGGAAATCCTGACTTTTCAAATGGATAACATTGTGCTCCACACCACAGTGTATGCATACGTTGATATGTATTACTGCATATTTATATTATAGCAAGACAGTCACACATTATAGTCCTTTAAACCTTATTGAGATCAAAATGAGTTCCCAGGTCTGAAGATGGCTTATGTGGTCCCATCATTTAAAAAAAGAATAGTACTGACCATGGGAGTTATAGATTTGACTTAATTAGAATGAAGATAGTGAAAAGCATTATACTGGGTAGGACATATGATCAATCAGATACCCAGCAGAGCTTTAGGAAATGTCGGTTTTGCCTTCCTAAATGATTGAATCCTTTGGGGAATGACCAGAATAATGGATTCAAATTGTGCTGTTCATACTGTATACCTTGATTTCCAAGAAATACTTTGCCAAAATACTAGTTATAAATTTGCTCACATTACGAATCTCACATTAGTTTTACTAAAGTGATTATTATTATTATTAATGTCTAGGGATGTCATTTTGCTCACATGGAACTGGAAAAGAAATTAGTGTTTTTCCTTCATACCAAACATCTCTGCCAATTTGAGCATCATTTCAGCTCAAATTAAGGGTGAAATCTGTGCTGAAATATATTAAAAATCATATTTATTATTAGATTATTTACCCAGTCCTATTTTAATGCTCACAGAATTCAGATCAGTTATTAGGACTGTTTACGAAAGCTGTAAATAATGCACATTATGGTCCAGCCTGTCCGGTCAGGGGTATGGATAGTTCAGGAGTCCTGTAGAATGCATGGTTTGATTGCTTACATAGCACATGCAGAGGGAACCCATCTACAATCTAATTCAAAGCGTTTGCCACATATCTCTGAGTCAGGTCAATTGATTCAATTCCGAATATCTCTGTGATTGACAGCTGGGGAAGGTACTTTATGAGTTTCTGCTTTTGATTGACAGCTGTCTCTGGGGCAAAGATGGATTCATCAATGAGACGGCACAGTGAATCATTGTAGTTTCTGTGATTGAATCTCAATGTGGAGGAGTTGCGAGCACTATGATTATATATGGCTTCCTGCACTCTGCTCAGTAGTCAATCGAAAACCAGGTGACAGTGTGGGTGAAGCAGAAACCCTGTGGTAGCATTCACGGTGTTAGAAGTCTGCAAACATGTGCTAAAAGTCAGCCTTATGTTAAGGTTTAGCTCAGGATAAGCATCTTGGTAATTGTGACATTTCAAGAGAATAGTAAATTTTTGAATTAATATTGGTGTGCTCTGTACTGAATACTATTCATATTTATTATTAAATTAAATTGCTGATTTTTAACTAGGGGCTTAATTTGATAATGGCATCTATTCACCTACTGACAAAAGGTCATAGCGACATGAGACGTCATCTAGTAATTCAAAGTACAGTGACAATGATTCTCTGAGCTTTGTGACTTATTATATTTTCAAAGATATTGGGATGACAAAGACATAATCTAGTTCAAGTGGGTCAATTTTTAAGAAGTTATGTTGAACTCAAAGAGAATATCTAACGGAAAAGCCCCAAAATGGAACACCAAACTCTAGTATTATTATAAAATCATCTGATAATTGTCATGGCTGATGCAAAGTGAGCTTAGTCACATTGAACATTAGGGTATGACTCACAATATAGGGATTAGGAAAGTGGTTTATGACATCAAACACAGGTTTACAGGTGTGGGGTCTGCCTCTGCTCTTTCTAGGAAGCACTTGAGAACAAGGAGGCAGACTCATTAAAAAAACTGCGGTTAGGAAAACACCTGCCACGGCCCACTTTTCCGAGATATTGACGAAGCTGGTAGATGAGGGGTCTGTGAAAAGGGCCCGGAGGTGGACTGAGTACACCGATCGTTAAGGCAAGGGATGAAAGCGGGAGAATTGCTGAAGGCGGTTACAGTGAGGATGCACCGTTTCCAGGTGAAGGAACAAATCCAGAGTTGGTGAGGATGATGAAAGATTGCACATGGGAAGGCCAGTGGATCAGAATATATCAGGACATTGGAACCGACCTGGCCAAGCGACAAGCTGGATTAATCGGACCAAGGTGGCTGTTTTTCGTAACATGATTTGGGTTGACGTGTTGTATGCGGCCAAATTATGAGTGCCATTTAAGGGTAAGGATCATTTTTTATCCGTTGCCTGAAGAGGCACACAATTTCATTAAGAAGCATGGGTTAGAGAGAGGTTGATTGGAGAACGTTCTTTGGGAGTTTTGGGGATCATTTTGAAATGTATGCATAAACCTACTTCTACATGTTGACCACTTTTGGGAGTACTTCTTTTTAAATGTTCACACGATGGTTACCAATATTTTGTTATGTTTACACATGTTTGCTTTATTGTTGATGTGTTAAAATGGTTGAGGAAGGGATTGATCGGAATCTCAGGTGTCTCTCTCCTGTGGGTCAGGAGAGGGGGAGGATATATTTGGGAGGGAGTTTCGAGGCCGGGACCCCTCCGAAGGTTGGAGGTGGATAGGTGCTGAGGGGGGATGGGCACTTTGGGCGATATGGGTGGGGCATTTGTTTCAATCGGAAGCAACGTGGAAGCGGGGGCTGCGACGGGTAACCAGATGGGTGGGCACTGGGAGTGATCGGGGGGGGAAAGCAATGGGAGCGATCCGGTGGGGGGGTGCGGGGGGGGGGGGGGTCGGGGGTATGAAACCAGTGATGCAGGTGGTATAGATAATTTATTGGACAAAGATTGGACAGGGTGGAATTGGGCCAATTTGTGTGCGCTCAGATGGGAAAGGAATATCGAGGTTCTGTAACAAATTTGGATGGGGTACTTATATATGGGCGGCGGGTGGGGTGGGCGGGGGGCGGGGAGAGCAGAAGCCCTCGTTGAAACTGGTGACCTGGAATGTATGGGGTTTAAACAGACCGGTGAAACGTTCCAGAGTATTCCTGCATTTGAATAGCTTGGGCTTGCTGATTAAAGACATGGGGCAGGATTCTCCAATTGCCAACTCCGAAATCGCGTTCGGCGATCGGCAAGATAATCCCTTTTTGCACCAAAATCGGAGGCGGTGCCTTTTGTCCGATGCTCCACCCCCTCAAAAAATGCATACATGAGCTGCACGCCATTAGGACGGCCTCAGGACGACATCTGAGGCCCTCCCCTGATGTCCCGAGGGGCTGGCTTCCTGATGGCATCAGTTGCATGTCCTCTCAACTTTCACAAACCTGGCGTGGCGGCTGCAGACTGCGTCCAGTGCCATCACAGCCGCGGCAGGGGGGCTTCGGCGGGGGCTGAGGGGACTGGTGGGGGGTAGTTCGGGCGTGGAGAGGGGGGTTCCAGTGGGGCAGTTTTTGGTAGGCCTCCCAGAACTGATCTTACACAAATTAATCATGGGTGGTGACTTTAACTGTGTGATGGATCCTCGACTGGAACGGTTGATCCCAAGGACATTAGCCAAGTCGGGAATGGTGAAGGAGCTGGAGGTGTTTTTGGACCAGGTGGGGACGTGGTGGATCCTTGGAGGGTTCGGAATCCGGGAGGGAATCTTTGTACTGCTCCCATGTACATTGGGTGTAGTCCCGCATAGATCTTTTCATGGTTTATAATTCGACTCTCCCGGAGATAGTTGGGATGGAATATGTGGCGATTTTGGTCTCAGACCACACGTCACATTTCATGGACATTAGTTTGAGAGTATCCGTTTCAGGGACTCACATGGAGAATGAACTTGGAGCTACTGGCAGATGAAAAGTTTTGCAGAAGGATTACTTCAGTCATCAAGAAGAACATAGAGCACAATCAAGATGGGGCGATCTCGCTCTCTAAGTTCTGGGAGGCGTTGAAGGCGGTGGTGCTGGGAGGGAGTGATCGCATTTAAAGTGCATAGGGACATGGTGGAGAGATTAGAGAGGAAGCAATTGATTGGCATAATTCTGGAGGTAGATCGGCGGTACGGTGGCACAGTGGTTAGCACTGCTGCCTCACAGCTTCAGGGACCCAGGTTCAATTCCCACCTCTGGTGACTCTATGCGTGGTATTTGCACTTTCTCCCCATCTGTGCATGGGTTTCCTCTGGGTGCTCCGGTTTCCTCCCACAGACCAAAGATTGCAGGTTAGGTGGATTAGTGTCCAAAAGGTTAGAGGTTAGGTTAGGTGGGGTTACTGGGTTAAGGGGATAACTCTCAGTATAGGAAGAGACCAAGATCCTTTAGGAGCTGCGATTTATATTGGATCTTGTAATGCCCTCTACTGGTACTGTTACAGCTAGATGTTATAATTAACCCTTTAGTTATATACATATTATTACAGTGGCCTTCGTCATGTTGATTGCCTGGAGGCAAATCTTATTGGAATGGAGGTTGGAGGAACCACCGAAGGTGCCGTCATGGTTGGGGGATGTTGCGGATTTCCTCAGACTGGAGAAGACTTTGGGGCTCGGTTGGGGGTTCTGGATGAGATGGAGGCTGTTTTTTTCTCTGTTTATGGATCTGTTCATTGCTGGGGGAAGAGGGAGAAGGGGTGGGGGTGAGGGGAGGGGAAAGGGGGTTTGGGGAGAGTTTCGGGAGAAAAAGGGTCAAATGAAGGGGATTGTATTTTGTTATTGAAGAATTGTACTTTGTTATGTATGCCCTGTTTTGAATAAAAATATATTTTTAAAAAAGGAAACAACTGCTACCCGGAATTAATAGATCCTTGCCTCAACTTGTCAATCTGCAAGCTTTTAGCAGGCAATGGAGCATGCAAATGAATTTAAGCAATGCACATCAAAAGTCAGACTTCTATACTTTAAAGGTCAATGAAACTGAATATGTGAAACCAACTTCAAAGGTTTGCACCACTTTAAAGGGATTACTTTTGCCTTCATCTCACAGATCTTTAAACTTGGCACACTGACAGACTTTTAAAGGTGTTCGGAGTACAGATGGGATCACTGAGGGGTGCTGAAGATGGGGGCACTGAGGAGGGGAGGTGAAGGTGGAGCCTGTGGGGAGGTGATGATGGGGGGATCTGAGGGGGGGGATCCGTGCCAGAGATTAGGGTGGGGGGGGGGTGTCCTGCCAGTGATCTATTGGGGTGCTGCAGCAGCTTTAAGAGATTGGAGCACCCTTTAAAAAGGGTGCTCTGATCCCAGAGGTGCAGGTGGTGTCAGAGAGATTCGGACCCGCCCCTCTCAGTTTCAGCACTCCCCCAGTGAGCCATGGAATGGCAGGAACACATTCTTGCAGGTTCTGCATCATGTGATGTATAGTAACGTCAGCAGACTGTTTGTGTGGGCTTTGAATAGGTCACCATCTTGATTGCTGAACAGCACCCTTAAATAAACCTCTCATCATGTTTTACAAGAATCCAGAGTGTGGGCACCTCCATACCTTTTCTCTTTGCGGCAACAAAGAAATATAACAGCAGAGAAAACTGGTGATGCGGATAGAGGCAGTAAAATCACTGGAAAGAAGATTTGGATTGACTAATTGTGGGACGGCATCGGGAGCAATGGAAGATTCTCAGGACCAGACCAGGGGATACACAGATATCGGATGAAGCACTGCCACCGATGTGAAGGTTTAACAAAAGATTTTGACAGCAACTGTGAGTAAGTAGACTGACAGTCAGGGAAGACTAGCTTGCGTTGAAGTGAGTGGGTCTGGGATGTAGGGACCGTGCCTGTGGCGAATCTACATGGACTGCGGGGAACAGGGATTTCAAAGTCTGCCAACTCTGCACAGGCCACTACTCGGGTGAAAAGTTGAAGTTTGTTTCTAGTTGCTTGTTAAAAGGATTGTTCGTGTTATACTTTCCAACACAGTCAGAAGGGAAGAATTGTCGACCCTGGGAGCCGAAATTCAAAAATGGAGAGAAAAACAGGAATATGAATCATGGAATTCATATGAAGAAAGAATCCAATTATTTTTAATAGCCAATCAGACACCAGAAAACCTAAATGTAGCAACATTTCTCAGCTCAGATGGCTGTAAAATATTTATGCTGCCACACAATCTTGTTCACCCAGCAAAATAAGTAGACAAGTCCTTCAGAGAATTAATGAAAATCTAAGAGGGACATTTCTCTCCTAAACCGTTATTGATCACAGAAAGGTATTTCTTCCACCGCCATAGTCAGGAAAAAGGTGAAACCATTTTCCAGTGGTCTTAAGAAGATTAGCTAGATATTGTGAATTTGGTACAACATTTGATGAATCCTCTTTGAGACAGGCTGGCTTGTGGATTATGCATTAAAGCTGTTCAGAGGAAGCTGCTTACTATTTGTGATTTCACTCCAAAAGTTGCTGTGGAAGTTTCTACATCTATGGAGCTTGCAATCACAGAAGCTTCACAGATAAGGGGTTGGAGCGAAGATTCAAAACCAAAAGAGAAACTGCTGGAAAATTTCAGCAGGTCTGGCAGAATCTGTAGGGAGAGAAAATAGCTAATGTTTCGAGTCCAGATGACCCTTTGTTAACTGGAATGGCTCAGTGAAGATTCAAAAAATAGATAGCTCAAAGGAACAGGGCTGCAAAGTGCAACAATGTCACCATTGTGCACAGGTTGGACAGTCAGCAGGGGAATGTTGGAGTAAATCAAATACATGCAAGAACTGTGGCAAAAGGGCCACATTACCAAAGCGTGTTGGGCTAAGAAAATGTCTCCTACACCAAGAAAGTGCAAGAAGAATAATACAAGTAAACAATCTAGTCGTGTTTACAAATTAATGAGGAAGCTCATGTTTGCTCAAAAGATAGTGTAACTGAGCTATTGCAAAAGCTTAAGCTAGGTGTCTTGGCAATGTAGGGCGATCAACAACATTTTTGGACATATTCCAAAACTTGAAGGTCACAAAATTAAAATCGAAGTGGATACGGATGCAGATGCAACCCTGAGACAATTGATCATCAAAAGATGAGGCATCTTACTTTAAAATCATCAAATGTGAACCTAAGGGTGTACACTGAAGAGGTCATACCATTAAAAGGATGCATCATGGTGAAAGTAAAGTTGCCTCTTCATGTTGTCCATGGAAATTTCCCTGCTCTATTTGGCAGACCATCGTTGGCTAAGATTCGGTTTAACTGGGAAATAGTCAATCAATTAGTGGATTCAAAGAGCAACTTGCAACAACTTCTGATGAAGTATGTGAACGTGTTCAAAGAATTGCTAGGCTCCATGACTGTAGTTGGACTACACATGAAAATCAAGCTCGAGAGCTCACCCAAATGTCTCAAAGCTAGAACCGTACCGTATTCCATCAAACCTTATATATAAGAAATAAAAAGATTAGTAATGATAGGAATCATTGAACCTGTTACGACAAGTGTTTGGCCAACACCAATTGTTCCTGTATTAAAATGGAATGGCTCATTGAGAATTTGTGGAGGTTTTAAAATTATTATGACCCAGATTTGTATGTGGATCATTTTCCACTGCCGCTGATTGAAGACTTGTTTGCTGGACTTTCTGGTGAACAGAAATTCAGTAAAATTGATCTTTCATAGGCATTTCTGCAGATGAATGTGGCTCAGCCACTACTAACCACCAAGATGCACAATGGTCTGTTTCATTAAAGAAGGCTTCCACTTCCTTTTGGAATAACATCTGTGCCTGCTCTTTTTCAAAGATTCATGGATCAAATTCTAAGTGGGTTGAATGGAGTGTAATGTTATTTAGATGACACACTCATCATTGGTTCAAGTGAGCAAGAACACTTGGAAAATTTGGAAGCTACCCTGAAGCGGTTATGGAGCCACAACCTGAGAGCTATAAAAGAAAAGTGAGAGGTTTTCAAGTCATCCATAATTTACCTTAGTCATATCATCGAGACAATGTCCCAAAAAACTGAAAAAAATGTCTTTTAGCTTATAAGTACCAAGTTCTCAAAATGTGACACAATCAATGCCGTTTTGCTGATTGAACAATTATTAGGCTAAATTTGTGCCGAATTTACCAACACATCTGAAGTCTTTACATACTTTGCTGTGTGTCAAACAGGCATGGAACATGTCAGAACAATGTGAGAATGCATACAATGAAGTGAAAGAACCTTTATTGAAGTCAAAGCTTTTGGTTCATCATAATCTGAAAATAAGGTTGCAAAATAAGGGCATCACGGTAGCATTGTGGATAACACAATTGCTTCACAGCTCCAGGGTCCCAGGTTCGATTCCGGCTTGGGTCACTGTCTGTGCGGAGTCTGCACATCCTCCCCGTGTCTGCGTGGGTTTCCTCCGGGTGCTCCGGTTTCCTCCCACAGTCCAAAGATGTGCAGGTTAGGTGGATTGACCATGATAAATTGCCCTGAGTGTCCAAAATTGCCCTTAGTGTTGGGTGGGGTTACTGGGTTATGGGGATAGGGTGGAGGTGTTGACCTTGGGTAGGTGCTCTTCCCAAGAGCCGGTGCAGACTCGATGGGCTGAATGGCCTCCTTCTGCACTGTAAATTCTATGATCTATGATCTATGAACTTGTGATACCTCATCCTATGAGGTTGGTGGCGCTATCTTGCTTTCAGGAGAGGTATGACTGGTAACATTTGCTTCACACAATCTGACTAGCGGAGAAATGAATTAAGCTCAGCGAGAAAAATAAGCTTTGAGCATCATTTTCTGTGAAAGAACGTTCCACCATTACATTTATGGACGTTATTTTACCCTGTTGATGGATCATCGATCCTTGATTACAATCTTTACAAGTTGCAAGTGAAACAAGAAATGTTTTCAATATTTTGTATTTATCGCTCATGGATAGTGTATCTGTGACTTCATCTCAAATTCAAAGATATCCAAGAACCGATTCAGTGATGGAGAAGGTATTGGATTTGGTCCAAAACAGGCAAAATCCAGAGGTCAAGCCCTATATCACATGAAGACTTGAGTTGACGGTGCGGAATGGAGGTCATGTGATCCATGTGATTATTCTTCCCAGTTTACACAGTAGAGTCCTTAATCAACTTCATGAGAGACATCCTAGTGTGGTGAGGATGAAGTAATTAGCACGCAGTTATTTTTGATGCTGGGATTAGATGCTCAATTTTTAAATTTTTTTATTTAAAGTACCCAATTCATTTTTTCCAATTAAGGGGAAATTTAGCGTGGCCAATCCATCTACCCTGCACATCTTTGAGTTGTGGGGGCGAAACCCATGCAAACACAGGGAGAATGTGCAAACTCCACACGGACAGTGACCCAGAGCCAGGATCGAACCTGGGACCTCGGTGCCGTGAGGCAGCAGGGCTAACCACTGCGCCACCGTGCTGCCCTTTAGATGCTCAGTTTGAAGAGAAAGTTGGGCAATGCCCTCATATACTCTGACTCATTGTTGTTCAAGATCCGACCCACTGTGGCCGTGTCATCAGCAAACGTGTAGATGGAGTTGGAGCCAAATTTGCCACAGAGTCGTGTGTGTATAGGGAGTACAGTAGAGGACTAAGTACGCAGCCTTGCGGGGCCCCAGTACTGAGGACTATCATGGAGGAGGTGTTGTTGTTTATCCTTACTGATTGTGGTCTATGGGTCATGAAGTCAAGCATCCAGTTGCAGAGGGAGGAGCCAGATCCTAGCTTTTGGAGTTTTGATATGAGCTTGACTGAATTATGGTGTTGAATGCGGAGCTGTAGTCAATGAATAGGAGTCTGACATAGGAATCCTTGGTGTCGAGATGCTCCAGGAATGAGTGTAGGGCCAGGAAGATAGGGTCTACTGTGGACCAGTTGTGGCTTTATGCGAATTGCAGTGGATCAAGGCATTCTGGGAATATGGGGCGAAATTCTCCCGAAACGGCGCGATGTCCGCCGACCGGCGCCCAAAACGGCGCCAATCAGACGGGCATCGCGCTGCCCCAAAGGTGCGGAATGCTCCGCATCTTTGGGGGCCGAGCCCCAACATTGAGGGGCCAGCTGGCGGAAACGGCCTTTGTTGCCCCGCCAGCTGACGCGGAAATGACATCCCTGGGCGGCACATGAGCGGGAGCGTCAGGTGCCGCTGACAGTTTCCCATGCATGCGCAGTGGAGGGAGTCTCTTCCGCCTCCGCCATGGTGGAGACCGTGGCGGAGGCGGAAGGGAAAGAGTGCCCCCACGGCTCAGGCCCGCCCGCGGATCGGTGGGCCCCGATCGCGGGCCAGGCCACCGTGGGGGCACCCCCCGGGGCCAGATCGCCCCGCGCCCCCCCCCAGGACCCCGGAGCCCGCCCACGCCGCCTTGTCCCGCCATTCAAAAGGTGGTTTAATCCACGCCAGCGGGACAGGCAATTTATCGGCAGGACTTCGGCCCATCCGGGCCGGAGAATCGAGCGGGGGGGCCCGCCAACCGGCGCGGCGCGATTCCCGCCCCCGCCGAATCTCCGGTGCCGGAGACTTCGGCAACCGGCGGGGGCGGGATTCACGCCAGCCCCCGGCGATTCTCCGACCCGGCGGGGGGGGGGTCGGAGAATGACGCCCCTAGGAGTTGATGTGTCTCATGATCAACCTCTCAAAGCACATCATAATGATAGATGTCAAGGCCACTGGACGGTAGTTGTTGAAAGTCGTTGCCTGGTTCTTCCTTGGCACCGGTGTGATGGTGGTATTCTTGAAGCAGGTGGGAAACTTGGAACGGAGTAAGAAGAGGTTGAAGATTTCCACGAACACGCCCGTCAGTTGGTCCTTGTAGGATCTGAACGCACGACCGGGAACTCCGTCAGGATCCGTCGCTTTCCGAGGGTTCACTTTCAAGAAGGCCGATCAGACTTCGGAAGCTGTGACGGTGGGTATGAGTGTGTCCGAGGCTTCTGGGGTAGTTGACAACGGTTTGATGGTTTCCTGCTTGAAACAAGCATAGAATGTATTGAGTTCAACGGGAAGGGCTGCGGTGCTGCGGGAGATTCTACTCAGTTTTACTTTGTAGTTTGTTGTTGTTTAAGCCTTGCCACAACCATTAAGAGTCTGCATTGTTAGTCTGTGACTCTAGCTCAGTCTGGTATTGTCTCTTGGCATCTATGATGGCTTTGCGGAGGTCGTACCTGGATTTCCTGCATAGGTCAGTGTTGCCTGTCTTGAACGCCTCCTGGCCTTCAGTAGGGAATGAATCTACCGATTAACCGTAGTTTCCAGTTGGGGAACATATGTAGTACCCTCTTTGGCATGCAAACTTCTACACACTTGCTGATGAAGTCTGTGACGTAGGTGGCATACTTGTTAGGTTGGCCACTGAGTTCTTGAATACGAACCAGTCTATTGACTCTAAACCGGATTCTTCCGCTTAAGTTTCTGCTTGTATGTCGGGAGAAGGAACACCATCTTATGTTCTGATTTTCCGAAGTGCGGTCGGTGGATGGATCGGTACGCGCCCTTGATGTTTGTTTAGCACTGGTCAAGGATGTTGGTGCTCCTGGTTGGACAGATGTGTTGGTGGATTTTTGGCAGTACACTCTTGAGGTTGGCCTGGTTGAAGTCCCCGGCCACAATGAACTTGGCCTTTGGGTATTCTGTTTCACTGTTATTCATAGTAGTACGCAATTCAACAAAGGCCTTTTTCACTTCCGTCTGGGGTGGATATAGACCACCGTGATGATGGCGGGAGCACTTAGTCGCGGTTCTGGAGAATTGCACCCAATGTCTTTGCAAAGCTATTTGGGATAAAAAGGGAGGGGACAGACAATCCCGTATATTTTTGTGACCATCTGTTTATGTGTAATGTACACTTACAAGTTGCATCATTCATTTTTAAACAGTCAAAAAATGACGTGCTTTGCACATTTCATGAAAGCTATTTTCCTCTCTGTGAGCAGATTCTATGCATTATAAACATCAAACAAGCATGCACAAAGGTATAAATGGAATGGTTCCATTAGAAACACTTCTGGTCAAACAATTTGCTTGCAGGCTTTTAAGCAAATCACTACAAAATATACTTTTTTCCCCAGTAAACACAATACAAAGGAACCACATAAACCTGTCAGTCCTATGGATAATAGTTATAGAAAATGATGTGTCTGAACAAACCATCCACATGAGAAGCATTGACATTAGTCAACATCATTTTTATGTTGACAAGGCAAGAGGTAATATCAAAAGTGTTTGATTTGCACTTTTGTATTAAATAACTTCAATCCAGACATAGATTGTTTACCAAAATGAAAGTAAATCACACAAAGGTGTGGATACCTCAACAGCTCTAAGGGCCCATGGGCTCTTGAGGGTTAAGCTACAGCCATTGAAAGTAACATGGAACCCTTTGTGTTGTGGTCCAAACTACTGTAATTTAATTCAACCAATGGCGTAAAGTCATTGTAAAGTTGAGTGATGAAATAAATATTGAGGCGATTTCTAGCCTGCACTCTCCGCCCATGAAAAACTGCACAGATTCAAAATCTGGAGGGAATTGAAAGACACGGGGCGAAATTCTCCGTTATCGGCGGAAACTCCGCCGATCGGAGCAAAAAACGGCGCAAATCCCACTTGCGTCACGTCATAAAAATGGGCCGATATTCTGCGGCCCGAAATGGGCTGGCAGCGACGTAACGGGATCCGCGCTTGCGCAGTGGTTCACGCCGTGCAGCGTCATACGCGCTGCACGGCGTGACGGCTCATAAGGCCGCGCAGCTCCCCCCCACCCGACCGGAACAGCCAACCGCAACACCCGACTTGATGGCTGGCCGTCGCTCAGCCCCGAGGTTCGAGTCACGCGATGTGGAGGCGCTCCTGGATGTGGTGGAGCAGAGGAGGGACGCCCTGTATCCCGGGCACGGCCGCAGAGTTGCCCCACGCCACAGCCGGCGTCTGTGGAGGGAGGTGGCAGAGGCCGTCACCGCTGTGGCCCTAACACCACGGACAGGCACCCAGTGCCACAAGAAGGTGAACGACCTCGTCAGAGCAGGCAGGGTGAGCCTCCCCCATATCCCCCTCCCCCAAATCCCCCCCTCCCCCATATCCCCCCCTCCCCCATATCCCCCATATCCCCCATATCCCCCATATTCCCCCCTCACCCATATCCCCCCCTCCCCCATATCCCCCATATCCCCCTCCCCCATATCCCCCATATTCCCCCCTCCGCATATCCCCCCTCCCCCATATCCCCCCTCCCCCATATCCCCCATATCCCCCCTCCCCCATATCCCCCCTCCCCCATATCCCCCATATTCCCCCCTCCCCCATATCCCCCATATTCCCCCCTCCCCCATATCCCCCCTCCCCCATATCCCGCATATTCCCCCCTCCCCCATATCCCCCTCCACCATATTCCCCCCTCCCCATATTCCCCCCCTCCCCCATAGTCCCCCCTCCCCCATAGTCCCCCCTCCCCCATATTCCCCCCTCCCCCATATTCCCCCCTCCCCCATATTCCCCCCCTCCCCCATATTCCCCATATCCCCCCTCCCCCATATCCCCCCTCCCCCATATCCCCCCTCCCCCATATCCCCCCTCCCCCATATCCCCCCTCCCCCATATCCCCCCTCCCCCATATCCCCCCTCCCCCATATCCCCCCTCCCCCATATCCCCCATATCCCCCCCCTCCCCCATATCCCCCATATTCCCCCTCCCCCATATCCCCCATATCCCCCCTCCCCCATATCCCCCATATCCCCCCTCCCCATATCCCCCATATCCCCCCTCCCCCATATCCCCCCTCCCCCAAATCCCCCATATCCCCAAGTGAATCCAGCCCTAACCTTAACCTCTGCAATGCACGCGCAACCGATGGCGTGCATTCATATACCTGCCTAACACTGTTGCCTTTTACCCCTGCCACCACCCCCCCCCCCCCCCAGGAGAAGCGCGCACACAGCAATAGGGAGCATGTGAGGACTGGAGGAGGGCCCGCTGATGAGAGGCCACTGACCGTACACGAGGAAAGGGCCCTGGAACTGGCTGGCGGACCTGAGGACCGGGAGGTTGCTGATGCAGAGGTCGGGGCCCCACGAGCAAGTGAGCCACCAACAGCCCGTCCCCATATCCCCCCTCCCCTATATCCCCCTCCCCCGTATCACCTGATCACTGCCTGATGTCTAACCATGCATGCTTCATTGTGTATCGCAGGACCAAACGTCCAGGCACCCATCCCCGCAGATGCAGACCGCCCGCAGGATGCCCCTCGGAGACCACGGGAGACGGAGAGACCCGCACCCTCCAGCATGCGACGCCCGCAGGATGCCCCTCGGAGACCACGGGAGACGGAGAGACCCGAACCCTCCAGCATGCGACGCCCGCAGGATGCCCCTTGGAGACCACGGGAGACGGAGAGACCCGGACCCTCCAGCATGCGACGCCCGCAGGATGCCCCTCGCACACCACGGGAGACGGAGAGACCTGGAGCAACAGGGAGACGACACCCCCGTCACGTGCGGGAGCGACCACCCAGCGATGAGGGGGGCAGCCACAGGCCCCCGTCACATCCGAGCCAGGACACCACTACCCAGGACACCACTATCCAGGACACCCCTACCCGGGACACCACTACCCAGGACACCCCTACCCGGGACAGCACTACCCGGGACAGCACTACCCGGGACAGCACTACCCGGGACAGCACTACCCGGGACAGCACTACCCAGGACACCCCTCCCCGGGAAGACGAAATACCGGACAGTGACTCAGAGTGGATGGGTGGAGACGAACCCTCACCCCAAAGTGCCATGGACTCAGAGTGGGACGAAGAGCACGACACAACGCCACTGCTGTCACCAACACCCTCCACCATCGCAGAAACACTCACCACGGTTGGGCACTTTAGTGATGAGGCGTCTGGTACACTCACTGGTGCGCACAACACAGCCGTCCCGGTACAGCAGGTGGAGGTAGAGGCAGCAGAGGGACCGGGCGGTCGGAGGGCAGCCCAGGCCAAGCGAACATCTGCCGCCCAGATGGATCCCGGGTTCCTGCAGTTACCACACCCACACATAGATCCGATGCAACCACTGACACGGAGACGAGCGAATAGGGTGACGGGTGGCTTGCGGCGGCTGCGGTCGCAGGTGGAGGAGTCCACCCGCGTCCAGGAGCTGGGAGTGGTCCCGGTCATGCGTGCCACCCAGGCTGACACCGCACGGGTGGCGTCCGCGGTGGAGGCAATGGGTGCGACGGTGTCAGACATGGGGAACGGTTTGCGAGGCCTGGGGCCTTCCGTGCAGGCGGCGTCTGTGGCCCAGGAAATGGCTGCCCTCTCACAGGAGGCCATGAGCCAGTGCCAGCGCCAGATGGCAGAGGCGCTCAACGCCATAGCCCAGTCTCAGCACGCCATAGCCCAGTCTCAGCAGGCCATGGCCCAGTCTCAGCAGGCCATGGCCCAGTCTCAGCAGGCCATAGCCCACTCTCAGCAGGCCATAGCCCACTCTCTGCAGGCCATGGCCCACTCTCTGCAGGCCATGGCCCAGTCTCAGCAGGCCATCGCTGAGGGCGTCGGCGCCAGTGGCCATGTGCGAGCTGGCGTCGCACTGTCGCAGACAGGGTTCGACAACCCCCTGGGCTCCATGGCTGCAAACCTGCAGACCCCTGTCGATACCAGCACGGGCCTCCAGGACTGGCAGCGCCAGATGTCGGGGGCGCGTCGGATGGCCAGTCCGTTCGCATCCCCCACCCATGTAGAGGCCTGGGGGCCATCGGGCACCCCGAGGGAGGAGGAGGTGGTGTGGTCCGTCCCGGCTCCCTCTGTAGGGGAGGTCCCGGTACACCGCGACACCTCGGACTCCCCCCCCTTCCGTCCCAGGTGCATCGGGTGGGCAACGGGCAGGACAGGCTGGCAGATCGCCATCCCAGTCGCCCGGGCCGCAGCCTGGCCCATCTAGGCCAGGACGCCCCAGGAAACGGCCGCCAAAGGGATCCAGTGTCAGAGGGCAGGAATCACAGGAGTCCACCTCCAGTTCTGCTGTACCGTCTGGGGAACCACGTAGACGTAGTCAAAGGGCCCGTAAGGCCAAACAATTAGACACTGAGTAAGTTGGCACGGGTGCAGGGCACAGATGAGTTTTAGGCGCTAGGGCACGTGCATGAACTCCTTTGGTTATTAAAGTCAATGTTACACCTACCGAAGCTGCCTTTGTGCTCTGTCCAAAGTGTGCGGGGGTGTCATGTACGTTGAGCGCAAGTGTGTGTGTGAGGGGTGGTCTTACCTCAGCCCCAGGTGAGTCTGCCCCCTTCCCCCTGGGCCGCCATCAACATCCCCCGGGCAGAGGACGGGACCGTGCGCTGCAGTGTCACAGCCGCATGCAGGGATGGTCCGGGTGGATGGTGGTACTGTGGCCATGGGTCAGACATAGTCCAACGATGTAGAGCCAGGAGCTCATCGGAGGCGGGTTGTCATCATTCTCCATGGCCTGCGATAGACACGCGTCCACCCGCAACTGGGTGAGCCCGGCCCGTTGTGCCGCCGGTGGATCGGCAATTGGGGGTGGGGGGGTGGTGTGCATGCGGGTGGGGTGTGTGGGGTTGGGGAGGGGGGTGAGGGTGCTGGGTGGGTGGATGGGTGGGGGGTGTGGGTGGTCGGCTGTTGTCATGGTGTGCGGTCTGTGGCCATACTACCCGATTCCCACGCCCATCTAGTCAGGGCGTCTATCAGTCTGTCCCGTGCCCGCTGGGCCAGCCGGTAACGGTGGACAGCCACCCGTCTGTGTCTACCCCGTCTGCCCTGACCATTGCCCCCATCCCCCTCATCTGGGGAGGACTGGGCCTCTTCCTGCTGCTCCTCCACTCCGCCCTCCTCTGCCTGCGGCACATCGCCCCTCTGCTGGGCTATGTTGTGCAGGACGCAGCACACCACAATGATGCGGCCGACCCTATCTGACCGATACTGGAGGGCGCCCCCAGAGAGGTCCAGGCACCTGAAACGCATCTTCAGCACGCCAAAGCACCTCTCGATCACTCCCCTTGTCGCTACATGGGCATCATTGTAGCGGTTCTCCGCCTCATTGCGTGGCCTCCGTATAGGCGTCATCAGCCACGATCGCAATGGGTAGCCCCTGTCGCCCAGCAACCAGCCCCTCAGCCGGGGATAGCGTCCCTCGTACATGCCGGGGATGGATGACCGCGACAACACGAATGAGTCGTGTACACTGCCTGGGTGACGGGCGCAGACGTGCAGGATCATCATGCGGTGGTCGCAGACCACCTGTACGTTCATTGAATAGGTCCCCTTCCTATTAGTGAATACGGCCCTGTTCTCTGCAGGTGGCCGCACGGCGACGTGCATCCCATCGATCGCGCCCTGGACCGTGGGGAACCCGGCAACAGCAGAGAAGCCCACGGCCCGGGCATCTTGGCTGGCCCGGTCCACGGGGGAGCGGATGTAGCGGTGCGCCATGGCATAAAGGGCATCTGTCACTGCCCGGATGCACCGATGTCTGCGATATGCCGGACAGGTCCCCACTCGGTGCCTGGAATGACCCCGTTGCATAAAAGTTCAGGGCCACCGTAACCTTGACGGACACGGGGAGAGGGTGTCCCCCGCCAGTGCCACGCGGTGACAGGTGTGCCAGCAGGTGGCAGATGTGTGCCACGGTTTCCCGGCTCATCCGGAGTCTCCTCCTGCATTCCCGGTCCGTGAGGTCCTGGTATGACTGCCGGGGCCGGTACACACGGGGCGCCCTCGGGTGCCTCCGTTGCCGTGGGGCCGCGACGTCCTCCTCCCCCTCCTCGTCCTGTCGGTCAGGTGTCCCTCCAGCCTGGGCGGCTGCCGCCTGCCCCTCTGCGGCAGCCTGCGCCGCCTCTCTGGCACGCTCCTCCTCCTCCTCCTCCTCCTCCTCCTCCTCATCCAGGGCAACATAGACATGAGCGGCTGCCACCACGGCGGCCAACATCGCTGGATGGTCTGAAAACATGACGGCCTGGTGGGGGGGGAGGGGAACGACGACATGTCATCATTGCCCATATCCCCTCCTCACCCCAGCCAGGTGGCATGGACCGCATGGGTCCAACTGTTGGAGGCTGGCACCTGGCCAGGTGGACCAACTCATTTGCCCTCCCATCACCCACCCCGGCACGGACCCCCCCCCCCCCCCCAACCTCCACCCCGGCACGGACCCCCTCCCCAACCCCCAACCTCCACCCCGGCACGGACCCCCCCCCCCCAACCTCCACCCCGGCACGGACCCCCCCCCAACCTCCACCCCAGCACGGACCCCCCCCAACCCCCAACCTCCACCCCGGCACGGACCCCCCCCCCCAACCTCCATCCCGGCACGGACCCCCCCCCAACCTCCACCCCAGCACGGACCCCCCCCCCAACCCCCAACCTCCACCCCGACACGGACCCCCTCCCCAACCTCCACCCCGGCACGGACCCCCTCCCCAACCCCAACCCCCAACCCGGCACGGACCCCCCCCCAACCTCCACCCCGGCACGGACCCCCCCCCCAACCTCCACCCCGGCACGGACCCCCTCCCCAACCTCCACCCCGGCACGGACCCCCTCCCCAACCTCCACCCCAGCACGGACCCCCCCCCCAACCCCCAACCCCCAACCTCCACCCCGGCACGGACCCCCTCCCCAACCTCCACCCCGGCACGGACCCCCTCCCCAACCCCCAACCTCCACCCCGGCACGGACCCCCCCCCCAACCTCCACCCCGGAACGGACCCCCTCCCGGCACTCCCCCGGAGCCCAGCCTACTCTAACCACCCCCCCCCGCCGCACACACACACAAGCCGAGACACACCTCTCCTCACGCAATCAGTCTGCGGCCACGCCATTTCCTGCCCAGAGCCAACCCCCCAGGCCGTCACTCACCTCCTCGCTGGTCGGCGTGAGCCTGGAGCACCGGGTCACGCCGATGAAAAGGAGGTTTGATTCACGTCGACGTGAACGGTCATCACGTCGACGGGACTTCGGCCCATCCGGAAGGGAGAATATCGGCAGGCCGAAAATCGGCTGCCTTGCGCAGACCCGTGACATTCTCCGCGGCAGCGGCGCCATTAACGCCCCGCCGACTTTTCTCCCTTCGGAGACTTCGGCGGGGGCGGGATTCACGGCGGCCAACGGCCATTCTCCGACCCGGCGGGGGGTCGGAGAATGACGCCCACGGTTCTTTCCGGTGTGATTGGGTTTTGAAATTTTCACCCCCACCCACCTATTCGTTGAAGAGTGTGAATCACGCCCAAGGAGCCTGGAAACCTAATTTTAAGACATTAGAATGTCATCAGCGAGCACTGTCCCCAGACCACACCATCTCATGGAATAATCACTGGGCGCCGGCATCATTTGCAACAGATTTGTCCAAGCATGAGGCAGTCGCTGGGATCCTTCTGGGGGTGTATAGGTAGGTATATCCCCCAGCAGGTGGTGGGACATGCCAGGGCACTAGCAGGTTGGCACTGCCAGGTTGGCACTACCAAGTTGTCGCATCTGGGTTGACACTGCCAGGTTTACAGGTTGGCAGTGCCAACCTGATAGTGCCAATCTGTGTTATGGGATGGTGCTGGGGCGGACCTTAGTGGCAGCCCCATAGGGGTAGTGTGTTTAAGTGTGCCGGGCAGGAAGGCGGCAAAGTGGACAGGAAACGACAGACTTGTCAGCTTGACATTAATAGTGGAAAAACTGATGGAGGCCATAATACGGGATGAGATAAATAACTTAGAGAAAAATAAGTTAACAACGTGGCTTTGTCAAGGGCAGGTCAATCTAACAAATTAATTGAGTTATTTGATGAGGTGTCACAGGCAGTGGATGAAGGTAGTGCCGTGGATATTGTATATTTGGTCTTTCAGAAAACGTTTGCTATGGTGCCACATGCAGGTTGGTTAGCAAATTAGAAATGTTTGGGATTGATGGGTCCTTCGCAGCATGGATTAGATGTTGGCTAAGAGATAGGAAACAGGCTTTTCTCAGACTGGAGGCTCAGTGTTCGGACCCTTGCTTTTTCTGATTTATATAAATGATTTAGAGATGGGTGTTGAGGGTAACATCTCTAAATTTGCAGATGATACTAAGCTAGAGCGAATAGTGAATTGTGAGGATGACGCTGAGTGACTTCAGAGGGACATTGACAAGTTGGCCAAATGGGCTGACACCTGGCAGATGAACTTCAATGCAATGAAATATGAGGCAATGCATTTTGGGAGATGAAACATGGGTAGACAATATAGGCTTAATGGTACAACTTTGAGGGGAGTACAGGAGCAGGGGGATCTCAGGGTTCAAGTGCATAATTCTCTGAAGGTGGCAAGGCAAGTTGAAACAGTTAAGGAGGCTTATAGGATCCTTGGGTTTATAAATAGAGGCACAGAGTATAAAAGCTAGGAGGTGATGCTACATCTCTGCAAATCATTGGTCAGACCACATTTGGAGTATTGTATTCAGTTCTCGGCACCTTATTTAATGTGTTAAAGCCCTGGAGAGAGTGCAGAGGAGATTTACTAGAATGATACCTCAGAGCAGAGAAGATTAAGAGGTGACCTTATTGAGGTGTTCAAAATTCTGAACAATTTTGATAGGTTAAATAACAATATTCTGTTTCCATTAACGGTCACTGTCAGTGACTAGGGATCACAAGTTCAAGATGGTCAGAAAGAGAACTCGGAGTGAGATGACGAAACCTCTTTACTTAGAAAGTTGTTGGAGTTTGGAATGTGTTGCCTGGGAGAGTGGTAAGGTGAATTTCATAGGAGGTTTCAAAACAAATCTGGATACATATTTGAAAGAGATGACTTTAGAGGGCAACGGAGATAAGGCTGGGGAATGGGATTAGCTAGGTTGCTCCTTTGGGAGCCGTGCAGACACGATGGGCCGAATGGCTTCCTTCTGTGCTGTAAATAATCATTAATAAACAAATAAAATAAAATTGAGCAGGGGGGGATGCCGGCGATGAATGCTGAGGGGGTGGGGGATGCCGGAGATGAATGTCGGGTGTGTGGGCAGACGGTTTGTGAGCAATGAAAATCAGGGGTCAGGTTGTGGCAGGTTGGGGGGGGGGGGGGGGGGGAGCCCCAGGGACCTCCGTGATGAGGGCCATTAGGCTAGAGCGCTGGTTTGGAGCCAGTTCCCGGCTCTAAGCGGCCCCGACAGAGTGATGGTGTAAACCATGTCCACTCACCTTTTTTGCCAGAGACTCAAAAATCCGTGAGAAACCCCACCGACATTGTCAGCAGGATTCACACCATTTTCCTCACCGGAACTGTCACTTTGCCATTTTTTGGTAAGATTCCGCCCATCACCTATATAATGAAACAACTTGAGGTCTGTCATGTCATACCTTTGAAAGTGCAGCGGGACCTGGGCGTCCTTGTGCACCAGTCACTGAAGGTAAGCATGCAGGTGCAGCAGGTGGTAAAGTAGTCCAATGGTATTTGGCCTTCATTGCGAGAGGTTTTGAATACAGCTGCAGGGATGTGCTGCTGCAATTATGCAGGGCCTGGATGAGGCCACACCTGGAGTATTGTGTGCAGTTTTGGTCTCCTTCTCTGAGGAAGGATGTTCTTGCTATTGAGGAAGTGCAGCGAAGGTCTACCAGACTGATTCCAGGGATAGCTGGACTGTCATATGAGAAGCGATTGACTAGGTTGGGATTGTTCAGAAGAATGAGGGGGGATCTAAGAGACTTATAAAATTTTAATGGGACTAGACAGGGTAGATGCAGGGAAGATGTTACCAATGATGGGTGTGTCCAGAACCAGGGGGTCACAGTCTGAGGATTCATGGTAAACCATTTTGGACAGATAAAAGGAGACATTTCTTCACCCAAAGAGTGGTGAGCCTGTGAAAGTCATTACCACAGAAAGTAGTTGATGCTAAAACATTGAATATATTCAAGAGGCGGCTAGATATAGCACTTGGGGAGAATGGGATCAAAGGATATGGGCAGAAAGCACGATTAGGCAATGACAGCGTATCATTATATCTCTGAAGGGCAAATAATAAATACTTCCTGTTAAGTTATCTAATATATCAAATTTACCAAATCAAACAATTTTGAAAATATCAATCAGAACCAACTTACATAACGTCTTCCTGTGGGTATTGAATATATTTTTGTTATTTGTTGTGTTGAATGTATACAGCTAAAATAGTAACAAATATATCACTAAGTTTGTTTATTTTCAAATGTCTGCAGAAAGTTTCATTCAGATAGGCCACAAAAACTAACTGAGATTTCAAGAAAGACTGAGCAGGTGAGAACATGAAACAGGGGAAAACATGAACGATTAAGGATCCTGTTGCTTAATCCCTGTCTGTTCCCATTTTCTCCTTTTAATTTCTGTTATTTTGCTGCTACAATTCTTGTACATGGACAGTTAATGAACTGTTGTCTTTGAGATGGATTTTCCTTTAATTTGTGGGTCTGGTTTAAACTGAAGATCGACCTATGACCCTAAGGCAAAGCCGCTTGCATGAAACTATTCACATTTCACCCCAGCATATTCCAGGGAGATCAGAATTGACACATCTTGATGGATTTGGCTGTCGGCCAATGGACTGACTCGAATTACCAAAATGGCCCCTGCCGATTGGTTGAGGTTTTTTCTGTCATTTTCCTTCATGTGTGTGACTGTGTTTTTCTCTCTTGCTTTTGTTTTTGGCTTGGAAACCTGGAAGGAGGTAGTCTGACCCTCTCTCTCATCTAATGAATTCTTTCTAAAGATCCAAGGTAAAAACATCCCTCTCTCCACAGCCAGACTAAACTGAAAGGAAATCCAGTCCAGCAGGCAAGGTTCAGAGTTTAAAACCCCTTTTTAAAATTTTGTGTGGGGAACTCTGTTCCTATCTCAGTAAGGCTGTTGGTCATTCTGGTGGAGTTGGAAACAAATAAGAATTAAACAAACCTGAGGCTGTTCCTTTGAATGGAGGCCCAGGTTGATGAAAGTTAAAGTGCTTCTCCAGGGGCAATCTTATTGTCTGGGGGTACTGACTGAATACCACTGCCAGGAGACCATCTCTAACACTACACTGGTGACTTTGATCTGTAAGCATCCTGGAAGGACGGCCTGCTGCAATGACTTCAACATCGGAAGGAAGGACATTCATCTTTCATTTCATATTCCACCCCTTGTTTTTTTCACCCTTTATCCTCCTTTCCTGCGCGTCTGTATTGTATGCGTTTTGGTAGAGGGTGAGATGGTAAAAGGGGAGAGTCGCAGATTTTCTGGTGGTTTTTCCATTATAATTATTGCATATTTTAACTATCTTTCTGTTATAAATAACCAGTTACTGTGTTCAACTTACAAACCTGGTGGCTATAACTTATTGAGCAGCTAAGGGGCCAAAGATTCTGCAACTTTTATGCAAATTATTGGTTAATGAAATGAAATGAAAAATGCTTATTGTCACAAGGAGGCTTCAATGGAAGTTACTGTGAAAAGTCCCTCGTCGCCACATTCCGGCGCCTGTTCAGGGAGGCTGTTACGGGAATTGAACCGTGCTGCTGGCCTGCCTTGGTCTGCTTTCAAAGCCAGCGATTTAGCCCTGCGCTAAACAGCCCCTGCTTCACTTGTGTTGGGACCCCAGGGTCTGTAGGGCTGGAATGGACTGCACACTAGCCCAGGGTGTCGTAACAAAGACAATGGAAGAAATACCATTATCTTTACAAGGTGAATTGTTTTATGCAGCTGTATATTGGAGATACATTTATGTTCTTTGATTCTCAGTCGTGCAGTGGCAGATTTTGAGGTGCAAGTGCTCTGTGAAAGAAAGTGTGCTGGCCATTTAATTTCTAAATCTAATATTTTCATAGTGGCATTAAGTTTTACAGCACAGCAAGAGGCTCTTTGGCCCATCATGTCTGTGCTGGCCATGAAGCACCTATTTATTCTAATCCCATTTTCCAGCACTTGGTCCATAGCCTTGTATACTATGGTGTCGACTGTGGTGTTTCAAATGCTCCTCTAAATGCTTCTTAAACGTTGTGAGGCCTCCCATCTCTATCACCCTTTCAGGCAGTGAGTTCCAGATTCCCGTCACCCTCTGGGTGAAAATGTTTTTCCTCAAATCCCCTCTAATTCTCCTGCCCATTCCCTTAAATCTGTGCACCTTGGTTATTGATCACTACACTAAGAGGAAACGTTTCTTCCTATCTACCGTATCTATGTCCTACATAATTTTGTACACCTTAAATCAGGCCAACCTTAATCAGCCTCTCTTAATAGCTGAAATGCTACAGCCCAGGCAACATCCTGTTGATTCTCCTCTGCACCCTTTCTAGTACAATCACTTTCTTCCTATAGTGTGGCGACCAGAACTGCACACAGTACTCTGCTGTGGCCTAACCAGCATTTTATACAGCTCCATCATAACCTCCCTGCTGTTATATTCTATGCCTCAGCTAATAAAGGCAATTATCCCATATGCCTTCTTAACCACCTCATCTACCTAGCCTGCTGTCTTGTGAGATCTATGAGCATGCACCCTAATGTTCTTCTAGTCCACTGCACTTCCTAGCTGCCTACTGTTCATTGTGTAACCTTGCCTAGTTAGCCCTCCTGAAATGCATCACCTTACACTTTTCAGGGTTAAATTAAATTTGCCACTGTTCTGCCCATCTGACCAGCCTGTCTATATCACCTTGTAATCTAAGGCTTTCGTCCTCACTATTTAACCAATTTTTGCGTCATCTGCAATCTTACACATCATACCCCACTCACATTCTCGTCTTGATCATTAATGTACAGTACAAACAGCAAGAGACCCGGCATTGATCTCTGTGGTTCACCACTAGACACAGGCTTCTGGTCACAAAAACAACCTTCATCCAATACCCTCTGCATCTTGCCACTAAGCCAATTTCGGATCCAATTTACCAAATTGCCTGGGTCCCATTGGATCTTACCACTATAAATTATATTGTTTTCAAATATATTAATTGCTGAAAAAAGACATTTTCTCAAAGCTTTCATCTTGTACGTATCAGGACAATCACAAGAATACCAATAATGGGGAGAAAAAAACAACGTATGAGAAGATAGTGTGATTAGTTGGAAAGAGGACTCTGATTGGTAGAGGCGTTGCCATGGAAAATGCACCAGCTGATGGTGACAGACAATTGACTGTCACAAATTGTTTGAAATTTAAACCAGGTAGCTTGACTTTGATATTTTGTTATTTATTTACAGGATGTGGGCCTAGGTGTATAGGTCAGCATTTATTGGCCATCCCTAGTTGCCCTTGAGAAGGTGGTGGTTAGCTGCCTTCGTGAGCCGCTGCAGTCCCTGAGGTGTAGGTTCCCCACACAGTGCTGTTAGGGAGGGAGTTTCAAGATTTTGACCCAGCGACATTGAAGAAACGGTGATATACTTCCTAGTCAGGATAATGGATGACTTGGAGGGGAACTTCCAGGTGGTGATGTTCCCAGATATCTGCTACTCTTGCCCTTCTAGCTGGTTGTGGTCGTGGGTTTGGAAGGTGCTGCTTAAGGAGCGTTGGTGAGTTTCTGCGGTGAATTCTGGCAGATCGCTGCAGGATTCCTAGCCTCTGACTTGCTCTTGTAGCCAAAGTATTTATATGGCAAGTCCAATTGAGTTTCTGGTCAATGGTAACCCCAAGATGTTGATAGTGGGGGATTCAGCAATGGTAATGGTGGTCTCCTAAGAACAGGGATTGGAACATTCCATCCGGTCCCACCAATGGTGCACCCCCATTGTAGGTTTCCCAGTGACAAGGGGAAACCTCATCGCCATCCGTGGGACCAGAAGATCCCGCCGCTGGCCAATGGCGGATTAGGTGTAAAAACCGACCCAGGGCCATGTGCATTAATATACTACTACATGAGTCCTTGTCTTTGTAGACAGAAAGAACATAGAACAAAGAAGAAAGAACAAAGAAAATTACAGCACAGGAACAGGCCTTTCGGCCCTCCCAGCCTGCGCCGATGCAGTTCCTTTATCTAAACCTGTCACCTATTTTCCAAGGATCTACTTCCCTCTGTTCCCTGCCCGTTCATATATCTGTCTAGATGCATCTTAAATGATGCTATTGTGCCGCCTCTACCACCTCCGCTGGCAAAGCGTTCCAGGCACCCACCACCCTCTGCGTAAAAAACTTTCCACGCACATCTCCCTTAAACTTTCCCCCTCTCACCTTGAAATCGTGACCCCCCTTGTAATTGACACCCCCACTCTTGGAAAAAGCTTGTTGCTATCCACCCTGTCCATACCTCTCATAATTTTGTAGACCTCAATCAGGTCCCCCCTCAACCTCCGTCTTTCCAACGAAAACAATCCTAATCTACTCAACCTTTCTTCATAGCTAGCCCCCTCCATACCAGGCAACATCCTGCTGAACCTCCTCTGCACCCTCTCTAAAGCATCCACATCCTTCTGGTAATGTGGCGACCAGAACTACACGCAGTATTCCAAATGTGGCCTAACCAAAGTCCTGTACAACTGTAACATGACCTGCCGACTCTTGTACTCAATACCCCGTCCGATGAAGGCAAGCATACTGTATGCCTTCTTGACCAATCTATTGACCTGCATTGCCACCTTCAGGGTACAATGGACTTCAACTCCCAGATCTCTCTGTACATCAATTTTCCCGAGGACTCTTCCACTGACCGTATAGATGACTTGAATTAGATCTTCCAAAATGCATCACCTCACATTTGCCTGGATTTAACTCCATCTGCCATTTCTCTGGCCAACTCTCTAATCTATTTATATTTTGCTGTATTCTCTGACAGTCCTCCTCGCTATCTGCAACTCCACCAATCTTAGTATCATCTGCAAACTTGCTAATCAAACCACCTATACCTTCGTCCAGATCATTCATGTATAACACAAACAACAGTGGTCCGAGCACGGATCCCTGTGGAACACCACTAGTCACCTTTCTCCATTTTGAGACACTCCCTTCCACCACTACTCTCTGTCTCCTGTTGCCCAGCCAGTTCTTTATCCATCTAGCTAGTACACCCTGAACCCCATACGACTTCACTTTTTCCATCAACCTGCCATGGGAAACTTTATCAAACGCCTTACTGAAGTCCATGTATATGACATCTACAGACCTTCCCTCATCAATTAACGTTGTCACTGCCTCAAAGAATTCTATTAGGTTTGTAAGACATGACCTTCCCTGCACAAAACCATGCTGCCTATCACTGATAAGTCTATTTTCTTCCAAATGTGAATAGATCCTATCCCTCAGTATCTTCTCCAACAATTTGCCTACCACTGACGTCAAGCTCACAGGTCTATAATTCCCTGGATTATCCCTGCTCCCCTTCTTAAACAAAGGGACAACATTAGCAATTCTCCAGTCCTCCGGGATCTCACCCGTGCTCAAGGATCCTGCAAAGATATCTGTTAAGGCCCCATCTATTTCTTCCCTCACTTCCCTCAGTAACCTGGGATAGATCCCATCCGGACCTGGGGACTTGTTCACCTTAATGCCTTTTAGAATACCCAAAACTTCCCCCTTCCTTATGCCGACTTGACCTAGAGTATTTAAACATCCATCCTTAGCCTCAACATCCGTCATGTCCCTCTCCTTGGTGAATACCAATGCAAAGTACTCATTAAGAATCTCACCCATTTCCTCTGATTCCACGCCTAAATTCCCTCTTTTGTCTTTGAGTGGGCCAATCCTTTCTCTAGTTACACTCTTGCTCCTTATATACGAATAAAAGGCTTTGAGATTTCCCTTAACCCTGTTAGCCAAAGATATTTCATGACCCCTTTTAGCCCTCTTTATTGCACGTTTGAGATTTGTCCTACTTTCCCGACATTCCTCCAAAGCTTCATCAGATTTAAGTCACCTAGATCTTATGTATGCTTCCTTTTTCATCTTAGCTAGTCTCACAATTCCACCCGTCATCCATGGTTCACTAATCTTGCCATTTCTATCCCTCATTTTCACAGGGACATGTCTGTCCTGCACTCTAATCAACCTTTCCTTAAAAGACTCCCACATTTCAAATGTGGATTTACCCTTAAAGAGCTGCTCCCAATCCACATTCCCTAGCTCCTGCTGAATTTTGTTATACTTGGCTTTCCCCCAATTTAGCACTCTTTCTTTAGGACCCCTGCTGTCTTTGTCCATGAGTATTCTAAAACTTACGGAATTGTGATCGCTATTCCCAAAGTAATCACCGACTGAAACTTTAACCACCTGGCCGGGATCATTCCCCATTACCAGGTCCAGTATGGCCCCTTCCCGAGTTGGACTATTTACATACTGCTCTAAAAAACTCTCCTGGATGCTCCTTACAAATTCTGCTCCATCTACGCCTCCAACACTACATGAGTCTCATTCAATGTTGGGGAAGTTAAAATCTCCCATCACGACCACCCTATTGCTCCTACATTTTTCTATTATCTGTCTACATAATTGTACCTCTACTTCACGCTCACTTTTGGGAGGCCTGTAGTAAAGTCCCAACAATGTTAGTGCACCCTTCCCATTTCTTAGCTCTACCCATATTGCCTCAGTGCTCGAATCCTCCATCGTGCCCTCCTTAATCATAGCTGTGATATCATCTCTGACCAGTAATGCAACTTCTCCACCCTTTTTACCTCCCTCTCTATCCCTCCTGAAGCATCTATACCCTGGGATATTTAGTTGCCAGTCTTGCCCTTCCCTCAACCAAGTCTCAGTAATGCCAATCACATCATATTCCCAGGCACTAATCCAAGCCCTAAATTCATCTGCCTTACCTGCTACACTTCTCGCATTGAAACAAATGCACCTCAGACCACCTGTCCCTTTGCGTTCATCATCTCTTCCCTGTCTACTCTTCCCCTTAGTCACATTAAATTTATTATCTAGAACCTTACTGACTTTAGTTGCTGCCTCTTTACTGACCTCTAACTTCCTAATCTGGTTTTCATCTCCCTGCCACATTAGTTCAAAACCTCCCCAACAGTGTTAGCAAAAGCACCCCCTAGGACATTGATTCCAGTTCTGCCCAGGTGTAGACCATCCGATTTGTAATGGTCCCACCGCCCCCAGAACCGTTTCCAATGCCCCAAAAATCTGTGTCCCCCCCCTGCACATCTCTCAAGCCACGTATTCATTCTGACTATTCTTGAATTTCTACTCTTACTGTCTCGTGGCACTGGCAGCAATCCTGAGATTACTACCTTTGAGGTCCTACTTTTTAAACCTATCTCCTAACTCCCTAAATTCTGATTGTAGGAACTCATCCCATTTTTTACCTATATCGTTGGTGCCTATACGCACCATGACAACTGGCTGTTCACCCTCCCCCTTCAGTATGTCCCGCAGCCGATCTGAGACATCCGTGACCCGTGCACCCACACCAACACACCATTTGGGAGTCTCGTTTTCGACCACAGAAACGCCTGTCTACTCCCCTTACGATTGAATCCCCTATGACTATAACCCTACCAGTCTTTTTCCCGCCCTTCTGTGCAGCAGAGCCAGCCACGGTGCCTTGAGCCTGGCTACTACTGCCATCCCCTGGTGAGTCATCTCCCCCAACAGTATCCAAAACGGTATACCTGTTTTGGAGGGAGATGACCGCAGGGGACACCTGCACTGCCGTCCTGCTCTTTCTCTGCCTTTTGATCACCCATTCCCTGTCTCCCTCACCAACCTTAATCTGCGGTGTGACCAACTCACTGAACGTGCTATCCACGACCTCCTCAGCATCGCGGATGCTCCAAAGTGAGTCCATCCGCAGCTCCAGAGCCATCATGTGGTCTAACAGGACACACTTCCCACACATGAAGGAGTCAGGGGCATCGGCCGCGTCCCTGAACTCCCACATTGAGCACAAGGAGCATAACACAGGTCTGAGATCTCCTGCCATTTTTACACTTTACCTTAACTGATTACAAATATAATGTCAAATAATGAATAAGTGAAAGGAATAAAGATTTTACTTACCAGTCTCAATACTTACCAACCCAAGAAGAGTTAAATTTCTCCCAACTATTTACCTTCCCAACAGACCCCTGGCCACTGCTCCCGCCAAAAATCTGAAGGCTGCTTCTCCTGCAAGGTAAGTTTTTAAAGGGTAAACTTACCTTCCCGACAGACCCCTGGCCACTGCTCCCGCCGAAAATCTGAAGCTATAACTTGCGGGTAAAAGAAAAGGAAAAGAGAGAGCTTACCTGATATTCACTCACCCCTTTAGGTTAGAGGAGGTGGTAGGGTGGGAGACACTACAAGTGTAGTGTCTCGGGTTTAGCAACCGCCCAACTTAAATAGAGGTAAAATCAAACACTTAAGCACCTACCTGATTCATGTACACACGTTGTGCCTATTTCAGCTAAACAAAATAAGTGACATCCATTTGGATGCCTGGCTTAAATTTTAAACAATGAATTTAGCAACAACTACAAACCCGTCCATGGTAAACAACAGAGAAAGGAGTAATATATGTGCATAAATGAAGTCTGTAGAAGAATTTTGAAGGAGGGACAATTAGAATGGAAAATTAAGTACTTGCACCTTCAGCAAATCCATACTGTGGGAATCAGTTATGAAAGAGAAACTTGTAGTATTCAAAAAAGCTTATGAAACCAAATTCAGCACTGAAAGCATTAAAACATGAAATGTAATAAAGTTTCATAAATAAATGACTTCACGTTCAATCATATTCTTCTGACAAATCATTAATGTGTAAAAATATGCAAACTACATTGCAATCAACCATAAAATCGAAAATCTTTCATCTTTGTGGAATATAAATTTGGTGACATAAGAAATTAATATGTAATATTAACACATTTGTTTACAAGTAACTGCAGAGTACATAAAAGTTGCAAATGTTTGCAATTCATTTTGTATTCATTGTTATTTCCAGCAGATTGCATTAAAGTTGTCAAAGGTTTAATGATTTTGCAAATAAAGAATTGCTGATATGTGGTATATGAAACCCACAGCTTTGCCGCCCACCACAAATGCTCTGAACTTTATGGTCAATAAAATTTCTCCTTCCCCATTACCTCTCATTGAATTTTTTCATCACTTTGAAACAAAACGTACTTTATACTAATCATGGGTCTCTTGAGATTCCTTCTTTTAGTCTCATTTTGATTTATCTCCTATTAAAAGCAGTTTTCTCATTAGCATGCTTCTGGCACATTCAATCAGACATTTTCACTTACAATACATATATAAAAGTGAGAAAAAAAAATTCAGTCATTGAATTTTAAAGCCAAAGTTTCCGAGTTCTGAATTACTTCTTACTGTCTGGAAGCAACACTCAAAACATATTTGATTATAGAGATTTATTGAAAATATTTGCATTTTTCAGCAGGGTTGTCCATTAGAACAAAGTTGAGAGATTTGATAAGCTAGGAATACTGCTTTTATACAATAATCTCTGTAATTGTTCTTAATATTGAGAAGTGTTTTGTTTTGTGAGATTGGAAATGCATATTGGAGTTTATATCAATAAATACCTGCAGTTTTCTAAGTAAATACATTATCAACATTTTAGTTCTGCTGTGTAATCATGTAGAAATGCTTATTGTGATTTGTTAAAAGGTCACTGTGGGTAAACCACTCTCCCTCCCGGGTGTCGTTGCATTTATTGCACCATGTTTAATTGTTGTCTGGGAACAGATCTTCACCTCCTCCAAATCAGATCCTTCCAGAAACCATCAAATTGCTCAACTGCTCTGCAGACGAAAACTTTGTTGGTTGTGCAACACAAGTGTTTTCCTTTTACCATCTTCTTTCAGACACCGGGACTTGATTCTGACTGCTCCTCATGGGGCCAGATCAGCAACAGGTCAACAGATCCGCAGTCTCAGCAGCAGATCTAGCATTTAGGGGCACCATGATGGAAGGAGAGGAAATTCACAGACTGAAATAGGAAGCATCACAGTCTATCATCCGTAAAGCAGACTGCTTTGTGACACAATATCTACCCTCCAAACCAAACCTAACCTCCCTTTCATCTGCTTTCGAATGAAGGGTCACTAGCACAAACCGATGCCCATCCAACCATATGACAACATACATACCCGCTTTCTTGGCTCGTATATGATCATACCAATCATCATCATCTGAGCGAAGATGTCAGCACCACATAAACATAACCTTTCCTGTAAGACTCTAAAATCTAACCACCATCAATGACTCATATCAGTGTCTATTTAATTTTATAATAACGAATTCCACAAATTCACACAATCAACCAACTTGTTCTTAACGTCTTTCTTTCCCTACATACCTCCCTTCACCTTTTTCTTTTACTTATTCTGCCATGTCTTTTTATGTGCTGCCTGAGGGCCAGGACTATGGGGTGTAGCTGATTGCTTCCATTACACCGAGAACACACAGACTGTTGACCATTGCCTCAAGTCATCTTGCTTCTTGGAAACGTGCTTTTATTTTTAAATGTTAGTATGAGATATGGGGAAGGTGGGGAGGAAGCTGGATACCTGAAGTGCAACTGTAACTCCTAAATGACATGATCTGCATCATCTTCTTCACCGTCACCATCTTCATCAAATTCTTTAGGATTGGGTCTGGGGGTTTCAGTATGGCCCCCAGAGCTTTATGACTTCTTTATTCCAGAAAAACCCTGCCATTTGCTATTTCTCAATCTTCTTCCTAATTCCCCACCAAAATACGTCTCCACCGGTCTCCGATATATGCTATTTTTGTCCGATTTCTAATACCTGTCTGGCACCCATTTTTTTGTGAGGGCCACGGAGAATCCAGCACGAGTTGAAGGATAGAAAGAAATAACATTTATTTACATTAACATATATATATATATACACACAACAGCAGCAGCAACTCTTTTGCTGTTCACTCTCCTCTAGCCGATTCCAAACTGGCCAGCTTTATTTATGCAGGGAATCTGCTAATGATTTCTCCGCCCCCCTCATTGGGGAAGCTCATACTCCCAAAGGATTGTGGGGAATACTTTCCACTGTGTTTGGTCTCTGTGGCTGTAGAAATGAGCTCCGGGAACGGGGAATCTTCGGAAGGGATGGTCTTCTGAACCGAACGTGGTCTACATGTTTGCGCTGGAGACGACCCTGGGCTTGCACCTGGTAAGAGATAGGGCCCATTTGGCGAAAGATTACGCCAGGGACCCACTGGGCACCACCAGCAAAATTCTGAACGAACACTGGGTCACCGGGTGAAAACTGCCGAATCGGCCGATGTCGAGAAAAACCATGTCCCTGCCGTTCTTGTGTGCGGCGTACCTTTGCACCAATGTCCGGGAAAACCATGCGAAGGCGGGGCGAAGTCTCCGGCCCATTAGGAGCTCCATGGGAGCTACCCCAGTCACCGCATGTGGGGTGGTCCTTTTTGAAAACAAAAAACGAGCCTTCTCGTGTTCATCGACCCGGAAGACTGCTTCTTTAGGCCTCGTTTGAATGTCTGCACTGCGCGCTCCGCCAACCCATTTGAAGCCGGGTGGTAAGGGGTGGTGCGGATATGGCGTATGCCGTTCATCTTCATGAACCTCGCAAACTCCTCACTTGTGAACAGAGTGCTGTTGTCCGTGACCAACACCTCGGGAGGTCATGATTACTGAAAGACAAACGCATCTTCTCGATTGTTGCGCAGGACGTTGTGCCTACCATCTTGTGCACCTCTAACCATTTAGACTGGGCATCGATTAATAGAAGGAACATGGATCCTTGAAAAGGACCGGTGAAATCCGCATGCAAGCGCACCCAAGGCCGCACTGGCTATCCCCAGTGATGTAGGGGCGCGGCCGCCGGAAGCTTCTGATGCTCCTGGCAAATGGAGCAGTTTTGGGCCACCTTCTCAATGTCGGTGTTGAGGCCTGGCCACCAGACATAACTCCGGGCCAACATTTTCATTTTGGTCACACCCGGATGCCCATTTGGCAAGTCCCTTAGTATCAGCTCCTGTCCTTTTTCCGGGACAATAACACGCGTCCCCCACAAGAGGATACCGTCTTCCACACTAAATTCTGACAGCTTGGAGGAAAATGCCCGCAACTCACCTGGGGGCTGTCTATGCTGCCCACCATTCAGGACTATGTGCCGAGCCTTTGATAGGACTGGCTCCGTCTGGGTCCACTCACGGATCTGTGATGCCGTGACAGGCAAGATGTCCATAAAATTTAGGGTTGCAACCACCTCACCGGTCGTGGGGGTCGACATGGGGCCGGTCGATAAAGGCAAACGGCTCAGTGCGTCGGCATTCGCTATCTGGGTTCCTGGTTTGTGCTCCATAGAATACTCGTAGGCAGCGAGCAACAAAGCCCAGCACTGTATCCGTGCGGAAGCAATGGGCGGTATTGGCTTATCCTCTCGAAAAAGTCCCAGCAGAGGCTTATAATCAGTCATGATAGTGAAGTGGCGGCCATACACGTACTGGTGGAAGCGTTTCATCGCCAGGTCCTCCTTCTCGATCATGCGCGTACTTCTTTTCCGCTGCAGTCAATGTGCGGGAGGCAAAAGCTATCGGCCACTCGGCCCCGTTCTCCATCTTGTGGGACAGGACGGCCCCAATACCATATGGGGATGCAACACATGTGATGGGAAAAGGCTTTCCAGGATCATAGTGGGTTAATAACCCAGACAATGACAATTGTTGTGTTACCCGCCGGAAAGCAGTTTCTTGCGGCTGACCCCAAACCCAGGTGTGATTCTTCTGTAGCAGAAGGTGCAACGTGGCCAGCGTAGTTGCCAAATTGGGGAGGAACTTCCCATAATAGTTTACAAGCCGAGAAAAGAACGAAGATGCGAAGTGTCAGTTGGGGCGGGGCCTGTTGAATTGCGCGCAATTTCTCTGTGACGGGGTGCAAACCTTCGCAGTCCACCCGATAACCCAGGTAGACTACTTCCTTCGCCTAAAAGACGCACTTTGTGCGACGTAAACAGACTCCAGCCTCCGAAAATTGTCTAAGGACAGCCTCCAGATTTTCCAAATATTCCTGCTCGGATGCCCCTGTAATCAAAACGTCATCCAAGTAGACAGCGACACGCTGTAAACCTCTCAAAATGCCCTCCATGACGCGTTGAAAAATAGCGCAGGCAGAGATACCCCAAAGGGCAACTGTGTATATTCATACAGGCCCCGGTGTGTATTAATCGTTACATATGGCCGGGAGGCAGGGTTCAGCTCCAACTGTAGGTAGGCGTGACTCATATCTAATTTCGTGAACGAGAGTTCGCCTGCAAGTTTCGCGTAGAGATCCTCTATGCCAGGCATTGGATATCGGTCGAGCCGGGAAGCCGTATTCACTGTAAGTTTATAGTCGCCACACAACCTTGCAGGTCAGCTGTTCGGGAGAGAGATCAGTTTTGGGAGCAGGCCTATTGGCTGACTGTAAATCAGGAAGGATACAAAGGGTGTGGCTGAAGTGCCTATAGAAACGGAGTGCTGAAGGCAAACAGAGTGTATCTGAGTTTGGGTAAGGCTGAGTTCGGGTAAGAGGGGAGTGACAAAAAAAAAAAAAAAAAAAAAATCAAGTTAATTAAGTAAAGTAATTAACTAGTTAAGGGAATTTGGTGCTCACCTGAAGGAGGTGCAGAGAAGCAGACCTGTGAGGTAGTCTCTGGAGCAACTACATCACAGCCAGCAGGTAAGTGTTTGGCTTGTAACTGGCAAGTGATTTCTCTCTCTTTGACTTTCTCCTAGCTGTGTAGTGTAGTTCAAATTTAACTTCAGGTTTAAGTCATGGCAGGAGAGCTCAGACCCGTGTCATGCTCCTCTTGTGAGATGTGGCAAGTCAGGGACCCTTCTGGTGTCCCTGACTCCTTCATCTGCAAGAAGTGTGTCCAACTGCAGCTCCTGTTAGACCGCTTGACGGCTCTGGAGCTGCGGATGGACTCACTTTGGAGCATCCGCGATGCTGAGGAAGTTGTGGAAAGCACATTCAGTGAGTTGGTCACACCGCAGATTAAAATTACTGAGGCAGATAGGGAAAGGGTGACCAACAGACAGAGGAAGAGTAGGAAGGCAGTGCAGGGATCCCCTGCGGTCATCTCCCTCCAAAACAGATTTACCGTTTTGGAAACTGTTGGGGGAGATGGCTCACCAGGGGAAGGTGGCAGCAGCCAGGTTCATGGCACCGTGGCTGGCTCTGCTGCACAGAAGGGCGGGAAAAAGAGTGGCAGAGCTATAGTGATAGGGGATTCAATCGTAAGGGGAATAGACAGGCGTTTCTGCGGACGCAAACGAGAATCCAGGTTGGTATGTTGCCTCCCTGGTGCAAGGGTCAAGGATGTCTCGGAGCGGCTGCAGGGCATTCTGGAGGGGGAGGGTGAACAGCCAGCTGTCGTGGTGCATATAGGCACCAACGATATAGGTAAAAAACGGGATGAGGTCCTACAAGCTGAATTTAGGGAGTTAGGAGTTAAACTAAAAAGTAGGACCTCAAAGGTAGTAATCTCAGGATTGCTACCAGTGCCACGTGATAGTCAGAGTAGGAATGACAGGATAGCTAGGATGAATACGTGGCTTGAGAGATGGTGCAAGAGGGAGGGTTTCAAATTCCTGGGACATTGGAACCGATTCTGGGGGAGGTGGGACCTGTACAAATCGGACGGTCTGCATCTGGGTGGGACCGGAACCAATGTTCTCGGGGGGGTGTTTGCTAGTGCAGTTGGGGAGGGTTTAAACTAATGTGCCAGGGGGATGGGAACCGATGTAGGAAGTCAGTGGGGACAGAAACAAAAGGCAGGAAGGGAGAGTGTGTAAAGCATGACCAGAGAAAGCAGGGCAGAGAGCAAGGAAGGTCTACATTAAACTGCATTTATTTCAATGCAAGGGGCCTGACGGGCAAAGCGGATGAACTCAGGGCATGGACGGGCACATGGGACTGGGATATTATAGCTATGACTGAAACATGGCTAAGGGAGGGGCAGGACTGGCAGCTCAATGTTCCGGGCTACAGATGCTATAGAAAGGATAGAACAGGAGGTAAGAGAGGAGGGGGAGTGGCGTTTTTGATTAGGGAGAACATCACGGCAGTACTTAGAGGGGATATATCCGAGGGTTCGCCCACTGAGTCTATATGGGTGGAACTGAAAAATAAGAAGGGAGAGATCACCTTGGTAGGACTGTACTACAGGCCCCCAAATAGTCAGCGGGAAATTGAGGAGCAAATATGTAAGGAGATTACAGATAGCTGCAAGAATAATAGGGTGGTAGTAGTAGGGGACTTTAACTTTCCCAACATTGACTGGGACAGTCATAGCATTAGGGGCTTGGATGGAGGGAAATTTGTTGAGTGTATTCAGGAGGAATTTCTCATTCAGTATGTGGATGGACCGACTAGAGAGGGGGCAAAACTTGACCTCGTCTTGGGAAATAAGGAAGGGCAAGTGATAGAAGTGCTAGTGAGGGATCACTTTGGGACAAGTGACCATAATTCCATTAGTTTTAAGATAGCTATGGAGAATGATAGGTCTGGCCCAAGAGTTAAAATTCTTAATTGGGGCAAGGCCAATTTTGATGGTATCAGACAGGAACTTGCAGAGGTAGATTGGGGGAGACTATTGGCAGACAAAGGGACGGCTGGTAAATGGGAGGCTTTTAAAAATGTGTTAACCAGGGTGCAGGGTAAGCACATTCCCTTTAGAGTGAAGGGCAAGGCTGGTAGAAGTAGGGAACCCTGGATGACTCGAGATATTGAGACTCTGGTCAAAAAGAAGAAGGAGGCATATGACGTACATAAGCAACTGGGATCAAGTAGATCCCTTGAAGAGTATAGAGATTGTCGAAATAGAGTTAAGAGGGAAATCAGGAGGGCAAAAAGGGGACATGAAATTGCTTTGGCAAATAATGCAAGGGAGAATCCAAAGAGATTCTACAGATACATAAAGGGGAAAAGAGTAACTCGGGACAGAGTAGGGCCTCTTAAGGATCAACAAGGGCATTTATGTGCAGAGCCACAAGAGTTGGGTGAGATCCTGAATGAATATTTCTCATCGGTATTCACGGTGGAGAAAGGCATGGATGTTAGGAAACTAAGGGAAATAAATAGTGATGTCTTGAGAAGTGTGCATATTACAGAGGAGGAGGTGCTGGAAGTCTTAAAGCGCATCAAGGTAGATAAATCCCCGGGACCTGATGAAATGTATCCCAGGATGTTGTGGGAGGCTAGGGAGGAAATTGCGGGTCCCCTAACCGAGATATTTGAATCATCGGCAGCCACAGGTGAGGTGCCTGAAGATTGGAGAGTGGCGAATGTTGTGCCCTTGTTTAAGAAGGGCAGCAGGGAAAAGCCTGGGAACTACAGACCGGTGAGCCTAACGTCTGTAGTAGGTAAGTTGCTAGAAGGTATTCTGAGAGACAGGATCTACAAGCATTTAGAGAGGCAAGGACTGATTCGGGGCAGTCAGCATGGCTTTGTGCGTGGAAAATCATGTCTCACAAATTTGATTGAGTTTTTTGAGGGAGTGACCAAGAAGGTAGATGAGGGTAGTGCAGTAGACGTTGTCTACATGGACTTTAGCAAAGCCTTTGACAAGGTACCGCATGGTAGGTTGTTGCAGAAGGTTAAAGCTCACGGGATCCAGGGTGAGGTTGCCAATTGGATTCAAAATTGGCTGGACGACAGAAGGCAGAGGGTGGTTGTAGAGGGTTGTTTTTCAAACTGGAGGCCTGTGACCAGTGGTGTGCCTCAGGGATCGGTGCTGGGTCCACTGTTATTTGTGATTTATATTAATGATTTGGATGAGAATTTAGGAGGCATGGTTAGTAAGTTTGCAGATGACACCAAGATTGGTGGCATAGTGGATAGTGAAGAAGGTTATCTAGGATTGCAACGGGATCTTGATCAATTAGGCCAGTGGGCCGACGAATGGCAGATGGAGTTTAATTTAGATAAATGTGAGGTGATGCATTTTGGCAGATCGAATCAGGCCAGGACCTACTCAGTTAATGGTATGGCGTTGGGGAGAGTTATAGAACAAAGAGATCTAGGAGTACAGGTTCATAGCTCCTTGAAGGTGGAGTCGCAGGTGGACAGGGTGGTGAAGAAGGCATTCGGCATGCTTGGTTTCATTGGTCAGAACATTGAATATAGGAGTTGGGACGTCTTGTTGAAGTTGTACAGGACATTGGTACGGCCACACTTGGAATACTGTGTGCAGTTCTGGTCACCCTATTATAGAAAGGATATTATTAAACTAGAAAGAGTGCAGAAAAGATTTACTAGGATGTTGCCGGGACTTGATGGTTTGAGTTATAAGGAGAGGCTGGATAGACTGGGACTTTTTTCCCTGGAGCGTAGGAGGCTTAGGGGTGATCTTATAGAGGTCTATAAAATAATGAGGGGCATAGATAAGGTAGATAGTCAACATCTTTTCCCAAAGGTAGGGGAGTCTAAAACTAGAGGACATAGGTTTAAGGTGAGAGGGGAGAGATTCAGAAGGGCCCAGAGGGGCTATTTCTTCACTCAGAGGGTAGTGAGTGTCTGGAATGGGCTGCCAGAGGTAGTAGTAGAAGCGGGTACAATTGTGTCTTTCAAAAAGCATTTAGATGGTTACATGGGTAAGATAGGTATAGAGGGTTATGGGCCAAGTGCGGGCAACTGGGACTAGCTTAATGGTAAAAAACTGGGCGGCATGGACTGGTTGGGCCGAAGGGCCTGTTTCCATGCTGTAAACTTCTATGATTCTATGATTCTATGATTCTAAGTGAACTATGTCATCTGGCTTCATTACAGGTACAATTGGTGCTGCCCAGTCAGCGAAACGGTCGGGCCTGATAATACCCGAAGTCTCGGAACGAGTGAGCTCCCCTTCTACCTTCTCGAGCAAGGCGTAAGGCACCGGGCATGCCCGGAAATAGCGCGGCGTGGTTCCTGGTTCGACTTGGATACAGGCTTTGGCCCCTTTTATTTTCCACAAACCGGGCTGGTAAACCTCTGGGTATCGTCCTAGCACCTCAGTCAACCCTCCAGAAACTGTTTGGAGGATGTGCTGCCACTGCAGCCGCAAATGGTGCAACCTGTCCCGCCCAACAGGCCGGGCCCGTGGCCGCGCACCACGATAAGTGGGAAACGCCCCTCCTGGCGTCCATAAATAACAGGGGTCATCATAGTTCCTGCAATGTCCAATGGTTCCCCTGTGCAGGTGGCCAACCTGGCCTGGTGTCGGTTAATGTAAGGGTCTGTCTCCCCTGCTTGATGCGGTCGAATGTTTTCTGGGCGATCACGGAGACCGCTGCGCCAGTGTCCAACTCCATCTCAAGCGGGTGACCATTCACCTGTACTGTCACCTTAACGGGGGCCACACAGGGAGCTGCCACACAATGCAGCTGTAGGCAGTCATCCTCCGTCTCCACGTCCTCGGGAGTAGTCGCCGCAGGTTCATCCAAACGGAAGGTACGGCCCCTGGACTGGCCCCAGTTTCTGTCGGAATGACGGCACCTCTGGCACCCCCAGGACCGGCGTTCACAACGGGGTCGGCGCCCACAAGTCTGGCACGGACATGGCTCCTCATCCATTGGTTCTGGAGAAGGCTCCCTTCGGGGAGGAATATCCGAAGGCCACTGGCGTCGATCCAGACGTCGCCTCGCCCAAGGTACGGCAGGTGTGCGGGGGGACGCTTTCGGACGGAAGGGGTTGCGCCCAAAGGCATGCACCTTCATTCTCTGTAGCTCCTGCACTCCCCGTTCTGCGCGCTCTCTGGACAGTGCTATTTGAATTGCCTGTTGAAAAGTCAATGTTGGCTCAGCTAACAACTTTCTCTGGGTGGCCGCATTGTTTGTACCACAAACCAAACGGTCACGTAACATTTCTGACAAGGTCTCACCATAGCCACAGTACTCCGTAATCCTGCGTAGCCTGGATAGAAACTCGGCAAGGGATTCTCCTGGGGTCCTCTCAGTGGTATTAAACTGGTGGACTATCGTGGACGGGGTTGGGTTAAAATGTTGCCCCACTAAGTTCACGAGTTCATCAAACTTTTTGGTGTCCGGCGCAGCCGGGTACGTAAGGCTCCTAATCACCCCAAACGTATGCCGCAGGCGGTAAGTAATATGACCACCTGGCGCTCGTTTTCGGTGATGTTGTTTGCCCGGAAATAGTAATGCATCCATTGTGCGTACTGGTTCCAGCTTTCCAGCGCAGCGTCAAAAACATCCAAACTTCCAATCAGAGGCATGGTGTAATAGAAAACAACTTCCAACCTGTATCCAACAAAAATCCAGGAAGGTGGCTTCAGCACTGTAGACAGCTATTCACTTTAACCCTCGTCGCCAGTTTTGTGAGGGCCACGAAGAATCCAGCAGGAGTTGAAGGATAGAAAGAAATAACATTTATTTACAATAACATATATATACAACAGCAGCAGCAACTCCTTTGCTGTTCACTCTCCTCTAGCCGGTTGCAAACTGGCCAGCTTTATATATGCAGGGAATCTGCTAATGATTTCTCCGCCCCCCTCACTGGGGAAACTCATACTCCCAAAGGATTGTGGGATTGCCATTAGTCCCCAGCCAGTGGTAAGAGGCAGGTTATAACACATTTGTTCACCATTAATGACACTAGTGTCAGGGTACGAAGATTCCAGGCCTACTAGGCTTTGCTGAAATTCTGGTGGGCTCAAACGACCTTTTTTTGATATTGCTAAATTTGAAAGGTGCAGAAAAAGTGATGGACGATTTGAAGAAAAGAAGAGGGTATGTTTCAATGATTAAAAGCTGTTCCTTCCTAACCCAGCTGCAAAAGTGTGGGTGGAACCATCAAGATGGCTGGGGGGCTGGGTTTTGTGCCAAATTCCAAATATGTTCCTGACTCCATCATTTTCCCGAGCTTGAAACTAGGCAGAGGAGGCGTCCCACTTAGAAAAACAGAGGAACCCCATTTAAATGGAAAAGTCACACCCCACTGATATCATGACGTTATTTTAAACACAAACCCACCAAATCATCTAGGTGGTGACATCCAGAAATCATTGCTAGGACATTTATATTTTTCTAAATTGGCTAATTTTATGTGCCAGTGGTCCTGGAGAGGAGCCAATTAATTTAAATGGGCAGAAAATTGTGTGGAATACTTGGCATGTTCCAGACGTAAACATCTGATGGATGAGACTCTGCTGGGAGCATGCACTTGTCCCTCATGTCTTCACTTCCAGGTAAATGATAAAAGACAAAAAATCTAATGTAATCGTCACATAAACTAACAATCAATGTTACTCTGGTGACCAATTTACACAGCTGAGCCTCGATCTGGAGTCAATGTGGCAATCAAGTGGTCAGTGGTGGCAGCAAGCAGCAAATCTCTGTGAAATCACTGGGATGTAGCTGGGTGATTTTAGCTGCTGGGCTCCATTTTAATGTGATTGATGGCTGCCCAGCCAATCACAAGAGGAAATGAGCAGCTCACTTACGTTTTATGCAGATACAACACATACCTATGAAACTGAAGATTCTTTCCGGGGCAGGTTGAGTGCAGCTCCCAGGTATGAGCAGACCTTTGAATCTACATTTTAGGAGGCCTACATTGTATTAAATAATGATCCTGGTGGTGACAGTGCCTGCTTAACTCAGGTATGGTTAGGTTGCATCGGGGTGACATGAGCCACATGCATACCGGGTATTCTTACTCCCCCACTCCAACCCTCCACAACTACCCCGAGGAATGAAGTATTGGAGGGGGAGTGATTGACTGTCAAAAGATGAAAACATCATGACAACTTGCCAAGCTACCTTGAACAAATTAACACGGTCCTCTTTTTGTTACTGGAGAGATACTGCTCGTTAGTGTGATGATAGTCTTTCCGAATCAGAAAAGCTGGTGCGAGGGTGCTCACGGCACCAACATGCCTGCACTCTACCCTGCCCTCGAAGCGAGAGAAGGCCGTCACTGCCACAAATCACTGAGCTCCCTCCTGGAATGTTAGCATCAATTAGCAAGGTGATGTGCTTGTTGGCGTGGGCAAACAGGGCAACATTGTCCAGTTTAATGCAGCCTTGTACTGCAGACTGGGAGATACAATTGACATTTCCCATGGCAAACTGGCAAGAACTCCTGACAAAGAAGTTAAAGGCAATAATAAAATCAGAAAATGCTGTAAATACTCATCAGGTCTGAGAGCATCTGTGGAGAGAGAAACAGACTTAATTGTCCAGAACGTTTGCTGCGGGATTCTCCATCGGCGGGAGCCTCCACTTTGCCAGCAGCGTACCCACGCCCACTGGTTTCCCGACAGCATGGGATGGCCACAATGGGAAACCCCATTGGCTATCTGCCAGAATGGAGAATCCCGCTGCTGGTGGGGGCGTGCCGCACAGGAAAACGGGGCTGGCGGGATGGAGAATCACGCTCCTGATCTCTAGGAGGTCGTACCCAGATGTAACCCCCAAGATGCGCTGAGGGATCACTTGGAAATCCCCATGCACTGATTAAGTGGGTATTTTCCATAAAGTGTAGACTTGCAATGGGAAATTCCCTTGTGTCTGGAACCTTTCAAAACTTTTAGTTAACGTCGGAGACTTTGGTTGGTTCCAAATCACTTACCCGAGCAGTTACCCAGAAAAGGTTTGAAGGATTAAAATCAGCTTTGACTCCTGGGTAACTATACTATATTATTGGATCCCCTGACTAACCCCGTAGCCCACTGACTCCACACATTGCAGATGCATCGACTACATCCTCTGACATCCCGACTACTCTCCCCGACACCTGACTACACCCCTTGACCCAACTGGACCCCCTCCCGACGCAACTACTCCTGACTACCCACCCCACCACCTGACCACTCCTGCTAATCCCCAACCTGGCTACCCAACAACCACCAGACTTCCCATCCAATGCCATAATACTCCCTCCCAACGACCGACTACCCCCCCAACCCACCGGATACCCACTCCAAATATCACCCCTGACTCCTCCCTTGAGTGTCCCATCAACCCAACCACCTCCTGGCCTCCAGACCCCCCCCCCCAAAATACCGACTACCCCCACCATCCAACTATGCCCCCAATCACCCAACTACCTCCTGACCCAACTGCACACCCTGACCATAAGACTACCCCTGCCGCCACCACCCCCACCCCCGCCCTCCCCATGACTCAGCCTGCCCCCTCAGCCATTTATCTTAACAATGACCTTCTCCATTTAGCTTCCAAAAGAGTTTTTGGGACATAAAACTTACAATGATCCTACACTGTAAAGACTCCCAGAAATGAAATGAAATGAAATGAAAATCGCTTATTGTCACAAGTAGGGTTCAAATGAAGTTACTGTGAAAAGCCCCTAGTCGCCACATTCCGGCGCCTGTTCAGGGAGGCTGGTACGGGAATTGTGCTTCACATTTCTCCAGAGGCCCCAGGTGAGAAATGTGTCACAAGTGAGTAATTAGGAGTGGAGTGCTAACCAATGTTGAATGTCACTCCTCAGAATTTTCCATCCACTCAATGTTTCAGGTTTTATTTTAAATTCTTTCATGGGATTTGGGCATTGTGGGCTTGGTCAGCATTTTTTTTCCCAATCCTTACTTGCCTTTGCGATGGTGGTGGTGAGTCACCTTTTTGAATCGCTGTCCATATGGTCCAGGTAGATCCAGCGGGTCAAAGAAATGGCAATATATTCACAAATTAGGGTGGTATGTGTCTTGGAGGGGAAGTTGTAGGTGTTGATGTTGCCATGCACCTGCTGCCCTTGTCGTCCTAGTTGATAGAGATCATGGTTTTAGAAGATTCTGGCGAAGGAGCCTTGGTGAGTTGCTGCTATGCATCTTGTAGATGGCACACACTGCTGCCACTTTGTGCCTGTGGATGAAGGAATGGGTGTTGAAGGTGGTGGATGGGATGCCAATCAAGCCGGTTTCTTCATCCTGAATGGTATTAAGCCTCTGGAGTGTTGATGGAGCTGCACTCATCAAGGCAAGTGGAGACAATTCCATCACAGTCCTGACTTGTGTCTTGTAATAATAATAATAATCGCTTATTGTCACAAGTAGGCTTCGATGAAGTTACTGTGAAAAGCCCCTAGTCGCCACATTCCAGCAGCTGTTCGGGGAAGCCGGTACGGGAATTGAACCCGCGCTGCTGGTGTTGTTCTACATTACAAGCCAGCTGTTTAGCCCACTGTGCTAAACCAGATGACGGACAGGTTTTGGGGTCAAGAGATGAGTTACTCTCTGCAGAATTCCCAGCCGCTGACATGCTCTTGTAGCTACAGTATTTATATGACTGATCCAGTTCAGTTTCTGATCAATGGTAACCCTCCGGTGAGGTTTTCAGTGATGGTAATGCCTTCAATTATCAAGGACAAATGGTTCAATTCGCTATTGCTGGAAATGGCCATTGCCTGGCAGTTCTGTGGCGCAAAGGTCACTCTCAACTTATTAGCCCAAACCTGAATGTTTTCCAGGTCTTGCGGCATATGGGCCCAGGTTGCTTCATGTTGATAATCAGACATCTGAACTGAAAAACAGATAAAGCTATAGTAGGTACCAAACATGTACAGGGACAGCGAACACAAAGAGGGAACAAGAATAAGAGGCAAAGGGTGTAATAGGGTGGGTGGAAGTAGGAGAGATTAAATGACAAAAAGGATGATGATAATGAGATAAGCAAAGAAAGAGATTGGTTTCGAGGCTGTATAAATGAGAACAGCAGAATCTTTACCAATAGCTGCTGTCTAAAAACAATGCATCAAAATGCAAGAAATAAAATAAAGAAAAGGGGAAAACGTTCTGATCTGAAATTGTTGAACTGAATTTTGAGTCTGAGGGCTGTGAATTGCTTCATTGAAAGAGGAATCTTTTGTTGTTCCTGGGAACAGGAAGTAAGGTGGGTGGGGAAGCTTAACTGAGAAGGAGACTAAAAATGATGTCAGTTTGAACTTTTACAATTAAATTAAGGGACATTTGAAGGCATGTCGAGCTTCCTGACAGCAAGTTCATCGGCTTGTCATACATGTTCATAGGCCAACTCGACTGAACTGAGTTCCACTTCCCACTTAAGTTATCGGTGAGTGAGCAATATGTGCCTTCAGCTTTATGGCTGCAGCAGGTGAGATGGTCAACTTGCTGAAGTTGGAGTGAGTAGTCACTGTTTTTCTTTCCCTCTTTGAATATCATTGTTCAAGGAGACAATGGTTAGATAATAGCAGCCTAAGAGGTGTGGGGCAGGATAGCTGACCGAGGGAGGGAGCAGGTCTGGGGCAGGGTTGGAGTCAGGGAAGGAAGATGAAGATGTAGGGACATGGAAAGGAGCGTCCAGGGTGGGCACGGGGACAGTAACGGGTGTAAGTTCAGAGGTTGGGAGGAGGTATGCGGGGGATGATGAATATTGGCTCAAGGGTAATAGGGAGAAGTCCAAAGGTATAAGAGGGGAGATTAATGGTTATAATGGGTGGGTTAAGGGTGATGGCAAATATTGGTGGGTGAGGGAGAGGGGGAGGTGGGTAAGAACAATGTGGCTGGTTTAGAACCTCGAGAGTCCCAGGTAGATAGTCATGGCTGATAATGGGGTGGGTGGTATGTCTATGATTGGCAAGGCTAGGATTTCCAGAATGTGTCTTGAGGATGATGGAGGGAAGCCCTATAGCATTTGAGGAAGGGTGCGTAGAAAAGGCTTTTGTTACCATGATCAATGCTGCAGTCTCCATACTCATGGAAGTATGAATGAGAAGAGAACTCATCTGTGGTCCTCCAGGATGTGCCTCACCACACTAAGGTGAGTGAGGACATAGGTGGAGTGTTGACACCTGTCATGATATGCAGACTTGCAGATAATGATATACAGACAGGCACGGACATGCAGCTAATGAACACAGAGAACAGGACATGACCAATGAGCAGGCAGGACACTCAGGGGTGGTATCTCACTATAAAAGGCACGAGGCACTCACGCTCCGCCTCTTTCCACTGATGAACACCTACAGAGTGAGTCAAGGTGTATGTACAGTATTACACCTCCAGCACGTGGCTAAGAGCTAGTCTGGTTCAGTCAGATAGAGTAACCACACTTAGGTTAGCAGAGAGTCAAACTCATTGACAACTGTGCTAACTGTGCTACTGGTTCAATAAATCAGATTGAACTAACTTCAAGGTCTGGAGTATCTTTTGGTTAAAGCTGCATCCAGTTGCAGCCTGTGTTATCCCAGAGTACATAACACATCATGCTACCAGGAGACTGAGGTGGTTTACCTCAGTCCGTTCTGTGACGACCAGCAAATGTATCCCGGCACCATGGAGAAGATTCAGGCTCCTCACCAGCTCAGGACCTCCGGCAATCTCAGTGCCAACTGGCGGACATTCAAGCAAAAGGTTCTGCTGTACATCGAAGCTTCAGACCTCGTGGGTGCATCTGATGCAAGGAAGATCGCGCTTCTCCTCTCAACAGCGGGTGATCAAGCCATCAAACTCTTCAACTCTTTTCACTTCACCGAAGGCCAGGACAAGACAAAGTTTCAGACCATCCTGGACAAGTTTGACAGTCACTGTGAAGTGGACACCAATGAAATCTTCGAGTGCTACATATTCAAACAGCGTCTACAAGGTAACGATGAATCTTTCAACTCCTTCTTAACTAACCTCCGCCTGCTAGTGCTGTCCTGCAACTTTGGTGATATTGCTGACTCCATGATCCACCAAATCGTTTTTAGAGTTCACTCTGATCCTCTGAGACAGCAGCTATAGAAAATCAAGCATATGACCCTGCCAGTCGCGATTGAAACGTGCACAGTGCATGAGCACGCCAAAAATCGCTATGCCCAGTACAAATCGGTTGAAAATGAGAAACATGCCTCCCAAAAGGCAGAGAGCGTGCAGGCCATCTCCCGGATGCAGCACCTCAGCATTGATGAAAGCAGCCATTTTGCGAGCTTTTCCCGGGGCCCCAAGCATGCGCGAAGCGAACGGGATAACGAAGCGGCCGACACCCGCACTGCGCATGTGCGGCGACGCGCGGAGCGTCAGGACGCCGACATCATGACGTGCTCGAACTGTGGCAACGCCCACTCAAAGAAACACTGCCCTGCAAGAGGCAGGCGATGTTTAAACTGCGGGAAGCCTGGACACTATGCAGCCTTGTGCAGGTCTGCACCACCAGTCAGGGGCCAGCGCTCCCAATTCCGACGACGGCGCGTTCAGAGTGTGCAACAACAATTACAGGGTTCTGATCCTGGCAGCACAACGGATCCAGAGGAAGAATGCCTGGACTCCGCCTACTGTGTGGGCATCATTACCAAATGTGAATATGCCACATCCAACTCATCACAAATTCAATCCATCCTCGCTGTGGATTATGAGGATGAATGGCGTGTGGTGATGCAGGTCAACCACTGCCCCATCCAGTTTAAGCTGGACACAGGTGCTTCTGCCAACCTCCTCTCACAGGCAGATTCAAGAAGTTCCCCAAGGTCCTTCCAGCAGCCTGCAGGCTCCTGGACTACATCGGACATGCCATCACGGCACTGGGATCCTGCCATCTACTCGTCTCCAACCGGAGCACCCATGCACGGTTACGTTTTGAAATTGTCAAGCCAGACAATTTGCACTGAGTGCTGAATTTGGTGCATTTGAGTGCTATAGTGAGAGTTTGGTGATTGAGGGAGTATAAGGCTTCATTTTTATCTAAAGTCTAGTCTTTCTTTTATTTAGTCAATTAACTTAAAAGTTGCTGTTTGGTTTAGGAGAAGGTGAATTTTCAATCAGCTTTAAACAAAGGTTCTACTAGTAGGTACTTGCAGCTTGAGCTTGTTAATTAGTTAATTGGATTAGGCCAGTTTTCAGAGGCTAGATTCACAGTATAAAAGTGATCCACCTACAGTGCAGACTTTGTTTGCACTGAGTGCTGAATTTGGTGCATTTGAGTGCTATAGTGAGAGTTTGGTGACTGAGGGAGTGCTGAATTTGGTGCATTTGAGTGCTATAGTGAGAGTTTGGTGACTGAGGGAGTGCTGAATTTGGTGCATTTGAGTGCTATAGTGAGAGTTTGGTGACTGAGGGAGTGCTGAATTTGGTGCATTTGAGTGCTATAGTGAGAGTTTGGTGACTGAGGGAGTTAGGTGAGGAGGGAGTAAGGTGCTCCTTTCATTTCGTTTCCTACGTTTCCGCAAAGAGTGAGAAGAGAGCCAGGAGTTTACAAAGAGTGCAGCTGACTGGAAGCAGAGTCGGAGGGCGGAGGTCCAGTTGGTCCACAGGGCTGCTATATTCTGTAAGGTAAGAGGGGATGGAGGCTAGGCCAGTTGCATGTTCCTCCTGCAAGATGTGGGTGGTGAGGGATACCACCGGTGTCCCCACTGACTCTACCTGCGGGAAGTGCACCCAACTCCAGCTCCTCAAAGACCGTGTTAGGGAACTGGAGCTGAGGCTGGATGAACTTCGGATCATTCGGGAGGCAGAGGGGGTGATAGAGAAGAGTTACAGGGAGGTAACCACACCCAAGGTACAGGACAAGAATAGCTGGGTTAGTCAGGGGAAAGAAAACAAACAAGCAAACAGTGCAGGGATCCTTCATGGCCGTTCCCCTTCAAAACAAGTATACCATTTTGGATGCTGTTGGGGGGAGGGTGACCTACCGGGGGAAGGCCCTAGCGGCCAGGTCTCTGGAACTGAGTCTGGCTCTGGTGCTCAGAAGGGAAGGGGGGAGGATAGAAAAGCAATAGTAGTAGGAGATTCAATGGTTAGGGGAATAGATAGGGGATTTTGTGGTCGCGAGCGAGGCTCCCGGAAGGTATGTTGCCTCCCGGGTGCCAGGGCCAGGGATGTCTCGGATCGTGTCTTCGGGATCCTTAAGGGGGAGGGGGAGCAGCCAGAAGTCGTGGTGCACATTGGTACCAACGACGTAGGCAGGAAAAGGGGTATGGAGGTAATAAACGAGTTTAGGGAGTTAGGCTGGAAGTTAAAAGCCAGGACAGACAGAGTTGTCATCTCTGGTTTGTTGCCGGTGCCACGTGATAGTGAGGCTAGGAATTGGGAGAGAGTGCAGCTGAACATGTGGCTGCAGGAATGGTGTAGGAGGGAGGGCTTCAGGTATTTGGATAATTGGAGCGCATTCTGGGGAAGGTGGGACCTGTACAAGCAGGACGGGTTGCATCTGAACCAGAGGGGCACCAATATCTTGGGAGGGAGGTTTTCTAGTACTCTTCGGGAGGGTTTAAACTAATTTGGCAGGGGAATGGGAACCGGATTTGTAGTCCAGCAACTAAGGTAGCCGATATTCAGGACGCCAAAGCGTGTAGTAAGGCAATGGGGAAGGGAACTCTGACAAAGGAGAGTACTTACAGGCACGGAGATGGGTTGAAGTGTGTATACTTCAACGCAAGAAGCATCAGGAATAAGGTGGGTGAACTTAAGGCATGTATCGGTACTTGGGACTACGATGTGGTGGCCATCACGGAAACTTGGATAGAAGAGGGGCAGAAATGGTTGTTGGAGGTCCCTGATTATAGATGTTTCAATAAGATTAGGGAGGGTGGTAAAAGAGGTGGGGGGGGGGTGGTATTGTTAATTAGAGATAGAAAAACAGCTGTAGAAAGGCAGTTCGAGGAGTATCTGCCTACTGAGGTAGTATGGGTTGAAGTCAGAAATAGGAAAGGAGCAGTCACCTTGTTAGGAGTTTTCTATAGGCCCCCCAATAGTAGCAGAGATGTGGAGGAACGGATTGGGAAACAGATTTTGGAAAGGTGCAGAAATCACAGGGTAGTAGTCATGGGTGACTTTAACTTCCCAAACATTAGACCATAAGACCATAAGACATAGGAGCGGAAGTAAGGCCATTCGGCCCGTCGAGTCCACTCCACCATTCAATCATGGCTGATTGCAACTCCATTTACCCGCTCTCTCCATAGCCCTTAATTCCTCGAGAAATCAAGAATTTATCAACTTCTGTCTTAAAGACACTCAACGTCCCGGCCTCCACCGCCCTCTGTGGCAATGAATTCCACAGACCCACCACTCTCTGGCTGAAGAAATTGAGTGGAAACTCTTTAGATCAAATAGTTTGGATGGGATGATGTTTGTGCAGTGTGTCCAGGAAGCTTTTCTAACACAGTATGTAGATTGTCCGTCCAGAGGAGAGGCAATATTGGATTTGCTACTTGGTAATGAACCAGGGCAAGTGATAGATTTGTTAGTGGGGGAGCATTTTGGAGATAGTGACCACAATTCTGTGACTTTCACTTTAGTAATGGAGAGGGATAGGTGCGTGCAACAGGGTAAGGTTTACAATTGAGGGAAGGGTAAATACGATGTTGTCAGACAAGAATTGAAGTGCATAAGTTGGGAACATATGCTGTCAAGGAAGGACACAAGTGAAATGTGGAACTTGTTCAAGGAACAGGTACTACGTGTCCTTGATATGTATGTCCCTGTCAGGCAGGGAAGAGATGGTCGAGTGAGGGAACCATGGTTGACAAGAGAGGTTGAATGTCTTGTTAAGAGGAAAAAGGAGACTTATGTAAGGCTGATGAAACAGGTTCAGACAGGGCGTTGGAGGGATACAAGATAGCCAGGAGGGAACTGAAGGGATTAGGAGAGCTAAGAGAGGGCATGAGCATTCTTTGGTGGGTAGGATCAAGGTAAACCCCAAGGCCCTTTACACATATGTGAGAAATATGAGAATGACTAGAGCGAGGGTAGGTCCGATCAAGGACAGTAGCGGGAGATTGTGTATTGAGTCTGAAGAGATAGGAGAGGTCTTGAACGAGTACTTTTCTTCTGTATTTACAAATGAGAGGGGCCATATTGTTGGAGAGGACAGTGTGAAACAGACTGGTAAGCTCGAGGAAATATTTGTTAGGAAGGAAGCTGTGTTGGGCATTTTGAAAAACTTGAGGATAGACAATTCCCCCGGGCCTGATGGGATATATCCAAGGATTCTATGGGAAGCAAGAGATTAAATTGCAGAGCCGTTGTCAATGATCTTTTCGTCCTCACTGTCAACAGGGGTGGTACCAGGGGATTGGAGAATAGCCAATGTCGTGCCCCTGTTCAAAAAAGGGTCTAGGAATAACCCTGGGAATTACAGGCCAGTTAGTCTTACTTCGGTGGTAGGCAAAGTAATGAAAAGGGTACTGAAGGATAGGATTTCTGAGCATCTGGAAAGACACTGCTTGATTAGGGATAGTCAGCACGGATTTTTGAGGAGTAGGTCTTGCCTTACAAGTCTTATTGAATTCTTTGAGGAGGTGACCAAGCATGTGGAGGAAGGTAAAGCAGTGGATGTAGTGTACATGGATTTTAGTAAGGCATTTGATAAGGTTCCTCATGGTAGGCTTCTGCAGAAAGTAAGGAGGCATGGGATAGTGGGAAATTTGGCCAGTTGGATAAAGAACTGGCTAACCGATAAAAGTCAGAGAGTGGTGGTGGATGGCAAATATTCAGCCTGGATCCCAGTTACCAGTGGCGTACCGCAGGGTTCAGTTCTGGGTCCTCTGCTGTTTGTTATTTTCATTAATGACTTGGATGAGGGAGTTGAAGGGTGGGTGAGTAAATTTGCAGACGATACGAAGATTGGTGGAGTTGTGGATAGTGAGATGTGTGATAGGGCTGTTGTCGGCTGCAAAGAGACATAGATAGGATGCAGAGCTGGGCTGAGAAGTGGCAGATGGATTTTAACCCTGAAAAGTGTGAGGTTGTCCATTTTGGAAGGACAAATATGAATGCGGAATACAGGGTTAACAGTAGAGTTCTTGGCAATGTGGAGGAGCAGAGAGATCTTGGGGTCTATGTTCATACATCTTTGAAAGTTGCCACTCAAGTGGATAGAGCTGTGAAGAAGGCCTATGGTGTGCTAGCGTTCATTAACAGAGGGATTGAATTTAAGAGCAGTGAGGTGATGATGCAGCTGTACAAAACTTTGGTAAGGCCACATTTGGAGTACTGTGTACAGTTCTGGTCGCCTCATTTTAGGAAGGATGTGGAAGCTTTGGAAAAGGTGCAAAGGAGATTTACCAGGATGTTGCCTGGAATGGAGAGGTCCTACGAGGAAAGGTTGAGGGTGCTAGGCCTTTTCTCATTAGAACGGAGAAGGATGAGGGGCGACTTGATAGAGGTTTATAAGATGATCAGGAGAATAGATAGAGTAGACAGTCAGAGACTTTTTCCCCGGGTGGAATAAACCATTACAAGAGGACATAAATTTAAGGTGAATGGTGGAAGATATAGGGGGGATGTCAGAGGTAGGTTCTTTGCCCAGAGAGTAGTGGGGGCATGGAATGCACTGCCTGTGGAAGTAGTTGAGTCGGAAACATTAGGGACCTTCAAGCAGCTATTGGATAGGTACATGGATTACGGTAAAATGATATAGTGTAGATTTATTTGTTCTTAAGGGCAGCACGGTAGCATTGTGGATAGCACAATTGCTTTACAGCTCCAGGGTCCCAGGTTCGATTCCGGCTTGGGTCACTGTCTGTGCGGAGTCTGCACATCCTCCCCGTGTGTGCGTGGGTTTCCTCCGGGTGCTCCGGTTTCCTCCCACAGTCCAAAGATGTGCAGGTTAGGTGGATTGGCCATGAGAAATTGCCCTTAGTGTCAAAAATTGCCCTTAGTGTTGGGTGGAGGTGTTGACCTTGGGTAGGGTGCTCTTTCCAAGACCCGGTGCAGACTCAGTGGGCCGAATGGCCTCCTTCTGCACTGCAAATTCAATGATAATCTATGATTAATCTAGGACAAAGGTTTAGCCCAACATTGTGGGCCGAAGGGCCTGTTCTGTGCTGTATTTTTCTATGTTCTATCAACTAGATAGGGCATCCCTCCTTGGCGCGCATGCCTGCAAGCAGCTGAACCTGGTGCAGCGAGTTTACACAACGACATCCTCCAATGTGGATTTTCAGGCCAGCATTGACGACATCCTCGCTCAGTATCCGGATATGTTCGACGGGATGGGCACGCTGCCATATCGATACAAGATTCTGCTACGAGCTGATGTCAAGCCAGTGGTCCACACACCACGCCGGGTCCCGGCTCTGCTGAGGGAGCACCTGAAGGCACAGCTCAAGGATCTTCAGCAACAGGGCATCATTTCCAAGGTAACCGAACCGACTGACTGGGTCAGCTCGATGGTAGTGTTGGAAAGCCTTTGGGAGATCTGCGCATCTGCATTGATCCCAAGGATGTCAATAAGAATATAATGCGTGAACACTACCCCATCCCAAAGCGGGAGGAACTCACCAGTGTGATGGCACACGCAAGTTTTTTCATCAAGTTAGATGCGTCACATGGATTTTGGCAAATCCAGCTGGTGGCATCCAGCAGAAGGCTCTGCACCTTCAACACACTGACATAGATACTGCTATAATCGCATGCCGTTTGGCATTGTCTCAGCATCGGAGATCTTCCATCGCATCATGGAGCAGATGATGGAGGGTATTGAAGGGGTTCGTGTGTACGTGGACGACATCATCATATGGTACACGACCCCTGAAGAGCATGTTTGCCGTCTCCAGCAGGTATTCCGCCGTGTCCATGCCTATGGCCTGAAGCTGAATAGGTCGAAATGTTGCTTTGGCATGTGAACACTCAAGTTCCTACGTGATCAGATCTCTCAGCAGGGCATGCGCCCGGACACAGACTAGGTCAAGGCCATCGAAGCCATGAAAGTCCCTGAAGACAAGAAGGTGGTGTTGCGCTTCCTGGGCATGGTCAATTTTCTGGGCAAGTTCATCCCAAACATGGCCTCACACACCACAGCCCTACGAAACCTGGTGAAAAAGTCCACTGCATTTGAATGTAAGGCAGCACATCAGGCAGAGTAGTTGGAGCTGAAAGCCAAGCTCACCACTGCACCCGTCTTGGCATTTTTCGACCCAGACAGGGAGACAAAGATCTCAACAGATGCGAGCCAGGATGGCATTGGTGCGGTGCTGCTTCAACACGATGACACTTCATCCTGGGCACCGGTAGCCTACCACCCACCGAAACAAGGTATGCGCAAATAGAGATGGAATGCTTAGGTCTTCTCACTGGCATTCTCACGTTTCACGACTATGTCTACGGCCTGCCGACATTCACTGTCGAGACGGATCATAGGCCTCTGGTCCACAAGGACCTGAACGACATGACGCCTCGGTTGCAGCGTATCCTCCTCAAACTCAGAAGGTACGATTTTGACTTAGTGTACACACCTGGCAAGGAGCTCATCATCGCTGATGCAGTGTCCCGCTCCATCACCTTGCCTAGTGAACCGCTGGAAATCATCCAGCAGATTGAATCACAGGTGCAGCTGTGTGCTAGCACCCTCCCGGCATCTGATGTGAAGGTGGTTCGTATCCGCGAGGAGACAGCCAAAGACCCCCTCTTGCAGCGTGTCATGCGCCACCTCGCCAATGGCTGGCAGAAAGGGAAGTGCCCTCAATTGTACAATGTAAAGGACGACCTGACGGTGATTGATGGTATCCTCCTCAAGCTGGACTGGATTGTCATTCCACTCAGTCCCCAGAGCTTGGTGCTCCGCCAAATCAATGAGAGACACCTGGGCATCGAGAAGTGCAGACGCAGAGCCAGGCAGGCTGTCTACTGGCCCGGTATTAGCCAGGACATCTCGAACATGGTCCTCAACTGTGCGACCTGGCAATGCTTCCAGCCAGCGCAGAGCAAGGAGACGCTCCAGCAGAATGCAATCGAGACCTCCCCGTGGTCCAAGATTGGCATCGACCTATTTCATGCGAATGGTCGTGACTACGTGTTGATTATTGTCTATTTCTCCAACTACCCTGAAGTTGTGAAGCTCTCAGACCGCACATCTCAGACCGTCATCAAGGCCTGTAAGGAGACGTTCACTCCTTGTCATGAGTGACAATGGCCCGTGCTTCAACAGCCACGAGTGGTCTATGTTTGCCAAGATGTGTAGATGCCGGCGTTGGACTGGGGTGAGCACAGTACGAAGTCTTACAACACCAGGTTAAAGTCCAACAGGTTTGTTTCAATGTCACTAGCTTTCGGAGCGCTGCTCCTTCCTCAGGTGAATGAAGAGGTCTGTTCCAGAAACACATATATAGACAAATTCAAAGATGCCAAACAATGCTAGGAATGCGAGCATTAGCAGGTGATTAAATCTTTACAGATCCAGAGATGGGGTAACCCCAGGTTAAAGAGGTGTGAATTGTATCAAGCCAGGACAGTTGGTAGGATTTCGCAGGCCAGATGGTGGGGGATGAATGTAATGTGACATGAATCCCAGGTCCCGGTTGAGGCCGCACTCATGTGTGCGGAACTTGGCTATAAGTTTCTGCTCGGCGATTCTGCGTTGTCGCGGGTCCTGAAGGCCGCCTTGGAGAACGCTTACCCGGAGATCAGAGGCTGAATGCCCTTGACTGCTGAAGTGTTCCCCGACTGGAAGGGAACATTCCTGCCTGGTGATTGTTGCGCGATGTCCGTTCATTCGTTGTCGCAGCGTCTGCATGGTCTCGCTAATGTACCACGCTTCGGGACATCCTTTCCTGCAGCGTATGAGGTAGACAACGTTGGCCGAGTCGCACGAGTATGTACCGCGTACCTGGTGGGTGGTGTTCTCACGTGTAATAGTGGTATCCATGTCGATGATCTGGCACGTCTTGCAGAGATTGCCATGACAGGGTTGTGTGGTGTCGTGGTCACTGTTCTGAAGACTGGGTAGTTTGCTGCAAACAATGGTTCGTTTGAGGTTGCGCGGTTGTTTGAAGGCAAGTAGTGGGGGGGTGGGGATGACCTTGGCAAGATGTTCATCGTCATCAATGACGTGTTGAAGGCTGTGAAGAAGATGACGTAGTTTCTCCGCTCCGGGGAAGTACTGGACGACGAAGGGTATTCTGTCGGTTGTGTCCCATGTTTGTCTTCTGAGGAGGTCGGTGCAGTTTTTCGCTGTGGCGCGTTGGAACTGTCGATCGATGAGTCGAGTGCCATATCCCGTTCGTACGAGGGCATCTTTCAACGTCTGTAGATGTCTGTTACGCTCCTCCTCGTCTGTTCCCTTCCAGTTGGGGAACACTTCAGCAGTCAAGGGCATTCAGCCTCTGATCTCCGGGTAAGCATTCTCCAAGGCGGCCTTCAGGACCCGCGACAACGCAGAATCGCCGAGCAGAAACTTATAGCCATGTTCCGCACACATGAGTGCGGCCTCAACCAGGACCTGGGATTCATGTCACATTACATTCATCCCCCACCATCTGGCCTGCGAAATCCTACCAACTGTCCTGGCTTGATACAATTCACACCTCTTTAACCTGGGGTTACCCCATCTCTGGATCTGTAAAGATTTAATCACCTGCTAATGCTCGCATTCCTAGCATTGTTTGGCATCTTTGAATTTGTCTATATTTGTGTTTCTGGAACAGACCTCTTCATTCACCTGAGGAAGGAGCAGCGCTCCGAAAGCTAGTGACATCGAAACAAACCTGTTGGACTTTAACCTGGTGTTGTAAGACTTCGTACTATGTTTGCCAAGTCATACCATTTCAAACATGTCACTTCCAGCCCACGTTATCTACAGTCCAATGGGAAGATTGAAAAAGGGGTGCATATTGTGAAACAGCTCATCTGTAAGGCCGCGGATTCTGCTTCTGACATCTACCTCGCGCTGCTTGCGTACAGGGCGACCCCACTGTCCACTGGCATGTCGCCGGCTCAACTCCTGATGAACAGAGACCTGCAGACGACACTTCCAGCCATACACTTGCCCAACCTGGATCACCTCCCAGTGCTGCAGAAGGTGCAGCAGCTCCGAAACCAGTAAAAGCAGGGTTATGATGTATGCCACCGATTTGCCCGTGTTATCCCCGGCAGACACTGTCAGGATCAAGATACCGGAAGGTGGCTGGGCTGCTCCAGCTGTCGTGTTCGACAGGCTGCACCCCGCTCGTCTGTTGTATGTATGGCTGATGGTTCTGTTGTGCGACGAAACAGACGAAACAAGGTTGCGTGCCCGCAATCGCTTTCTTCTCCGTTTCCGTCCATTGTTTTGCCACCTCCGGATACCTTGAACCACGAGGCCACCAGTCAGGCTTCCATCCCATCTGTCAAGGGGCCGTCGTCTCCACCACCACCTCTCCGGCGGTTGACAAGGATCAGACGCAAGCCCTAGAGACTGGACTTATGAACATTTGTTTTGTTTGCTATGTTCTGTTTTCTCACGTTAGACAGCTGTCTTTACATGTAAATACGTTCACATATGCCACCGCTTGTCAATATGTTAATATATGCCACCACATGTAAGTATGTTCCCATATGCCAACAAAACATTAAAAAAAACAGGGGAGATGTCAAGATATGCAGACAGGCAGCTAATGAACACAGAGAACAGGACATGACCAATGAGCAGGCAGGATACTCAGGGGTGGTATCTCACTATAAAAGGCACGAGACACTCACAATCCGCCTCTTTCCACTGATAAACACCTACAGTGAGTCAGGGTGTATGTACAGTATTACACTTCCAGTAAGTTGCTAAGAGCTAGTCAGGTTCAGTCAGACAGAGTAACCACACTTAGGTTAGCAGAGAGTCGAACTCATAGAGAACTGTGCTAACTGTACTACTGGTTCAATAAATCAGATTGAACTAACTTCAAGGTCTGGAGTATCTTTTGGTTAAAGCTGCATCCAGTTGCAGCCTGTGTTATCCCAGAGTACATAACACATCACCACCTATAGGGATTCTGCCAATTGGCTGAAATGCTCATGACCGGAAGGACAGTTTCAAAGAATATGTGTACTAAATGAATCAGTGCAATTTTCTCCCAGATCACCTCAGGCCAATATTAATGCTGGCTCCAGGCAACCCTGCACTTCTCGTGGCCATGGTCCTGCTGTGAAGGAAGCAATGTGGGCAATGGCTTCCTGCCCACTCTGCCACAAAATTTGTCTTGCTCCTTACATATACTATCTAATAAGCTGAGCAGTGCAAGATCGTACCTGGCCAGCCATCCACCCTGAAGCAAAGATCATCTCTACTCCTGCCTCCCAACTTACACTCCAGTCTGGAAGATCCGCCTGCCGTGTTGTTCCTTGAGATTTCATTGCATATCATTGGGACAATGTAGGAGTCCAAGGGCAGTAACAGCAAAGTTAAGGAGTGTGTTGATTTTGACAAAACACTGGTAAAGCATTATTCCCCGCTATAGGAGTCTGCCAAGGTCCGTAACATCCTGCATACAGAAGTGCAACACGTCAATTTTTCTCAGATAGATCCAGAAATGACCCAGCCTTAACACCTGGCTGCAATTTCTGTGATTTGGGGTTAAAATTATACCAGGGTGCTAAAAGCTTCACGGAACCCTGAATTACCTGTATTCATGAGATGTCTGCCTGTGACAAGTGGTAACTCAGGAACCAAAAGATTTGCTTGGTTAAAATGGTGGTCGATGGGAAGAGAATAGCAAGCACTGCAGAGATTTTAATTACATGCCTGACTTGTTGCAGCCAACCAGGGGAAGTTAAAAATTGCACTGTTTGTCTTTGTAACGAGTTAGCAACTAGATCAGGACATTGGGCTATGCAAAGAATTGTGTCTAAAACATCTGTATGAACACCTAAATGCACAAGGTTAGCAGGCAGTTTTCCTAACGGAAAGCATGACCTAGCCAATATCTTCCTTTCAGGCACAGGTAATTAATTTATGCTCCGTTACAGATTTATTTTTCTAAATAAATACTTAGAACGGACAGTACATTTCCATGAAATTCTGAATTATTTACCAATGCAGTAAATGGACAGAATCTAATCAAACACTTTATTCCAAGACAGCCATTCTCAACTGATTTGAGGATATTTCACATGAATTGCTTGCAGTTTTTAGCCACATGTTTATTTTCTGTCAGTGCAATAAACTCTGAGTGATTATGGCTAATCACATAAGCAGAAAGCAATGCCTGCAGGCCTTTTAGCAGGCGCACAAGTTTATTATTTTGGAGCAGATGACTGAGGAAATAGGAAACTGTGACACAAGGCCGATGATTTGTTGGATGCTCCATGAGTCAATTACTAAACGCATAAGCCTTTTCTTTGGAATGTGACTCGAATATATTTAAAATAGTCAGAAAGATGATTAAAGACAATTTATACAAAAGCAAGCAATTACAATTATAGACAATGGGTGGAAAACCCAGGCCTTATGAAATCCATATTTGAACTGGAGCCAAGAAAATAAATTTTGCTCCACCCATGGAACTTCACCAATATTTACCGTGTTATTTTCAGAGTTACGTGATCTGAAGGACAGATTGGTGGCTACAAAATGCTGTAATTCTAAGGATGAGTAGAGACCTCCACTCTCAGATCCACAACGCAGCAGTTTGTTCTCCCGGTTGTTTTTCCCTTATCTTCTCTCTTCATTGTGTCTTCATGGGGGACATTTACAGAGGCCCTGACAGAAACCTCTTTTTCCTCTTCCAATTGGTTATTCTTCAGTTGTGAGTCCAGCAATGAATTTCTAGCAGGCTACTTGATAATGGAGCACACCGAAGTTCGTCTGATCCTGATGTTGTTTGATGTCCACACTTTGCACCAGAAATTGCTGGATTACAATCTGGAGTGGGATTCGAATTGATTTACAGAATCACAGAATAATAGTGAGAAGAGGCCCTTCGGCCCATCGAGTCTGCACCGACGCATTATAAACACCTGACCTGCCTACCTAATCCCATTTGCCAGCACATGGCCCATAGCCTTGAGTGTTATGACGTGCCAAGTGCTCATCTAGGTACTTCTGAAAGAATGTGAGACCACCCTCCCGGGGATTGCATCCCAGACCATCACCAACCTCTGATAAGAATAAAAAAGGTAAAAAAGTTTTTCCTCAAATCCCTCCTGAGCCTTCTGCTCCTGACCTTGAACTTGTGCCCCCTCGAAGCTGACCATTCAATTAAGGGGAACAGCTGCTCCCTATCCATCCCTTTCCATGTCCCTCATAATCTTTAACACCTCAATCAGGCCCCCCTCAGTCTCCTCTGCTCCAGCAAAAACAACGCAAGCCTATTTAAACTCTCTTCATAACATAAATGCTCCATCCCAGGCAACATCCTGGTGAATCGCCTCTGCACCCCCTCCAGTGCAATCACATCCTTCCTATAATGTGGCGACCAGAATTGCACACAGTACTCCAGCTGTGGCCTCACCAAAGTTTTATACAACTCCAACATGACTTCCCTGCTTTTGTAATCTATGCCTCGATTGATAAAGGCAAGTGTGCCTTTTTCACCACCCTATTAACCTGCCCTTCTGCCTTCAGAGATCTATGGACAAACACGCCAAAGTCCCTTTGTTCCTCAGAACTTCCCAGTGTCATGCCATTCATCGAATACTTCCTTGTCACATTACTCCTTCCAAAGTGTGTCACCTCACACGTTTCAGGGATAAATTCCATCTGCCACTTTTCTTTTTTTAAATAAATTTAGAGTACCCAATTTGTTTATTCCAATTAAGGGGCAATTTAGTGTGGCCAATCCACCTACCCTGCACATCTTTGAGTTGTGGGGGCGAAGCCCATGCAAACATGGGGAGAATGTACAAACTCCACACAGACAGTGACCCAGGGGCGGGATCAAATCTGGGACCTCGGCATTGTGAGGCAGCAGTGCTAGCCACTACGCCACCGTGCTGCCCACATTTTTCTGCCCATTTGACCATCACATCTATATCTTCCTGTAACCCAAGACACTCAACCCAACTGTTAACTACCCAGCCAATTTTTGTGTTATCCGCAAACATACTGATCCTACCCCCACATAGTCATCTATGTCATTTATATAAATGACAAACAATAGGGGACCAGCACAGATCCCTGTGGTACATCATTGGACACTGGCTTCCAGCCACTAAAGCAGCCATCTGTCATCACCCTCCTTTTCCTACAGCTAAGCCAATTTTGAATCCACCTTATCAAGTTACCCTGTGCATTTGCCTTCTTTATTAGTCTCCCAGGTGGGACCTTGTCAAAGGCTTTGCTAAAATCCATGTAAACTACATCAACTGAACTACCCTCATCTACATGCCTGGTCACATGCTCAAAAAGTTTAATCAAATTTTCAGTCATGACCTTCCTCTGATAAAGCCATACTGACTATTCCTGATCAAACCTTGCCTCTCCAAGTGGAGATAGATTTTCTCCTTCAGAATTCTCTCCAATAGTTTCCCTACCATTGACGTGAGACTCACGGGTCTGTAGTTCTCTGGCTTATCCCTACAGCCTTTCTTATATAGTGGGATCACATTCGCGGTTCTCCAGTCCTCTGGCGCCTCCCCAAAGCCAGAGAGGAATTAAAAATTTGGGTCAGAGTCCTTCCTCGCTTCCCACAGCATCCTGGGACACAAATCATTTGGACCTGGAGATTTGTTCCCTTTTAAGCTTGCCAACACCTCCAATACCTTGTCACTCCCTATGACTATTTGCTCAGGAGCCGCACAGTCTCTCTCCCCGAGTTCTGTATCTACCTCCTCATTCTCTTGGGTGAAGATGGATATGAAGCATTCATTCAACACCCCACCAATGTCCTCTGGCTCCACCCACAGATTTCCCTGATGGTCCCTAATGGGCCCTACTCTTTCTCTGGTTATCCTCTTCCCATTGATATACTTATAGAAAAGTATCCCCTGAACCCAAGGGCAGACATGTAATGTAACACTGTAGAAGTAAAGAGGGATGGATAGAGGTGGTGGTGAAGAAAAGTTGGATACCATTCATGTATATGCGAATGATGTCACAAAGTTCAGCACATTGACAAGGAAGAGGAAGGGAAGAAGAATGGATCCTTAAGAGACTCCTGAGGGAATAACCTGGGAGAGAAAGAAAAGCCATTGCTGGAAATGGGGCTGTGAATAGAAAAGAATGGAACCAAGCAAGGGCAGTCCCATGGAGATGACAATGTTGAGATGAGTTTGGAAATGATGAGCATGGTCAACCTTGTCATGGGATGCAGAGAGTGAAGATAGTTAATTCATCATGTTCATATTCACTGATAATGTTGTTTCGTGATTATAATTTAGGCCGTATTAGTGTTGTAGAAGACGTGGAACCTTTATAGGGTATCAAATAGGGGGCTGGAGGGATGGGCATGAATCTTGACAGTAGCAGCATGCTCAAGGAAGTTTGAAAGGAATGGGAGTTAGATGATGAGGTAAAAGTTTTAAGGATCAGAAGGCTTCAAAGTGTACTCTTGAGGACTGAGACTGATAACGATGTTTTTTAAAGAGATGGAAGAACAATGCTTGATGATAAGAAACCATTAACCATGTCAGTTAAAGATAAACGGAAGTTCAGGCACAGAGTAAGGATGACCACTGATTGTGTGGATTGGTGAAAAAAGGCAAAGAGAAAGCAACAGAGAAAACTGAATGTATGTTTTCCATCTTGATAAGACCTTTCTCCCTTTTTCTGTCCAAAAACTTGGAGACCAAAAAGCTGTCCACAGTTAACCCAGCTGTTCCTGCCTTTGTTTTCAGAACTGAAAATGTTGCACCTTGCTCCCAAGAAGCCACACCTAGGGCCCCCATGTCCTGATGGAAACCAAGCTACCCAAGCCTGTTGTCAGCCAGAATTCAAAGCAGATACATGCTCGTCTTCATTCCTCCATTGGGCTTCGAATCAAAGAGATAGTCCCAAAACAGAATCGTCTTTCAAAACCTTGCATTCATAAACACATTAAATATGGGGAATCAATCAGTGCAGTGGCTGAGGCAGTGACTGACATATACCTCAGAAAGAAATTCCAAACATGACAGATATTGAGGATATTAAAGAACGTGAGAGCGATGGAACAGGATAAAGTGCTTGGAGTAGAATGAGATGGCAGAAGTGTAGGAGGATAGACTGAGTTGTGTTTTGGCAATTAGAATCATACTTGGGGTTTTGGATGGGACAAGTGGAGGAAATTACAACTGGGGAAAGCTTTTGTAAAGGTTATGCAATTGTCACCTGTGGGACAATTTTCAGTAAAGGACAGGATGTCAATATGACCATCCACGATGAGGGTGTGAATGGCAAAAGTCTTATTTGTGAGCGAATTCACTGTTCATTACTCCAGGATTATCCAGGAATTAAGTGATAATGCCTGACTTCTTTTCTTCTTGAAACACCTTGAACCCTCTCCTTTGGCCCCTCCATCCTTCTCTCCAACAGTAACTGCAATAGCACATGGATGTCTATGCCCATTGACTGTGATACAGTGAAGTTGGAAACCTGCCATTCTCACTTGACCAATATGTAGCTCTAGTCCCACACCAATATCATGACTCATAACTTCCCTGTGAAGTAGACTAATAGGTTGCTCACTTGTCTCAAACAGATACAAAAAATAATCAACATAATGGGAGCACAATCATCATATGAACTGCAGCCTTACAAGAATAAAGTCCACCACTATCTTCACAAATAGCACATTCTCTCCATGTCTGCGTGGGTTTCTTCCGGGTGCTCCGGTTTCCTCCCACAGCCCACCGGTGGCCATGACAAATTGCACCTGAGTGTCCAAAGATGTGTAGGTTAAGTTATTGAGTTTCGGGAATAGGGTGGGGGAGTGTGCCTAGGTAGGGTGCCCTTTCAGAGCGTCAGTGCAGACTCGATGGACAGAATGGCTTCCTTCTGCACTCTTGGGATTCTATGTGATTCTATGAACTAGCCTGAAACTAGTATTTTTTTCTGAGCCCATCCCATGTCCCCTTATGTCCTCCCTGAGTTAATTTTGTCCATGACATTGTTCTCCTGGTCCAATTCTATTTAAACTTCCCTTTTTGGCCCCCGTGCATACTAGCAGTGAAAATGACTCTCCAGTTACACACACCAGTTTTCTCGCCAAATCTTGAGGTTCTTAGGCTGCCTAATGGTGCCCCCCATCGCGGAGGTATGGCTCCTCCTCCAAATGACAATCCTCTCCGACATTCCTCGAACACCCGCTCCCCCCACATCCACCAATGGCATTGAACTCCCCCCCCCACCCCCCCACCGCCCCCCAACTGCAACAACACCATGGAAGTATAGCCAGGATTCCCCGTACACCACACATCAATGCACACACCCCCAGGGGCTCCCACTAGGGCCTGCCATGGCATTGCCCCTGATCAGATGTTGACACTGTCAGGTTGGCACTGTCAGATTGGCATTGCCAGTTTGCACTGCCAGGTTAGCACTGTGGCAACCATAGAACATAGAACATTACAGCGCAGTACAGGCCCTTCGGCCCTCGATGTTGCGCCGACCTTTGAAACCACTCTAAAGCCCATCTACACTATTCCCTGATCATCCATATGTCTATCCAATGACCATTTGAATGCCCGTAGAGTTGGCAAGTCCATTACTGTTGCAGGCAGGGCATTCCACGCCCTTACTACTCTCTAAGTAAAGAACCTACCTCTGACATCTGTCCTATATCAATCTCCCCTCAATTTAAAGTTATGTCCCCTCGTGCTAGACATCACCACCTGAGGAAAAAGGCTCTCACTGTCCACCCTATCCAATCCTCTGATTATCTTGTATGCCTCAATTAAGTCACCTCTTAACCTTCTCCTCTCCAACGAAAACAGCCTTAAGTCCCTCAGCCTTCCCTCATAAGATCTTCCCTCCATACCAGGCAACATTCTGGTAAATCTCTTCTGTACCCTTTCCAATGCTTCCACATCCTTCCTATAATGCGGCGACCAGAATTGCACGCAATATTCCAAATGCGGCCGCACCAGAGTTTTGTACAGCTGCAACATGACCTCATAGCTCCGAAACTCAATCCCTCTACCAATAAAAGCTAAAACACCGTACGCCTTCTTAACATCCCTCTCAACCTGGGTGTCAACTTTCAGGGATCTATGTACATGGACATCGAGATCTCTCTGCTCATCCACACTGCCAAGAATCTTACCATTAGCCCAGTACTCTGTCTTCCTGTTATTCCTTCCAAAATGAATCACCTCACACTTTTCTGCATTAAACTCCATTTGCCACCACTCAGCCCAGCGCTGCAGCTTAGCTATGTCCCTCTGTAACTTGTAACATCCTTCTGCACTGTCCACAACTCCACCGACTTTCGTGTCATCTGCAAATTTACTCACCCATCCTTCTACGCCCTCCTCCAGGTCATTTATAAAAATGACAAACAGCAGTGGCCCCAAAACAGATCCTTGTGGTACACCACTAGTAACTGGACTCCAGTCTGAACATTTCCCATCAACCACCACGCTTTGTCTTCTTCCAGCTAGCCAATTTCTGATCCAAACTGCTAAATCACCCTGAATCCCATGCCTCTGTATTTTCTGCAGTAGCCTACCGTGGGGAACCTTATCAAACGCTTTACTGAAATCCATATACACCACATCAACTGCTTTACCCTCATCCACCTGTTTGGTCACCTTCTCAAAGAACTCAATAAGGTTTGTGAGGCACGACCTACCCTTCACAAAACCGTGTTGACTATCTCTAATCAAATTATTCCTTTCCAGATGATTATACATCCTATCTCTTATATACCTTTCCAAGATTTAGCCCACAACAGAAGTAAGGCTCACTGGTCTATAGTTACCGGGGTTGTCTCTACTCCCCTTCTTGAACAAGGGGACAACATTTGCTATCCTCCAGGCTTCTGGCACTATTCTTGTAGACAAAGATGACTTCAAGATCAAAGCCAAAGGCTCAGCAATCTCCTCCCTAGCTTCCCAGAGAATTCTAGGATAAATCCCATCTGGCCCAGGGGACTTATCGATTTTCACACTTTCCAGAATTGCTAACACCTCCTCCTTATGAACCTCATGCCCTTCTAGTCTAGTAGCCTGAATCTCAGTATTCTCCTCGACAACATTGTCTTTTTCCTGTGTGAATACTGACAAAAAATATTCATTTAGCACCTCTCCTATGTCCTCGGACTCCACGCACAACTTCTCACTACTGTCCTTGACTGGCCCTACTCTTACCCTCGTCATTCTTTTATTCCTGACATATCTATAGAAAGCTTTAGGGATATCCTTGATCCTACCAGCCAAAGACTTCTCATGTCCCCTCCTGGCTCTTCTTAGCTCTCTCTTTAGGTCCTTCCTAGCTAACTTGTAACTCTCGAGCGCCCTAACTGAACCTTCATGTCTCATCTTTACATAAGCTACCTTCTTCCAGTGTTTCGACTGCTTTAGTAACCCACGGTTCCCTCGCTCGACCACTTCCTCCCTGCCTGACAGGTACATACTTATCAAGGACACGCAGTAGCTGTTCCTTGAACAAGCTCCACATTTCCATTGTGCCCAACCCCTGCAGTTTTCCACTCCATCAGATGCATCCTAAGTCTTGCCTCATCGCATCATAATTGGTTTTCCCCCAGATATAACTCTTGCCCTGCGGTATATACCTATCCCTTTCTATCACTAAAGGAAACGTAATCAAATTGTGGTCACTATCACCAAAGTGCTCACCTACCTCCAAATCTAACACCTGTCCTGGTTCATTACCCAGTACCAAATCCAATATGGCCTCGCTTCTCGTTGGCCTATCTACATACTGTGTCAGGAAACCCTCCTGCACACATTGGACAAAAACGGACCCATCTAAAGTACTCGAACTATAGCGTTTCCAGTCAATATTTGGAAAGTTAAAGTCCCCCATAACAACTACCCTGTTGCTTTCGCTCCTATCAGGAATCATCTTTGCAATCCTTTCCTCTGCATCTCTGGAACTTTTCGGAGGCCTATAGAAAACCCCTAACAGGGTGACCTCTCCTTTCCTGTTTCTAACCTCAGCCCATACTACCTCAGTAGACGAGTCCTCATCAAACGTCCTTTCTGCCACTGTAATACTGTCCTTGACTAACAATGCCACCCCTCCCCCTTTTTTACCACTTTCCCTGAGCTTACTGAAATATCTAAACCCCGGCACCTGCAACAACCATTCCTGTCCCTGCTCTATCCATGTCTCCGAAATGGCCACAGCATCGAAGTCCCAGGTACCAACCCATGCCGCAAGTTCACCCACCTTATTCCGGATGCTCCTGGCATTGAAGAAGTCACACTTTAAACCACCTTCCTGCCTGCCGGTACATTCCTGCAACTTTGAAACGTTACTCATGACCTCACTACTCTCAACCTCCTGTATACTGGAGTTACAATTCAGGTTCCCAAGCCCCTGCTGAACTAGTTTAAACCCTCCCGAAGAGCATAAGCAAATCCCCCCCCCCCCCCCCCAAAGGATATTGGTACCTGTCTGGTCCAGGTATAGACCATCCCGTTTGTAGAGGTCCCACCGACCGCAGAATGAGCCCCAATTATCCAGAAATCTGAAACCCTCCCTCCTGCACCATCCCTGTAGCCACGTGTTCAACTCCTCTCTCTCCCTATTCCTCGTTTCGCTATCACGTGGCACGGGTAACAACCCAGAGATAATAACTCTCTTTGTCCCAGATCTAAGTTTCCACCCTAGCTCCCTGAATTCCTGCCTTGCATCCCTATCCTTTTTCCTACCTATGTCGTTGGTACCTATGTGGACCACGACTTGGTGCTGCTCCCCCTCCCCCTTAAGGATCCCGAAAACACGATACCTGGCAGTGCCAGCCTGGCAGTGCAACCTGTGCTGGGGCACTGTCCCGGCATGTCCCTTTCCCTCCTTTTTGGGCTGTGCTTAATTTTGCGCCCCCACAGAGAACCCCTCGACTCCTTCACGTCCGGCCAAACCTGTTGTACATTGGGAAGGTATGAATATTTACTGATGGGGGATCATTTGGGGGGGGCATTAATAATATTTAAATCAATAAAACTATTAAAATTAGGTTCACACCCATTGTGGGCATGAATCGCGTGACGTCACTTGCATGGGGCGGTGAAACTCGGGAAACACGATCTCTCTGGTGAAAATCACATGGATGCCGAGTGTGGGCTCAAAAATCGCTATCTCCATTTGTCACAACAATGAAATATTCCTCATCAAGACCACAATATGGAAATGATATATCGTCCTCCTCATCATTCTGGTCGCTCTGCAGTCTTTGATACAACGGAACATTCAATCCATGCCAATATCTCTCTTGCATAATCCAACTGTTCTCTTACGGTATCACTCTTTCATGTCCAGTCATAGCCAGAGGACCACCAGCAATTCTTCTAAGCCCTGCAATATTACTGTTGGAATCTCCAAAATGTGTCATTGGCGGGATTTCTCACTGAATTATGAGCCTCTTTGCCAAAAGAAGTCTGTGGTTTCCTCTGGTGAGGCAGGGCCTCTTAGAGTCGGGAACTGACTGCAAACAGATTGAGATGGCAACTTTAAAGGGGATTGTGGTCTAACGGCCCCCAACCTACATCAGGGAAGTCTTGTGTCTCCTCCCCTCCCCAACATTCATCACCGGCATCCCCCCTCCCCGACATTCATCACCTCTGGCACTCTCTTCACTCCCCTCCCTCCTACTTGTCTGCTCTCCCCCCTGTCCTCCACATATATGACGCAGCCCCCGCCCCATGGAACTCCCACTGGGGTTCACCCCGGCACAGATTGACAATGCCAGGTTGCCACTGCCAACCTGTCGAACTGGCAGTATCAACTGAGCAGTGCCAAAAGCCAATCATCCCAGAGAGAATTGCATATCTCGATTCTCTCTACATTCTCAGCTCGTGCCGTGTTTTTCACAGGAGGAGCGTCAGGTCTCAAAATTGGTCCCGATGCATTGTGCCAACAATTTCCAAAGATACTGGGTGGGATTTATCAGCTGTTCACGCTGGCAGGATATTCTAGTCCCACCGATTGCTCATGGGTTTCCCAGCGACGAGGGGTGCAGTCAACGAAAAATCCCGTCAACTACAGCAGGACCAGAAAATCCCACTGGCGGGCCGTTTTCTCCGTGGCAAAACACGTGGCGGGTTGTGCAATATATTCCACCGGCTACTTCAGCTTCATGCTGCTGACAGAACCCAGCTCGGGTAAACAACCACCTTTCTTGATATGTCCACTATTCATTGACTGTTTGCCTGGAATTCAGTCCTCCAAATACTGCAGCTTCCCATTCGGAAGAAGAAAGCCAATTTCTTTGTTTCACTCCTCCGCCTCTCAAAATTCTGTTCGCCCATCACTGATTTTATCCCACAACTTGGCCACTGCCTCAGGTTGAATCAAACTGTTCACTTCAACGTCACATACTTGGCATCACAATGAGACCATACATCCAGCTCAACTACATTACCTTCTATCCTAATGTGTGCCATGTCCTGTTCACCTATTATCCCTGTGCTCACTGACACACATTTGGCTCCTGACTCTCCAAATTGCCCAATTCAAAATTCTCACCCTCAGATTTGAATGGCATGGCCCCTCTCTGTCTCTGTAATTTCCTGTAGCATCACCCAATACTGAACTCTTACAAATCACCCATTCCCTTTTGCTGCACCATTCACAATGTCTTCTGCACCATGACGTAAGGAGTAGAATTTCCTCCCTAAACCATTCTCTCTCACCAACTGTCTCTCAACCTTTAAGACCCTCCTCAAAAATGGGAAAAGGTATAGTCGCCCTTCCTAAATATTTCCCCATTGTCCAGTGTCAACTTGTGCCCACTGTGTTTCTGTGAAGTGCTGGGAATATTCACCTCTGTTAAAGGCATTATATTAATAATAATATAAGTAGTTTCTGAATGAGAATTCCGGATAGAACTTGGAAATTATTTTTAATATTAACAGTATTTTATTCACAAAACACGTTCGCAGACCCAAAAGCTGAATTATATTGTAACTTAACATCGAAAAATTCATTTATAGTGTAAGTAATGTGTTATAACTGTTGACCCATCAACAGTGTCTGAAGGATTAGCGGTGGATGGAGTCTGCGGGATGAGAAGGAGGTTGGTGAGATTAATTGTCAACAGTTTTCTTTGATGAGAAAGTGGTGAAGCAGGAGGATGGGGCAATTCTTGTTTCTAATTTATGCTCCTAAGAGAATGGTATTTTTTGCATTAGTTTCAAGAAATAAATGCGCATAGAAATCAGCATAATTCTACAAACTGATGAGCTACTAATTTGCCAGACCTTCGATAATGTATTCTGCTCCATTAGCAGTAAATATTTTACAGCCTTTGGCACCACAATGCTACCTCTCCCTGGAGCACGAATTGCAATAATTCCATAATTCCACAGCACTTTTGAAACTCTTTATATTGCATCCTTATTCTTTTATTTTCTTGTTCTGTTACAGACCCCAATCAGTGTGCTTTTTTGGTATATTTACACTGTGGTCAATCCAGACAAACATAACAAAGCACAAATCTGCTACAGAAGATTTTTTGTCTTTAAATCTGCTTCTGTGGCAAGATTTAATTCCAAAATAAATTCATATAGAATAGGTGTCATTCACACCATAGATATGTGTTTCTGTTTTTATTTCAGATCTCCGCAGAATTGTGGGCTTTTGTAAATCTGTAAAGCAACCAATCCATTGAACTTGCTATAGCTGCTAAATTTCATGGCAGCACTCCAACTGATTTAGGTTTATCGATTAACGTTAGAATAAAAAACTTGTAACATCTGAAGCAAATTTGAAGACACAGTCAAATGTCCTGCAAAATGCAAGGGGAGATATTGGGTGCGAAATTGGATTCAGAAGCATCTGTTTGGGCTGTGGTTTGAAGACCAAAATGGTGTCTGACGTATGCATCAAAATTGTGCCCTGAATCATATTGGTGAAGGTGTAAGCTGCACAGCGAGAAGTATGCAGGGCAGATGGATCTCAACGTTAATCAGCACACACACATTAAGCAAAAGGTAGGACCCACTGCCGTTGCTATCTAAATGGTTTTGCTGCTTATGAGATAGTTGCTGGTTCATTTCTTCTGATTGTTGGTGAAATATTTTACAAGTCTTTGTTTCTTTCCATTGACGCTCCCTCACTGGGGGAGTGGGGGTGCGATGGGCTGTCCATGCTCCTGGTTCACCCACTGGCCACTCTCTACCCCCAGTTGATGAACCTGGAGGCAATCAGAGCATCCCGTGCATGTTGACGCTGGTGCAGTTATAGGACCTTATGTGCCTGCACAGGTCCCATATCCTGCCTATCCTCGCACCCCGCCACCCCCCCCCCCCCCTCCACCCCACCCCAACCCCCCCCGTCCTTGCTGGATGAGGGCTGGCGTTCATCCTCCTTCTCCAGCACATCACTCCTCTGCTGCGTGATGTTGTGGAGGATGCAGCAGGTCACCACGATTCGTCAGCCCTCCCAACACCATTCTGGTGGGCCCCTCCAGAGCACCTGAATTTGTATCCATGACCTGGCAGATATGTTGCACTGTCTCCCTGCTCTGCCGGAGTCTTCGACGGCATGCCCAGTCCGGCAGGTCCTCGAATGACAGGTGATGCCGGTACATAAGAGGCTTCATGCGGCACGTCCTTGGCACCTCCTCCTCCTCGGCCTGTTGGGCAGCCGCCTCTCCAACCTGGGCAGCTTCCACCTGTCACTCTGTGGCATGCTCCACTGCTGTATGCTCTGCTGCTGCAGCTTCCTCCTCCTCCTTGAGCATCTCCAGCTTGTGCAGCTGCAGGGCATCCCTCGGGCTGCAGCAACTAGTAGGAAGGCCACCATCGTTGGTTGAATTCCAATATCCATTGTCTGCAGGGGGTGAAAGGTCAACATGTTAGCATGGTGTGTAACTCGTGCCCAACCACGTCCACAGGGCTACAAGATGGCCTTGGTTGGCACTGCGGACTCTACCCCCACAAATCAGGTCCAGCCCCCACCCCAGCCAGCCCAGCCAGTGTTAGAACCGGCAGCCCGCAGTTGTACCTCTCTCTATGCTACCTCCTCTCTCTGCCTCATCAACCTGTTTCTCGATTATTAACAGCACAAATGAAGTTCGCCATTGGGAATTCCCTCCAGTGGAGGCTGTGAATCGCGAAGGCCCTGGACAATACTGGGTCAGTCCCGCTAATAATATGGCACCGTTGTTTACTGTACATACGGAGTGGAATGCATTGACGCCACTGTCGAGGCACCAGAGAATTACGATTGGCGTGAAACCGCCCACCACGATTTCGGCATCAAAACCGATTCTCCGTCCAATCGCATTTCCCGATTCCGGCTTCGGCAGATGGACAATCCCGCCCCCTATTTCTACTCTGACCAGCACGTGGCACTGGTAATAATCCTGAGATCATTACCTTTGAGGTCCGACTTCTCAACTTTCCTCCTAACTCTCTATATTCTGCTTTTTTTTAACCTTTGTCATTGGTACCCATGTGTACCACGATCACTGGCTGTTCACCCTCAACTTCCAGAATGTCTTGCAACCACTCCGAGACACCCTTCACCCGAGCATCATGGAGGCAATATGCCATTCTGGAGTCTCATTTGAGGGCACAGAAACGCCTAGCTATTCCCTTAAAATTGAATTCCCTGTAACTATTGCATGCCCACACATTTTACTCTTCTGCCTTCCCATTTCTGTTGCTCAGCCTGGTGGTCACCCATTCCCTTCCTGCCTGTGGAGTCTGAGCCTGCATTCTGACCACCTCTCTATACGTGCTATCCACAACACTCTCCGTCTCACGGATGCTCATCCCCAGCCACTGCTCCAGCTCTGAAGTCCGGGCTTCCAGGAGTTGTAGTTGGAGACACTTCCTGCACACATGCTAGCTCTGGGTACTGGAAATGTTTCCGGCCTCCCACATGGAGCAAGAGGAGCAAACAAAGGCTTTGGGTTCTCTTGCCATCACTTACTCTTTTAAATTAAAGGTTTGGAAGATGCTTGATATTAGATTAAATCCAATTCTCTATGGGTCTTCTTTCCTTGACTTTGTTACTACCAATTATAGCCCTTACAGATTATAAACCACAAATTTTATTTTCAAACTTTTACTGATGTAAGTGGTAATGACTTACTGACCTTGCCCACTAATTACCAATCAGCCCTCTCCCTTGTAGCCTCAGCTGCAGCAGGGCAAGACCCCTCTCTGAAGACTTTACAGTTACAAAGCAAGGAGAAAAAGCAAAGAGCATCTGTTCCCATTCTGCACCGAATTCCCACTCTGCTTCAAATTCCCAAATTTACAACTCACCTGTCTGTGCTACAACGATGTCAGGTATCCACCTCTCGCTGGTTCCTTGCCAATACTTCCTGACCTTTCTGAAAAACATGGCATTTAGCCCTATTCTCAAATTGCGAAAGCTGACTTTGCTGTTTCCTCTCAACAATTATTCTTGTTTCGGCAGCTTCAGCAAATCAAATGCTGTGTGGTCACTGACGTTTTACCATGAGTAATGCTGGAGAACTTTGGGTTGTCAAATATGTTGCATTCCTATATGTCATCGGGAATTGGCTCACTCGTATTGACAATGATCCCTACATACAATTACTTTCAATGAATGCTTCATTGTCTGAACAAACCCCTGAACAGCCAGCCCTTGTGGCTTCAAACTGTGGGCAGCAAACAAAGAAATCCCAGAGAAATCTTAAATAGTTTCCATGTTTCCGCCATGTTTCCATGGGAAACCAAGTATGCCACTTGAAGAATTGCCTCAGCTGAGAACAACAGTGAAGACTTACAATCGGTGAACTCTTCCTACCTTTGCCTTTTCTCATTCGTCTTAATTTGGTCAAAAGTTAACCTCCTCTACTTTGTAATCTGTATTTTTACATGCTTGTGCGTGTGTGTGTGAGTGTGTGTATGTGAGGAACTTTTTAAATATTTCAATATTTTGACCTGCGTGAGCTTATAGCACAATAAAACCTAACCACTTCACTTGTTTCCAACTCAAGTGAACGTGTTGGACTGAATCCTTTGCAATCAACAGGTGAACAATTAAGTAACTATGCTATTGGACAATTCACCCTTAAAGCCCTGCATGAACAGCGAGCAGGAAAACAAGGGGGGTCCTTGCATCCTTCCTCATCTGGTTGTAACAATACCTACAACCATCTGCAGCATTAAGTCAGAAGAGATTTTAGAATGAGAAGGACATGGAATGCAAGGAGGAGGATGGTGTCGCGATACTGTCATCGTCAATCGACCTGGGTTGAATCTGGATTGGATTTAGTTTATTGTCACGTGTACCGAGAAACAGTGAAAAGTATTTTTCTGCGAGCAGCTCAACAGATCATTAAGTCCATGAAAATAAAATAAAAGAAAATAAATAAATAATAGGGCAACACAAGGTACACAATGTAACTACACAAACACCGGTATCGCGTGAAGCATACAGGGGTATAGTGTTAATCAGGTCAGTCCATAAGAGAATCAATTAGGAGTCTGGTAACAGCGGGGAAGAAGCTGTTTTGAGTCTGTTCGTGCATGTTCTCAGACTTTGGTATCTCCTGCCTGATGGAAGAAGTTGGAAGAGTGAGTAAGTGGGAGAGGTCTTTGATTATGTTGCCTGCTTTCCCCAGACAGCGGGAGGTGTAGAGGGCGTTAATGGATGGGAGGCAGGTCAGTGTGATGGACTGGGCTGTGTTCACGACTCTCTGAAGTTCCTTGCAGTCTTGGGCTGAGCAGTTGCCATACCAGGCTGTGGTGCAGCCAGATAGGATGCTTTCTATGGTGCATCTGTAAAAGTTGGTAAGAGTTAATGTGGACATGCCAAATTCCCTTAGTTTCCTGAGGAAGTATAGGCGCTGTTGTGCTTTCTTGGTGGTAGCGTCGACGTGGGTGAACCAGGATAGATTTTTGGAGATGTGCACCCCTAGGAATTTGAAGCTGCTAACCATCTCCACCTCGGCCCCGTTGATGCTGACAGGGGTGTGTACAGTACTTTGTTTCTTGAAGTCAATGACCAGCTCTTTAGTTTTGCTGGCATTGAGGGATAGATTGTTGTCGCTCCACTAGGTTCACTAATGTGGTCTGCCCTGTCAGGTGGAACTATGGGATTCCAAGAACTTCTAATTTAAGTTGTTTTTTGAAAAGCTTGCCTTTATGGGATTTAGAGAAGCGCTCTGCATCTCTGCCACCCGCAAGAAAAGTCCTCATCTCTCCCGATTGGAATTCTGCAATGCCAGCTGTGCGACTTCCACAGTCCCTCCCCT